>NW_021938999.1:14926265-15526265 GCF_001715985.3 Manacus vitellinus
GCGAGAGAGGCTCCTTCAAGCTTTGACTGCTTGCTCGCCCAAAGCACGAACTGAGAGGGGCTGGAAGAAGCACCCGTAGGATAGCCCTCCACGGAACCTCTTCAGCCGGGTTGCTCCGGACCCTGAGCAGCAGAGTTTTGAACGTCCCTATGGATGGAGCTTTCACGGCCTCTCTGAGTCCCTGTCTCACCCTCGTGATGACTGAATGCAGCATGTCAGTGTCATTCCAGGACCAGCGAGCCCCAAACTTGTCACTGCATTCCTAATGAGGTTTCACAGCTTCTGAATACATTGAGGAGAATCACCTTCTCTAACCTGCTGGCCACACTTGAGGTACCAGAGTTCGGTCTGCTACTGGCATCCTTCATCACAACAGCTTACTGCTGAAATGTTTCACCTGGACTTTTTCTGCAAAGCTGCGTTTGGGCCAGTCTATCCTGGTGCATGGAGTTACTCCGTGCCAGATATAGAACTCTGCACTCGCCGTTGTTCAACTTCATGAGGTTCCTGCCTGCCCACCCTCCCACCTGTCAGGGGCCCTGCAAGCAGCGGCCCTGCCCTTCAATGTATCTACTGTTCTCCAAGCGGCCATCACGCACAGACTTGCTGAGGGTGTATTCCATGTCGTTGCCCACATCATTAGCAGAGACATTGCGTATCATTAGTCAGAAAGATACAAATAGTAACATACCACCAGTTGGACGTGAAACAATGATCCACAACCCATTTGAGCGTGATGGTTCAGTCTATTTTTCATGCACAGTACAGGTCTTACTAATTTGAGTATAAGGATATTATAGTTGATCGTGCTGAAAGCCTGATGGAGTAATTTGCCTGGGGTTAAACACATGCTGTCTGTTTTAATAACCTTCCTGTCCTTTGCTTCCAAGAGGACTTGCTCTGTAACTTTCCTAGGAAGGGTACTAGCCACATTAGCCCAACTGCCTCGTAGTTCTTTGAGGATCCCCTTTTTGAAGATGTGTGCAGTGCTTGATTTTTTTCTGGTCATTAGGGAACTTTCCCAATGTTTGAAGATGACAGAGTGACTTTGAAACAGCATCAGACAGCTCCCTCAGCACCCTTTGATCCACCCCATCTAGTGCCATAGGCTTCTGCATATTGAACTGGTTTAAGTGCTCTCAAAGTCTGTCTTACTCTGCTATAGCTCATGCTTTCACTCCCATGTATTCTGATGCTTGGCTTAGGGATCTGGGAGACCCTAATCCAAAAGAAACATGTCAAAGAGCCACTAAGTACCTCAGCCTTTCTATGTCTTAGCCACTAATTTTTCTGCCTCAATGATTGGGGCCAAACTTTTACCAAATCCTTCCGAGAGATCTTACTAAATTGTGTCTATATTTTGCATATTCCAATGTGTTTGTTAAACAACTAGATCTTCACAAATATCAATTGTTTTAGCTACAAGAATGTGACAGCATTTTATGTTCTCGCTTGTCTCCTTTTTTAGCACCATTACTTTTCTCCAGACACAGCTGTATGCAGATGAGCTCCCAAAATGACCTACATAAGGATGCTGTGCAAATATTTATATACTCCTGCATTGTAGCAATCAGAGATCATTTTTCCAGTACTGGTTCACAGCAAATGATGAAACCAGTAGCAGCTGGGGGCTTCCTACTTTTCTCTTAAGTGCCTATAAGTTACACATCAAAAGAACAACTCAGCAGAGAACATGATAAAGCACAGAGGGAAAACTCTTTAAGTGGAGTATCATGACATGAGTGTGGTTGCCTCTCCACATGGAGTTCTAGGTAAAGACATCAGAAAAGCCAGTGGGAAGAGGTAACACATAACACAGTCACAGCTGAACAAGGGTGGATTCACTTGGCATGTGAAGGAAAGACACAAATTTCATTTAATGGTTTTACAGGGAGGCAAATACACATCCCTGTTCATTCAACACAAGTGAACATCATGTACTTAGTTATGAATAAATGTGAAAAGTGCTGCTGCGTAGAAGGAGGCAAGTGCAAAACAAAGATGGGGAACAGGGATTTAATCAGTGAAAACATTTGGTTTTCTGATACATAGTAATGTAAACATTAATAATGCTCTTAGATACTCAATACTTAAATATCCTGTAGAGGGTGATACTCCTGTCCTTTACCTTGGTAGTCTGAAAGTTTATTAAGTTCCCAAATGAAATTTTTCTAAACAAACAACCTCACTATGTTTTTTTATTCAAAGCCAAATAAGTAAATAGAGCTTTTTACTCAGACCTAGAAGTTGTCATGTTTAAAATCAGATGCACTATGTTAGATATAGATACAGACAAAACAAGGGAGACCGAAACACAAAAAATTCACTCAATAAAACAATTTAAACTGGGGAAATATCAGTTCTTCTACTGCTTATTGTTTGAAACTATATACACTGTTCCTGCTTCACTGTTAGGATGTTCTGAGAGGAAAGAGACATATAATGCCTAAAGAAGCAAACTGAGCCCAAATGGAGGTGAAGGATGACAAATGACCTTTGATGGAAAGTTCATTATTGGCTTCACTGGAACCAAAGATGTCACCTTAAAAATGATTATGATTTCAAATATCTTAGGGATTTTCGTGGAAACTGTCTCTTTCACTGTTCTGTGACATTTACCTTTTCTTATGAACCAGCATGAAGTTGACAGTTATCTATTCCAGGAGTCCCACTGCTGGCCTGTCTGCCCTACGTCCTGTCATTTCCACAGCTTCCTCCCTATATGCTTCACAGTCTGTCCAAAAGTGACAAGAACACACTAATTTTGGTGTTACGGATGAAACTCAAAAACTAATGAGGCACAATGTTCTGTTGTAGTGAGGAAAGAAGAGTTATCAAATGAATCAGCCTATTTCTCAAAAGTCTTAATATTTAACTTGCAAAAAACAGCTTGGTGGTGTCAGGATAAAAACCCTTATTAAAAAATTGCCTGATCTCTAACACTGAAAAATATGATTAAAACTTTTTCAGAGATAAAACAGTCTTTTAAAAAATGCATGCAATTTAGAAAAGTTGCCGTAAATTTAGAGGCAGAGATACAGAAGCAAGTCACCTTCCCTTTGACACTAGGTAATATAAAAAGGATAATCATGGACAGAGGCAAATCCAACTACCCTTTGAGGACTCACTCAGTTTTTGTAGAATTTTCATTGTATCCAATATAGATCAGCACAATCCATAAACATTTATATCTTTTACACTGAGTCATTGAATGATATTTTTATCCCTGCAAAACAAAGACACAGTATATCTGAAGTGCTGTAACTTCATTCAGACTAAAGACTGTGCTATATCAGTAATGCAGTATTTTCATGAGGGCCCAAACAGTTTGGTGTGCAAACTACATGCATCAGATCTCCAAAGGAGCCAGTCCAAGTCAGAGCTAAGTATGCAGAAGCAGCACAAGGATGCTAGTTCATCTTTTGCCAGTGCTGAATCTGATCTGGAGCAAGGAAATCTCAGTTAAGTGTTATCTGCAGCACTAAAATGAGTGCTTGAAGTTAATTTACTGATTAACAACACTGAAGACATCCAATCTTCTCATCAGTAGGCTACTTACTATAGATGTGCTCTTTATATTTAGTTGAGAAAAAGCCATTTAGCGCATAGAATTTGGAGAAGTAATGCTAAGATCATCAGAAGAAAGGAATAGAAGGTCAGTAACACCTTGGCATGAACTGGCAAAAAAGGAGAGGAAGGAAAACTTTTATATCTTAAAAATATGCCTGGCATTATGCCCAGATAAAAATGAAGGAGGAAGAAGGCATGTTAATCATTAAAGATTAACAAAGACTGTACTGATCAGTACCAGAAAGGAAGGTAAAGAGAAGCTAGAATTTGCATAAATATATTTATAAAACTTTACACATTAATAATTTTATATTCTAGCTTGTACAAATACCAAGTTGAAAGTTACAGTACCCCTAAGACATTTATCTATCCCATTTCAGTGATCCAGGAACTGTGGAGGGTACTTTGAGTGTAAAAGACATGGCTAAGATGCAATCAACTGTTCAGTCCATCTGCTATACAGAATGATAGTTGTTTCCAGGGATGCTTCTTCTCTCACAAGTATTAATTCTGTATCAAAACTGCACTTGTCTACAGACCAACCAAAATTTGGCTAAATACTGCACAGCAAACGTTCTTGATGACTCTCCAGTCTCACCTAACTTACTAGTCACCAAAACAACCAGCACAAGATGACAAGATACCTTCCAAAGCACTGTGTATTGCTGTTCAATTCTCTCTCTACACAGAATTTTCTAATCCATCACTTTGTACATGCCAGTTGAGAAAACATTGGAATAGTGACCTAATCTGTTCAAAAAATCTGGCAAAACCCCATCTACTTTAGGAAAAAATACCATACACAACCCAAAAATGAACATAGCATAAAAACTCCCAGGTAGGATAAAACTCCCCGGGCAGAATTATTTGCAGTATTCTAGAGTTCCTGAATGTCTGGGGTTTTGGAATACCAGGCACTCTGATACAATAACATTAATGTTACAGCATTCTATATATGATTAAACAAATCACTTTTGAATAGCCTCTGCAGATATTTTAGCCTCATTATCATCAGTCTAAGCCTCATTATCATCAGAAACAGGCTTAGTACATGCACTTTACCCTACTGAGAAGCCAGTGCATAAACACCTGGATAAGTTCTACCAATCTCACAAACAGATTTGCTTACTTAAGCAAAACAAAGTCTGCCAACTGCCTACAGCACAACAATGTTGATATGCTCACAATATGGACCATCACAGTATAGATCAGTCACAATGTTAAAAATCTTACAATTATTTGCAGTCAGTGTTTCTATTACACAAAGAGTGATTTGCATCTTAAACTGAAGAATGGGACAAAATCACCATTAATTTCAAAGGCTGTATCCTAAACAACCTGAAACAGCAGTAATATTGTAGTTTTGTCCTGTTCTCCACTTGCAGCAGTTGATTCCAGCTAATGGCGTTACAGACATCATCACAGAGATCAATTTTTATTTGTGTATATGGTGAAACAATCACGGGTGGGATTATTAAAATTAGGAAGAACTTAGAGAAAGACTTGAGCTATCATTAGCGTTGAATTCTGATAAATCACATTAGAATAAAGTAACTATTCTGTTTATTAAATTGGGTTTACACCAGTGAACATAACAGTGAGACCCTCAGGATCTTTCTTTTAGAATTGTAATTGGTAAGACAAGAGTTTTGAAAATTCTAATTCCCTTAGTAGTTATCTGTTTAATGTAGAGAGCACAGTAGAAAAAACTTCATAGCCTAAACTGAGGAAAGTCTCATAGTGAAGTAAATATTTCGGTTTTATGTTAAGGTCCTGCCTGTGCCCCAGAGGACAGGCTTTCACTTTAAATATAATATAATCTTATATAACTTTTCCTATTAAATTAATCCAGGGGGGAGGCACGAGGCAGAGGGGGAAGAGGGAGGGGGGAATCTACTAAGATTCATTAGGACTATCAAAAACAACTCTCTTGTATTACATGGATCCTACTTAATATAGGATTCTTGAGATGAAACCTTCCTTACTTTAAGTATTCAAGTTAAGTGTTTGAGTCCATCTTTTGAAGCTCACATGTAGAATTACAAGTGGGATGCAGAGCACATAGTTCCAGTGGGTACTGCCAATTGCTTACCATGTACTGAGAGATACATTTTATACCATGCTAAATACACATTATCTAGGTTTTCTGGCACGAGCTACCAACTGTCTCTGTGATGGAACTAAAGAGAAAAAAATAAACAGTTTATCTTTGATCTATTGTCCTTAGAATGGGCTCCGGATTTTGCTCATTTCAGGTAAAGTAAACAACAGTCTTTATCCCAGAAAGTATATCTATTCAGGACTAAGAAAGTTTACCCTTCTCTTCAAATATGTGCTTAGAGGCTTTATACTCTTGACACTAGAAATAGCTCCTAGCTTATAAAGGCACAAAAACAGCGAGACATCCCAAAGGCCTCAATTTTCATTTTAGTCCAAAAATAATCTTGGAATGGGTGGGAAGTAACCTCTGGAGGTCACCTGGACCAACCACTCACTCAAAATAAGGCCAACATAAATTAGGTTTCTCAGAGAAACTTGCAGTTAAATTGATCATTTCCAAGCATGGAGATTTCAGTCTCTCTGGGCAACTTTATGTGTAATCAGAATTTCTTTTTTTGCAACTTACCTCAATTACATCTCATCCTTTCACTCTGCACCTTGGGGAGGAGTAAGGCTCTATTTTCTCTGTCTCCTCCCACTAGGAACTTGAAAGTGGCAATAAGATTCATCTTCATAAGGTTGAACAAATGTCTCTCTCAGTCTCTCCTGAAGACAGGTAGTCTGATTTCCTAACAGTTTGGGCAACCCTTCACTGGACTTATTCCAGTTTGTCAATCTCTGTTATGCTGACGAACCCAAACCTGGCCACAGTACTCCAGATGCAATATTAAAAATGCTGAGTAGAAAGAAATAATCAGTTCCCTTAATTTCTTGGCTATGATACAGCCCAATATACTGTTGACTGTAGGATTTTGCACAAATCCTTACCAAATTTGATGAAATCAAGTCAGGCCATTCCTCCAGCCTGTCTAGGTCTCCTTGAATGCCACCTGTGCTATATCGAGTTCACCTGCTAGTTTGGTATCACAGAATAACTTGATGAGAGTCCATTCCTTCTCCTCCTACAGATCACTGACAGATATATTAAACAGCATAAGTCCCAGACAGACCCCAGAAGAGCTTCACTTGATCTAATGCTTCATACAAAGCATAAATCATTTCCCAGTATACTTTGAACCCCATGACTCAGACAGAATTTCATCATTTAATGTTCCACCCATTGAAACTGCAAGGATTTGTGAGGATTCATAGGAGCTCATGCTCAAAACCTGCTAAAGTCAAGACTGAAGACCCCTATTACTGTTCTCCCCTCCTACACAGATTTAGGGTTTTTTAATTATAAAAGGCAATCTAATTGGCCAATTATGTCAAAGCATAATCTACATGTTGTACAACTATATTGGATATTTTCATTCACCACCTTCTCCTTCATTTGTCTAAAAATGGTACACAAGAGGACTCACTTCATGATTTTTCCAGGAATGAAGATGAGGTTTGTTCACTGATATCATTTCTGGCTTCTTCCAGCTCCTTCTGGTTGTAGCATTTTCCTTTCCCCAGGCATCAGGGAACTCCCCCAACCTCCACAACCTTTCAAGGACATCTAAGAGTGACCTCATGTGACATTGGTCCAATCTCTCAGTATTCACAGATGCATCCCTTATAGTCCCATGGATCTGTATATATTGAGTTTACTCAGATCACTGACTTTATCCTCTTCCACTATTTGACCTACCTAACACCATCTGTACCTACCCAAGCAATGTTTCTAAATTTTTCCTTAGCCTGCTCTCACTTTTACTTCTATAAATGTTCTTTTTGCACTGGACCCCAACCAGGTCCTTGTTTAACCAAGACAGACTCCAGATATATATCCTAATTTCTGTGAGTACTAGGATGGATCATTCTTTTGTTTGGAGGAGACTGTCCTAAAAGATCTGCTAACTTTCATGAGCTCCTTTGCCCTTCAATACTGCTTCCCACCAGATTATACTTCCCAGTTCTCTGAATAAGCTGAAGTCTACATTCTTGAAAATCAGGATTTGTGTTCTGTTGCTTGCCTTTCTCACTTCCCTTAGGATCCTGAGCTCTACAGTTTCATGGTCACTGACCAAACCTGCCTGTATTTGATAGTCACATCCCCAATAAGCTCTTCAGAGGCCATGAGTAGCAATGTCTGGGAGAATATCACCTCCGCGTGTCACATACAACATTTGTATTATGAAGTTCTACATGACATTTTCAAGAAGTTTCTGAGACTGTGTCCTGCTGTACTGCCCTTTTGTCAGGTGTTGGGAAGGTTTAAGTACCCTATGAGAAGCAGAGTCTGTAATACATAGACTTTGGTCAATTGTTTAAGGAAGGTTGTCCACTTCTTCACCCACATTCAGAATGTGCTTAATACACTTCTGCCACAATGTCATGTTTACTGGCCCCTCCTCTGATCCTGACCTGCAAGCTCTCAACTTACACTCTTGCCCATACCATAGAATATCTTCCCACATTAAAGTTGCTCCTTTATATCAGCAGCAATCCACTTTCTCTTCACATTAGTCTTTCTTAAAGGCCTTCTTTCCATCCATCTCAGCACACCAGGCACGTGATGGACCCAATTAAGTATCAGACATTCTTGTGATCTAATGAAATGCACATCTACTCCTGCCCAAACCTTTCCTCTTCTCCAGAAGGATTGAGAATAAAACCTGAACTCCCATGCTGTTTGATCTTGCCTCCAGAGCCCTCTTGTCATGCTTGCTAGCCTCAGGGTCTTCCTTACTAGTGTCATTGGTGCCCATATGGATGAGCCTCCAGTGGAGTGCATAATATCTTTCTGTCATTTATCATAGTTCTAATATCACACAGGACATCTTACATAGTATACAGTACTTTAAAATATAAAGTAACATTCATTATACAATACTTATCACTGCCATGTACAGTTTCATTAGACTCTTACAAGTTGTGCAGCAATACACCAGTGCATGAAATCTCCATTTGAGGAAGAGAGCTTCTCTTATTAAGCATCCAGTGACTTCACAAAAGAAAACAATATTTTTATGACTTTCTGTCTATATGCCAAAGAGTTTTATTATAATGAAACAAACAACTGTGAAACTCGGTTTAGTCTCAAAACCCCATGTTTACTATACTCAGCACACCTTTCTAACTCTTGCAGTACTACTATCTTTAGATCATTGAGCGTGTTGCAGTGGCTTGTATCATCAGGGAGGGTGGCAGCCCCTTTTTCCTCACCAAGTTGCTAAAACTAAAAGATTATCCACAGCTTAAGAAATCAAGACTTTCTGTTGCTAAAGAGATTTTTTAATACCTGTAGGTAGCCATTAGAAGTTAATCACTTCTCATGATTAACCACTTCTAGTTATTAACTATATACCATAGTGTGGGAGGCTTTCCTATCTATTGTATGGGGATAGTGATACATCTTGTTCTAACAGTAGTGGTAATTAATGGTTTTAAGGATTTAAAACCTCACATGGTCTAATGGGGAGGTGCATAAAAGTATTTCATGATTTTCTGTGCTTCTCAATTCACACATTCATCTGCTGGCAGTGTCTTTACTAAGGGAGCAGTTGAATGTGTATGTGTGTGTGTACTGATGACACATATTTGGCCTTGCTACTGGGTGGACTTCAAACAGGGAACCACAGCAGCTTTAACTCTAGTGGAGTGGGAGGAAAACTCCCTTGGGTCCTGAGGTTCACTTCTTTTAAGTTTTTGTGCTCTATAAATAAGCATTCAGATTTTCAGAGACATTTTCATCATTTTCACACTAAGCAGTTGGATTCTAGGATGGGATTTAACTAAATTAAGACATCTATATTAGAGTATCCATGGACAACCTCTACATGTGAGCTGAGTGTTCAGACTCCCATTGTAGCTGGACAAGAGCTAGTCCATAAATCATAAGGGTGGAGTCAGGTGAACAACAGATGGGATGCATAAAAAGGTTATATGCTACTTAAGACTTCAGCTGCCAGTGCAGAGACAGAGACCTTTTCTAAGATCAATACTTCATTTTATGAATTCTCAGTCATATCTGGCAGCCCTACCATAAGGCACATTAAATGTGCCCACATTAAATGTGGGCACATAACTCGAGGGAGCAGTGTATACCTCATAAAGTTAGCCAGGAAGTCATACAGCCAGCTTGCCCAGGAACATGTCCAGACAGCTTTTGAATACCTCCAAGGATGGAGATTTCACTGCATTTCTGTAATTCAGTGGAATACCATTAAAAAAGCATTGTTGTTTTGCAATAATATAGCACTGAAGTTCCAAGAACACCTATGTTCTAATTCAGCTGCAAGGTTTCCCAAAGCAGTAAAAACAACAGAGTACAGTCACTTCAGAGATTAGGTTATAGAATAGCAGCAAATACATTAGGAATAAAAATATCCAGCTCATTTGTCTTACCAGATTCAGTGTTAAATAAAGAGGAGTATGTAGCTTAAAAAAATTAGCTAACTCAAAAAGAGTTTTAAATAACTACTATAAACTAATTCAATTTAAAATAAAACTCACCCCTTTGGGCTTGGCTATTTTTTTTCTGTTGCATCCATTGATTTTAGCATCTCAGATTAGCTCTCACCAGCTGAAGGACAATTTCCCCTTTAGCAGAACTAAATCATATAGCACAGAGAAGCTTGGAATTGTAGCAGATTTAGTGAAGTTTCTTAACAGTTCCTGAAGTCTTTTGGACTAATTCACACAAAGAATTTCTAAGGATACAAAGACAGATGAATCTACAATTTCAGCTAAAACAAGCAAATATTCCCTCCCACACAGATCCTCTCCCCCCTTTCATCTCATCCTTCCCCCTGCCCTGGAGTATCTTCAAGTCATAATTTTGTCTATCTATAATTCCCTTAACACCTGTACTAAATTTACAAAAATAAAAGTAAAAGTAATCATCTCTAACTCAGAAGGCACACAAAGAAGAGAATCAAAGAGCAGCAGAGCACTGCCCACAGGTTCTGATGGGACAGGTGGGGTATGACCTCACTGAGTTCTCAACTTTGCCCATTGCCACAGTGTCTCTGATAGTCCTATGACTGTAGAGAAGACAAAAACATTTTATCATTAAAATAATGGATTTATGCAAAGATTAAGAGGAAATATGCACCCACAGCTCTATGCTAAATAAATTGATGTTCTCTCCTTCGTCTTCTTTTTGTTGACCTAGAAAAGTGACTTTTAAATCTAAGATTCATCTTTTTAAAATATGATCTAAATTATTTTTAGGTCTTTCAGTAGGATACTTTCTGAGTTTGCCTGGAGCAAAAACCTAATGGAAGAAGTACTCTATATTCAAATGTTTTTCTCTATATTAAAGAGGTAACTCTCTTCCAATGTCATTTACAAACCAAAATTTCATAGGCTAATTCCAGAACAGCAATGTTTGCTATTAACTCTGCACCTTGGACATAAAAATTCACAAAATAAAAAGAATTAAGGAAATTTGCAACAGAGCCAAGATTTCGAATTTGTTAAAGATGTCTCCTTCCAGAAACAACTCCAGAGCAATGAATCAAAACTCTTGAAAGACCAAGTTTTAACAACTGCCAGTAGTCTCAGGTCTGAACTTAGAGCTATTTCTATATCTTCTTATCTTTCTATAATCCTGACTCAGTTCCTCCCTAAGGACTAGCCCCATTTTTTAATTTTATTTTATTTCTTCAAACCCCTTCCCAGTTAAGTTCCTTTCTAACTCCTCAGCAGAAGTTCCTGACTCACTTAATTGCCTTTGGTAAAGCTATGAAGTGTTGAATTATTCAGCTGATAAAAATGTGTTCTCTGCTACCATGAGGATCGCACAAGTACAAGAGGACTAATACCACCTTGCCTTATTTGTTGCATTTTTACCCTAAACTGCCTCGGACATCAACTAAGTAGTTATTCTGATACTCAAATTTCCTAAAGACACCATGAAAAACCATAGAAAACTTGAAAAGGACAAAAAAAAAAAAAAAAAGACATTTATACACAAAAGCCCAGTTGCTAAAAATCAGTATTTTTGCACAAAACACTGTAAGCATAAGCTTAAAATTTCCTTTACAGGGTCAACAGGCTTATATATAACATTAAAATAACAGTTTCAAGGGACAGCTCAATTTTAAAGTCCTACTGTTGCCACTTGGCTTCTACTGATTTCTATTTAAAAACTCTTATATTTACATTTAAGACAATTTTCTGTAAATTAATCAGAAGTAGTCTAAAATTTCATACCTTTAATAGGTTTTGATCAAAACTGTATTTGTGGTTCACATTTACTACTTGATAAATGACAAATGAAATACCTCTTCACGACGTATTTTCAAGAACCTAGAAATTTCTAGAATTACTAGATATCTTCAGCAATGAGGCTCACAATACTTTCCAAAAAGGTCAAAGCACCTTACTTGACACTATTTTTAAGACCATCTTTCCTATATACATGAAAGTTTAGCAAGGCAAAACAGTAACATTTAGCAATATGACTAATTGGATAGTCCCCTTCTATGTGCACTTACAGAGAATATTACACAAGTTAGACTGAATTAGTAGGATTGAAATAGTTATTTTTCTGCAGTTTTTACACCCATCTTAGAGAACTGTTCCTTTTTTCTCTTTTCCCTCCCTCAAGCAAATATTTGAAAGAAAATTATTTCACTGTTCATGAACACATCTAAGAAGCACCACAGTGTGAAGTTACTGTTTAACTGTTTGTTTATAGGTAGTATTCATTATGCTCTAAAACTCCTCTCAGAACTGCTGACACCACTGTTGGAAATCACAGCCAGAAAAGAGTAATCCACACAAGAAACAGATATTTTAGCGTAACCCTAATCATTTATGTCTTGAAAATATTAAGAAAATAATCTAGATTATTTCGCCCATTGGGACAAGCAAGAAAGCTATACAAGTAATGTTTAATCTGAACTTATTATCTGCTATTAACCTATTTTATAAAACAATTAAACGTGATGAGAAATTATGTTATATAAGACTACATTACCCTTTAGAATATTCTATGATTCAATGAAAATAAAAAAGTATTTGTGTTGCTTATCTGTTTTCTAGAATGTGACTTTTATGTATCCATACAAGATTTTGATATTTTTCAAGGAAACAACTCCTAATAATAGTCTAATTTTTTCCTCTTTGCTAGAAGTATCTTTCTTACCATAATTCAGATAAAGTTGAGATCAACGGTACTATCACACAGGAATTCCACTAAGGAAATGTAAAACGAAAAGTGAGTTAGTTGCTGCTAGCAGCTATTCAGCCCCTGAGATTCTTTTTACTTCTTTCTTTCTAAAAAATTACATCTGTTATTTACATTCACAATTCAATATGGAAAAGGTGCTCAACATGAAAAGTTATAACTAATAAAAAAGTTGCTTACCTTAAACCTCAGTTTTCCTTGCAATCTTGATTTCTTTTCGCTTGTTTTGATATCTAGTGGCTCCAGATAGCGGTAGAATGAGAATTGCCTGTGTCCCTGGGAGTGTCCAGAGCACAGAGGTTAGTCTGTGATATATTAGTCTCTCTAATCTCTTCAAATCCTCCCTGGCGCAACTGAGTATTTTGTGTAGCCCTTAATACTTAGCACAGACTGCAGAATCAGTGATTCCAACTCAACGTAGCAGGAGAGCAATTTGATTCCACATACTGTTTTATGACATAACCATCTTATATAAGGTTTAGCCTATTCAAGATACATTTTGCAAAGGAAACCATTATTTTCGGGGCAGGAATACATCAGTGTTATACCTTACTTTGTTATGTAATGTTTCAAACAGTCCTTTTTAATTTAGAAAACTGTAAGTAATATAATTAATGCAGTTATAGGCAGCCTGTGAACAAAAAGACAGAGAGCATAGCTGACTGATCTAAAAACCATTTTCCACCTGCCCTACTCTCATACACACAAACACAACTCTGGACAGCTGCCAGTGCACACTTACCTTTCCTGTCTGAGCTGGAGTCTAATACTCTCTATAACTAATAATCACCATTCCTCAAGCAAACTAAGGGACAGGGTTGGATTTCTCATTTAGGTAGCAACATATTTATGTGGACTGTTTTTTGTCAATGTTATATAAAGAAAAAATAAAGTTTTTACTTGAACAACTAGAAGTATCTGTTTGTTTTCTTCACAATTATGTCCCCAAATTACTTGCCAACTTCTGCAAACTCTTAAATGCATTGAAAGGGGAAAGCTTTTTAATATTCAGAGTCTAATATTTTTTATCCACTTCATTTCCCCCCCCTCAATTCTCAGTTAGAAGAATTGAAAAGAACAAACTCAAACCATAGCTGGAATGAGCTGACCTACCATGATTTCTGCCAATAGACAAAAGCAGATTACATCACATGGGGATTATAGATTAAGATTACTTTACTGATTCTGGGAATGTCTATGAGGAGTTTGTTTTAATGTTTTTCTTTACTGTAACTTTAGCATTTGGGTAGGCTTATTCAGAGTTCTTTTGCATATATAGTTTGGTCTGTGCATTTGCTATGTTAAATTTAAGTGGAATGAAATTTATCATGACAATTGTTTGTTTATTTCTACCAACTGCCCTCCTACACATCCATAAATAGGCATTATGTATTCTCGGTGGGTCTTAAGCTCCTATAGACAAAAAAGCAGAGAGCATTGGAATGAAAGTTACTAAGTTAAGATTCAAATGAGGTAACTTCTATTTCCACTGTGACACAAAACTGTTCACATGACCAATACCTAATCCTTTAGAGACATCTATCCTATTGCTGAAATACCTTTAAATTCTCACCCTGCTTTATATTATGTTTAGATATACCCATATATATGTATACCTATAGAAAATAAAAACTCACACTACACATATGTGCAACCATTAATATGTAAAAAGCATATTATTAAATTATTAAATATTGTGAAAATTCCTGTAAAATTTGTAGTATTTTTTCTGATCTCATAATCACATACTTGAAGCTTATCTTGGACTACTACAATGTAAAGATACATACTTTTGATTTGCTTTAACTCCTATAGTGACCTTTCAAAGTATTCCACAGCCACATGCAAAATAAATTATGCCAAATTGTATGTATCTTGGGTAAGGGAAATGTCCTTTCTTTCTGAAAGCAAGAGCTTTTCCAAATCATTTACACTACATTCGTTAGCAATGTCATGTTTTAACACAGTTCAGCAGCTGAGTAATAGTTTGAAGAAAGTTTCTGATAGTCCATCATTATTCATGCCGGGTAATTGATTACTTGTCTGCTCTGACTGAAGCCATCAGCTTTGGATTGGAAAGCTGAAACTGAAGTTGACACATTTTTGCCTCAACAGTCTGCTTGCAAGTTTCCAAGGTTTATGTTGAAACTAGTAACTTTGGATTGGTTTTCAGGATCTGATGATTGCCTGTCTCTAGAGTTTGTAGAAGGGGTTTTATGCATTTTCCTTGACTCAGATATGGATCAATATTACAGTTTGCTGGAAGGGAAATGGTTGCCACCTCGGCATGTTCAGATTCACCATGGTAGCTATCAAGTCTGTTACACTTTGCAGAGTCAAAGCAATTTTCTTCGAGTTCCTATTTTCACTGCAATGGCTGTAAAACCACTAAGACAAGTAGGGAAGAAACCACCAAACTATGAAATCAAGAACAGCAAAATTAATTTTCTGTCTTCAGCTCTAAAGTTGTGTTTAAAAATTTCACTTCCCATGTGCTTCTATTGTACATGAACAGGAGAAATGCGCCATTCAGAAATCATGTTAAATTTGTCAACAGAACACATCCAGTATCTTCAAACATTTAAAGACCTTGTGTTAGCAAAAGTGATTCCAAACGTCTATGCAGTCTGTGCAACTTTGTCCAAGAAGTTTAACTTCAAAACTAACATACCTGTTCATTAAACATAGCAGAGAGCAGATCTAAACAGAAAATACTGAATTCCGTTACTGTGAAGCTAATTGTGACACAGAATAAATCATACTCAGAGCTGTATGCTCACTGTAGGCTTTTCAGACTACTTGCATCAGCTCTAAACAGCCAGCTTCTTCCCCAGCACCTTATGGACCCTTAATTTCCTTAAATAATATTTTTAAAGGAACTGCTTCATTTCCTTTCAATGTGATACACACCTGTGTGGGGTGCCCACACTGAGACAATGGTCATAAGGCTGCAGGAGCCTCTGTGAGGGCTGAGGTTGCCCAGCCAGCTCCAGCCAGCACCAGTGACCCCACCAGGCACAGCCCAGCCCCTCGGCCAGGCTGGTGGAGCCTTGGGGAAAACCTGCTTAACAAAGAGCAGAAAGCCCACAGGCAGAGGAGGAGTGAATAGAAGGGTGAAAAGACCAGGAGTCAGGAAAGGGATGCTCCAGCCACAAGAGCAAGCCTTCCTGGATGCCCAGGGAGAGGATAATGCCAGAGCAGATATCCACACTGCAGCCCATAGAGGACCCAACCCTGGAGCCAGTGAATACTCCCAGAAGACACTGCTGCCTGTGAGAATGGCCTACACCTGAGCAGGCTCCTGACAAGAATGCATCTGGTGCTGTCAGAGCTGCTCCCACACTGGGACAAGTTTTTCCCAAAGGATTACAGCCCATGGAGATGACCCAGGCTAGAGCAAGAGGAAGTGTGAGCAGAAAGGAGCTGTTATGGACTGGATACAATGCCCCTGTTCCCCTTCCTGCACCACTTGGGGTGGGCGAGGTAGAAAAGTTGGAATGAAGGAAAGAATTCTAAGGAAAAAGGGTGGGAGCTGGTGTTTGCATTTTTGTCTTTGTTTCTCACTATCCAACTTGATTTTAATTGGCAATAAATTAAATTAATGAAGTCTGTTTTGACTGTGACAGTAATTAGGAAGTGATCTGTTTTTATCATGAACAGAAAATCTTTCATTTTGTCCCTTCTTTTTGAGAAGAGGGAAGACAGTGGCTAGGTGGGTGTCTGCCAGGCAGCTCAGATCAACCCACCACAATAGTGCACTATTTGTTAGTTACAGGATAAAAAATTTAATGGAACCAGACAGTTTTCACAAGTTTGGTGTGGTATACCACTTGTAACCTCGCAAAAATGATTACTTTAAATTAATTTATATTCTTTTTTAAATAAATTATAGCACTAGTATTCAAGGTTACTTCTCAACTTCAGTATTTATTACTTTTTACAGCACATAAAGACATGTTTCAGTCTTCATTATGTGTGAATATTATCTAGAAATTTACTATGGAAGCCAAACGAAGCAGACAAGGTAAGACTTGCATCTGAAACACCTGTACTAAAAATATGTCTCTATGCTCACACATTTATTTTAGCCTGCTAAACTAATGGAAAGATATTTTGCATTGCTTACAATTAAGTTGTGGAATGCACAATAGACATTACTGGATAAAATACTTTATGGTCCTGACACCTTTGGGCACAGCAGAGCTCACTTCCATACAGGTAAACTCTTTTCTACTCCAAAATTAGGTAGCCATCCCATGCTACTTACTGTGAGCAGTTCATGGCTGTGAGGCTAGGCAGTTACCAGGGTGTCCATTTGTAATTATAATAGCTTCCAGCTGTAACATCTATGATGAAAGCAAACAGGAAGATCTGTCAATTATCTGGTGTCTGAATACAAGATTTCTTTTACTGGTAGAAATATGAGCAGAAATTCTGTGTATGCAAGCATTGTTCCACATTATCCTCAGTGTTTGTCCTAACCTTTCTGCAAAGTGATCTGTCTGGATAGAGATGTAGAGAGAATACAAGGTTAGAGAAAATTGCTGCTCTTCTGTCTCCACGTTTTAAAAAATCCTTTCAAATCCAAGGTAAATATTGTTTCATCTTCACAAGAAACAGTGATTACTCTGATCTCTCCTTGCATTTGAACTAAAGAAAATCCCAGTAACCAACTTCATTTCTATCTCCTGCATGTTACCTCATATGACATTTTCCTATTTTTCTATTCTAGAATGATCTTGATGTGTCTTGTGAGAAAGTGTTTTTTCATAACACGTAGGGAGTCACTTGGAAGAAACAGCCTTCAAGAATAACTTTTAGTGTTTTAATGTTGGCTCTGATAAAACTGTTGTATTACTTCTGCAGAAAACTGCAAAACATTTGCAGATCTCTTGAGGAACAAAAACTGTTGTTTCTCTAAATTACATGCATAAAACCAAACCAAATGTCTCTTTCCACTAATGAGTATCTCTTCTGAACAATGTACATTTTCCATGATGGTCCAAACACCTTATTTAAAAAAAAAAAAAAAATCAGTGTTCATTGATAGTCTCTTCCAAAGATATCTCAGCTAAGAATGTAGCTTTAACATTTAAAGCGTGGTATCTCCTTGCCAACATATGAAGTGATGAAGCTGGTTGAAACGTTTCAGAATTTTGATGATCAGAACATGTGAAATAAAACTTCACACTTCAACCACTTTACTATCTTTGTGTTATATATTTTTAATCTAAATACCAATTTTCCATTTTTATTCTTTGTTCAGCAAGACCTTACTCACAAAAATCCATTGAATCTATAGAGCATAGAGAATGAATTTAGTATCCTGTTGAATTTAGTCTTTTTTTATCATTAACTCGTGTACATCCAGTATTTTTTTCCATTGCCTCCTCAATTCATTTATTCTTCCTTATTTAGGATAGAAGTATATAATTATATAAACATAGTATACAAGTGATTAGTCTAAATTTCTAGACCTTTGGAAAAACAAAAAAGATATTGTAGTTTGTACTCTTCTAACTGATTATTTCTGTATCTCAAACATCCATTCTTCCTATAGACATAACTTTTGAAAATAATTCAGAATTATAAAATATTAACATTTATTTTTAAACATCCATCTGTAGTTTTATTCTTATAGTATGTCTCTATACTTGAACTTAAAAATCAGAAAAATGCCAGCTGACTTAGTTGCATGTTTGAATGGTGCACTTACTTCCATACCCTGTATCACCAAATGCTTCCTAATTAATGGTAAAAATAGAAAACACAGACGCTGTATGTACCAGGAAAATAAGGCTGATTAAACACATTCATTTCTCAAGCGCTGAACCTCTTAACAGTTAATTGGATTGACATCTTCCCAAAAGAGATGCACCAGCAGGTGGCTTTTGAATTCGATAGACTGCAACTGCAAATCATTGATCAGCAAAAAATCCCACTGACTCCCTTTAGTCCTACATCAAGACTTACACTGTACGAACATGATTGTGATTTATGAGCCCTGGTGCACAGCCCAGTGTCCATGGACTATCCCCATGTACTCAATTTATGGAAGGAGTTATAATTTATGGAAGGAGTGATGAAACATCAGATAATTCTGGTAGGAGGAAACTATTATTTTTTTACTCAGAAACACGCAGAGATCTGTTCAGCAGCCTTATGGCATCAACTCTAAAGGAAATCATACAATTTGCAGGAACCAGTTCCGAGGTAACTTCCACCACAGATTACAACATATTGATGCCAATGGGACTGCACCAGAAGAAATGAAGCACAAATTGTGAAGCGCATTTATGCTCAGCCACAATCCTATTTCCTGCCCTCAAGCTTGAAGGTGGAACTTTGCTTTTTATATCTATTATAAATCATGTTTTTTTCCATTGCCTGCAAGCTTGCTAGATGTTTCCAGAGGCATAAACAGAATTAAACCATGATAACTACTTGTGCTGTTGGTACAAATGCTTTTCCTTTCTCTAAACATTTTAACTCTTCATTAACAAACCCTTTTAAAAGATCTCCTTCTCTCTTCCCAAAAGTAAGTACATATTTATGATTTATTGTAATATAGCTTTGATTGAAGTTTTCCTGTAATGCAAAATTTTTCTGTAAATGCAGTTTATTTACCTGCTCCTAACACTTTACACAAGTTCTTTTACCACTGGCTATAAATTCAACATGCCTTCTGTAAAAGTACTCAGTGAATCAATCTCACTCAGGATTGGCACCATTTCTTGCATGGCTCTCCCACTTTTACTATACTATTGGATGCAAGAAATCCAAAGTTTTGTTTGCCCCAAATGGGGGTAAAATACAGGAATATTCCTGAACATGATTCAGAGATTCATCTAGCAAGTTCTGGAGGAAATATATTACTTTCCTCAGCTGTGGAGATAGAATGTTCCCAAACTCATTACTCTTAATTTTCTTGTAGTTATAAATGACAAAAAAAGTAATGCCATTTCTAAGGCTGTGTGGTCATCTGTGGGAACAGTATGTTCAGTTCCTTAACAGTGATGAAAGTACTTAAATAATGACAAACTAAAAAAAAAGAGTCCTTTAGAGCTCTATCCTATGAAAAGAGCAAAGAAAAGAGTCTGAAAAGCTCACTGTATTCAAAAGATGTATTTGTTTGCTTGATTGTTTTGTGTCCCTTTTTATATACATTTTGCCAAGTTTTTCAACCTTTCATCCAACTGAATTGTAATTGCCAGAAATATTGCTAATAGTTACACAACTTTCTAAAAAAGTCAGCCAATGTACTCCTGTTTTTATATGAACATCAATCTATTACAAAATGAACACTGTTAACAGAGAACATGAAGTCTACAAGGAGTACCAGGAGGAGAAAAAGGTATTTTAAAAGCAGATTTAATCTGTCTGTTCCAAACGCCACTGAAAGGTCACAAGTATTTAGCTTTTATAATCCAACCATGCAACTGAAAGATGCAGACAGAAGGAAAATTTTACAAAGAACAGGACCTTCTTTTTATCTTAATAAAGAGTTTTTCTTGTAGCTACTTTCCAGCCTGTAATTAATTATTTACCTTGTCCTTTAAGTGCAGGAAAAACAACCCCTTGCAATTTTCATTATCTAAAGAAATTACTGAGGTGACACAGTCACCTTGTGCCAGGGCTTCTCTTTCCCTGATACTGCCATACTTTTTCCCTTGAGCTGTGTTCCACTGCAGGGCACAGGAGTGCTAACTGCTGACAGAGGTCATGATGGCTGCATTAGATAGAAAATTAATGCAGAGGTTTTCACTGCAACACAACTATTCACACAACTATTCCTTTATGTAAGATGATAGAGTTAAGCTATCGCGTGCAACAAATGGACAGTTAGGCAGTTTCTTGAGAAAATTTTCTAAATGCTCTTATTGCTTATTCATAGGCAGACAAATGTCTTAAATGTTCACAGAAAACTCCATAAGCACACAGGTGTCCACTTCAGTGAAAAAACAATTTTAGTACTTCAGATAAAATAAATTTTCCACCATGCAAGCAGCCCAAACAGCAACTAATATACTCTAAAAAAATCTGATGTGTGAGTAGGCTTCTTCCTAGACCTGTTCCTATTTTTTATTGTAATTCACAGAATGAAAATGACATCCAATACTGTTCTTGCTGTTGAGATATTAGTTAAAAGAGGATTTGAAATGCATTTGATAATACAAAGGGAGGCGGGGGTGGAAAGGCCAGGTCTTCAGAAAGATGTGCGAGAAAATAATGTGGAGAAAATAATGGGGTGTGCAAAGAGCAGAAATCAAACTCAGCAAGTTATGTGATTCTGGTTGAAGTTACTTGCCTTTGGGTTGAAAGCATTGCTTTTGCTTTTTGTGCTGCCATGTGCCTTTCAAGGCTAGTTTGCATATATGCAATATTACAGAAAAAAAGGCTGAAATGGTAAGGATTTAATGCTTCTGGTATGAAGCAACCAGAAGTTCACAAAAGGCCAGAACTAAGCTAAAGTTAATGCTTAAGCCTAGGCACCACAAAACCTTATTTTTGAGAAAAGTTTGCAGTTTTCCCACTTGTTAATTTTTGGATTTGTTTTTCTTTTTCCAGTCAAGCATATAAAAGAGAATGTTTAAAGTGCATTGAATCTAAGGAAATGACCCTTCACATGTGTTCAGCTGCCTATGAGTAGGTATTCCTTTTATCCATAAGGTGCCAGGGAACACATCAACAGTACACCTGCATATGTCAATAGGTATTTTCTAAAATGTAGTGAGTTAGATGCCTGACTACTACTGATTTCAGACTACTGATCGGGCTAGCCCCTAGAGAAGAAGGAAAAAAGGAGTGGGGGGGGGGAAGGTATCAAAGATTTTTCTTTAAACCCAGGATTAAGAAGAGAAGATGACCTTCAGCATAAACAACATGGAAAGATATACTGGTCGTTGCATTTTAGGTTCCCAACAGGAGACCTTTCCTGCAGGTCATTAGTTCATACCTCTGTGTACACAAATAAACCCTACAGACATTTACATTTCTCTCACACATTTCACTGTCAAGAGGAGAGAAAACAAGGTAACACTCTAAGTTTGCCTTTCATCTATCAAATTGTTTTGCTATCCAGATCCTTTTTGCTTCTTTGAAAGTTCATACTGAAAAAGAATGGTATATACTGAGGTAAAAGTATATATAAAAGAATGAGTTTACTAGTATAGATTAACCTAAATTTTCTACTGATAAGAAACTGCATTTTCATTTTCATTAGGAGCTGGGTACATTTTACCAATCTGGATGTCAGTTAAGTATCTGAGAGAGTGCCACACTGGTCAAAATTGGATAAGATTGGCATGCTTGGTTATATGCAGAATTGAAAAGCAAATAATATGAAAAGTACTTTGAAGAGTAGAAGAACAAGCTTGGGGAAGCTTTACAAGTAGATCTTTTCTAGAACTGGTCTTGAGGTTAATTTTTTTAATACACTATCTGATGTCCTTGGCACAAAGTGGAAGAGTGGGTTAATGAGATTCTCTGATTAAAAAGAATTGAAGTCATCATCCATATAGAAAAGAATTGTAAATCCTCTTCCAAATAGGAAAAATTGGATGACCTTGAGGACAGTAATAATAGAAATGAAGTGAAATTCAATAGTTTGTGAACTTAAGGCTAAACAACAGGAATTGATGCCACAAACCAGAGGGTGAGTCTGAAATAGCAGAGGAAAAGAACATGGGTACATGTATCTGTTACAGGATGACTTGAAATCATTGATGCGAAAAAGCTCTGAAAAACAGTAAACACAATCTAAAACTGTTTCAGGTTTTACATTTTTGGGAAAGAAAAAGAATTTTTAATGTCACTATAAAAGACCTTACTCTCATCTTCAATACAGTTTATAACAAGTATGGCCATTCTGGTTCAAGAGGAATTAACTCAAAATAAAACATAAAAAATTCAATCAAGAGTACCACAGAGCCTGTTTTAGGAATTGGTATTAAATGAGTGCAGTCCTTTTAACCCTGGAAAAATGAAGACTAAAAAAGGGATATGATGGCTCTCCTTAAATACATCAGACAAATAAACATATTGAAGGCATGAAGCTACAGGATAATGTTGACACAGCAACAAATTAATATATTAATAGTTAATAAAGTTAGCATGGAAATTATAAGACCATTTCTAGCCAGAGAACAGTGAAATTATGGAACAAAATTTCAATGGAATTAGCAGGGGAAAAAACAATCTAGGCATTAAAAATTAACTTGATCAGCTTAATTAAAGGTTTTTATTATATGGTTGTCAATGATAGGAAAGGACTTGATTTACACACTCAGAATATCCTTTTCAATAAACTCCAGTCTAATAGGCTACTTGACCAGAAGCTGATAATATTTCTTTTTTTTTTTTTTTTCAAAATATTGATTCACTACTATAGTCTTTTGGACCTATAAAGGAAAATCTGACACCAGTCAGAACATATATTCAAAAGAATCCTAAAAACAACTGAAATTCAAACTAATACTGCTAAAACAAACAGAACACTACCCTCCTCAGGGAGGGTATGAGATTACAAAATTGTGGAACACTGTGATGGGTTGACCTTGGCTGGCTCCCTGGTGCCCATCAAACTGCTCTATTGCTCTCCCTCCTTCACTGGACAGGAGCAGAAAAAAAACTATGACCAAAAGCTTGTGGGTTGACATAAGGACAGGAAAATCACTCAGCAATTAGCACCTAGACAAAACAGGGTCAGCTTGGGGAAAATTAACTGAATTTATTACTAATGAAAATCAGAGTAGGATAATGAGAAGTAATACAAATCTTAAAAAAACTCTTCCTCTCACCTGCTCCTCCTTCCTGGGCTTAACTTTATTCCCGCTTTGCTAACTCTTCCCCTTGAGCTGCACAGGGGGATGGGCAAGGGGGGTTGTGGTCAGTTCATCACATATTGTCTCTGCCTCTCCCTCCCCTACAGGGGAGGATTCATCATACTCTTCCCCTGGTCCATTGTGGGGTCCCTCCATGGCAGACAGTCCTCCACAGACTTCATGAAATCATAGAATCATAAAATATGCTGAGTTGGAAGAAACTCAGCAGGATCATCGAGCCCAACTCCTGGCCCTGTGCAGGATACCCCAGGAGTCACCACATGTGCCTGTGAGTGTTGTCCAAATGCTTCTTGAACTCAGACAGGCTTGATGCTGTGACCACTTCTTTGGGGAGCCTGTTCCAGTGCCCAACCACCCACCAAAGTGGAGAAGCTTTTCCTGATATCCAACTTAAACTGCCGCCATACTTGCCCCTCCAGTTCCTCTTGTGAAGATGTTGAAGACCACAGTGAAGTCTCCCCTCAATCTCCTCTTCTCCAGGCTGAACAGACCAAGTGACCTCAGCATCTATTCATAAGGCTTCCTCTAAAGACCCTTCACCATCCTCATGGCCCTCCTTTGGATGCTCTCAAGTAGCTTTATATCTGTCTTATATCTGTGGTGACCAAAACTGCCCCAATATTTAAGGTGAGGCTGCCCCAGTGCAGAGCAGAGTGGGACAATCCTCTCCCTTAACCAGTTGATGATGCTATACCTGATGCCCCCCAGGACACAATTGGCCCTCCCAGCTGCCAGGGCGCTGCTGACTCATATTCAACTTGCATCGACGAGGACCCCAGTTCCCTTTCTGCAGTGCTGCTTTGCAGCCTCTCATTCCCTAGTCTATACACACTTTCAGGATTGCCCCTTCTTCTCCAACTTCTCCAACATGGGTCCATCCCACAGGCAGCAGTTCCTCACCAACTGCTCTGCTGTGAGTCCCTTCCGTGGTGTGCAGTGTTTCAGGAATAGCCTGCTCCAGCATGGGTGTCCTACAGTGTCACAAGCCCTGTCAGCAACAAACCTGCTCCAGTGTGGGCTCCTTTCTCCACAGGTCCACAGGTCCTGCCAGCACCCTACTCCAGTGCTGGCTTCCCACAGGGTCACAGCCTCCTTCGGGTGTCCCTCTGCTCTGGCATGGGGTCCATCATGGGCTGCAGGGGCGCAACTGCCTCATCATGGTCTTCCTCACAGGCTGCAGGAGTATCTCTGCTTTGGCTCCTGCAGCACTTCCTGCCCCTCCTTCTGCAGTGTCCCTTCTGTCTTCAGGGCTGTTTCTCTCACATATTCTCACTCCTCTCTCCATCTGCAATTTCTCCTGCATGGTAACTTTTACCCTTCTTAGTGAACTATGTTACCCCAGAGGCACCAGCACCGTCATTGATGGGCTCAGCCTTGGCCAGTGGCAGGTCCACCTTTGAACCAGGTGGCATTGGCTCTGTTGGACACTGGGGAAGCTTCTGGCAGCTTCTCACAGAAGCCACCCCTGTAGCTCCCCCCTACCAAAACATTGCCACATAAACCAAGTACAGACCTATTAATATTTTTGTGTTCAAATACTGGGATCTAATTCTTATGAAATATAAACACTCAATTTTTTTTTTCACAGTAACATACAGCAATTAAAGATTGATACATTTCCATGGAAATATTCATAGCATGAATTTCTACTTAAACAGAAACAACTGTTTATATCATGGCTCTCAAAGTAGGTATGCCACACATTACACTGCATAAAGACTGACCAGTCAGCTTCAGAGAAAGTCCTCACTGAAATCCTCACTGACATATATAATCAGGAGGACATTAAAATAACCAGATATGCAACACCTTCCAATTTTCACAGGAATAACAACAATCTAGGAGGTGTATTTAATCACCTGTGACAAACAGTAAATTTTACATTAATAATTAAACTGACATTTAAGTGTTCACAGTTAGCTTTTAAGTTAATGTTCTCTGAGACATATACATGTATCTCTGTTGTAATTACAGCACATTTGCTTCATTTAATTGATGCTGTTAATCTAAAAGGTTATGTTTTAAAACACTTTCCCCTAAAACACATACTAGAAATGAATTATTGGCAAGATAGCAAAATTGCTGTGAGAAGTGTAAATCAACAGAGTGCCAAAGATACTGGACATTTATATTTATTTTAAGACAAAGTAACAGAAAGTTACCCCTGATGATATGTCTAAGCATTCCAATAAGTGATCTGCTTTCAAAAGGTACATTCATGGAGGTACTGCAGACAACTACTAAGGAAAACCAGGACTCCAAAGAAAAAAATTAATTTGCCAGATATTTACTTTACTCAAATAGAATTGAACATAACTGTAACCAAAGCCAACTGTAAAATCATTTCACTATTTTTTCAATCTTACTTAGTTTAGACACTGAGTCATAGCAGGTTGATTTTCATCATGCTTTTTATAAGTCCTGTTCAAATTCAGTGGGATATAATTCCTAAACTGAGACTCAGTTAAAAATAAAATTTTGTAAATGTTGTATCAATAAATAGTACTTCACAGAAGCACAATCTGATAAGGTTGGAAGTGACCTCTGGCATCATTTAGTCCAATCTCTCTGCTGACACAGGGTCAACTACAGCTTGTTGACCAAGACCATATCAGTTTTTTAGTATCTCCAAGGTGGTAAACTCCACAGCCCCTTAAGGCAACTTGTTCCAGTGCTTGGTCACCCTTAGAGTAAAAAATTGTTTCCTGATGTTCAGACAGAGTCTCCAGCATTTCTCTTTGTGCCCTTTGCCCCTTGTCCTGTCACTGGGCACCAGTGAAAAGAGTCTGGCTCTATCCTCTTCATACTCTCCCTTCAGGCATTGTGTACATTAGTAAGATTCCCCCGAGCCTTTTGTTCTCTAGGCTGAACAATTCCAGCTAATTCAGCCTTTTTTCACCTCTTAACTTTATGTGTGACCCTTCATCGGACTCTTTCAAATATATCTGTATGTCTTGTACTGGGGAGCCCAGAACTGGACACAGTACTCCAGGTGTGACCTAACTAGCACCAAATAAAAGGCAACAATCACCCTCCTCAACTTGCTCTCAATATTTCATTAGTTACTTTTGCTTCAGGGGCACATGCTGGCTTATGTTCAACTAGATGTCCACCAGGAACCCCAGAACCATTTTCTACAAAGCTGTGTTCCATCTGATCAGCCCCCAGCCTCCCCAGGTGCAGGACTTTGCACTTCCCCTTGTTGAACTGCATGATTGATTATACTAATGTGCCTCACCTGTGTGTTGGATGGATCATATAAGAGATCAATTAAGGGTCAAGGTATGACAATGTCACTGTCACTGACAGACTCCATTTTCTGTGTTAAGGTACAGAATAGGATACTTATATTACTAGCTTTGAAATGAAGAGTTCCAAAATTAATAAACAGGGAAAGATTGTAGAGATTAGAAAGCCATTTCACATGCAGAGGAAGAGGTGGATGAATCTCATTCTATGAGTGAGATTCTCTCACTATGCTAGGCTGCATTTGTAACTTCAATTCAGCAGTAAGATTGTTTATTTCCCCTTATTTGGGCATTATTAAAACTTTACAGTTAAGATGAATCCTTACTAGATCAGATATTACAATGTGAATTAAAAAAAAAAAAGGATTCTGCTTTGTCTACCTAAACTGTGCTACCTTCTAAATGATATTAAATGCTACACATTTTTCTCTCCACAAAGATTTAGCAGTGCTCACAAGCAGCCCCACCTGCTGCTTACCAGCTTAGCAGATCTATATACTTTTCACTCTTAAACACACCCGAGATGTTTCTAACTTCTTCACTAGATCGTTTCAGCAGTAAGGGAATACTGAAGTACAAAGTGCCTTAGTAGGTGTTCAATGAAGATTACAGGAAGAGCGTAAGGCTTTATGCAAACAACAAAGAAAAAGAGAACTCTTTTACAAAGAGCATTGAACATTATTATAAAAAAATAAAATATTTAGATCGATTAAGTTATAGCACAGTGCTAAGTAAAACCTTGGTTGTTTTTCTAAGAAGGGGTCAGATAGTTAAATAGGAACCTGAATGAATATATAGGCAGAAAGGTTTTGACAGATAAGTTTTAGAAACTGAATTGAAGAAAATGAATGAACATTCTATATTTAACTGTACTGTCAAAGCAAGACACTCAAAAAATCACAAGCCAGGTACAATAAATCTTGATACTCTTTAAAAAAAAAAAAAAGGAGAACTCATGAATTTTAAGACATCCTATAGATTGAATTATTTTTATTTCCCATCTGATATGAATGTGTAAGAATGATGATCTCAGTTTTTCTCCACAACCTGAAGGTCAAAGGACTACATAAAACATTTAGAATAGATAGAATTGTGATCTCTCTACATATAACCTCTATTTTTATTTAAAACCTTAGTTTCCATGAACAAGCTAAGAATTTGGACCAACAAATTTCTTCTAAGGGATAGAGCTTCAAATAAAACAGTGAAAACCATGAGACTCAGGATCAAAACGTATCAGACAGCAGTAATTAAAAAAAAATCCTTGCCTTTTTTTTTGTGTGTGTACCACTACAGTATTAGAGTATTTAAAGGTTCTACTAAAGTCTTGTAAAGAATTTGCAGAGAATATTTATTTTGTTCTTAATATCATATGAAAACGGGGCGTTTTTTGAAAAATGTAACTGCTCTTAACAGCTGTTACAAGGACAAACTGACATAGAGCTTATAGGCAGCTTTTATTGTCCTCCAGTGGGTTTTGGAGGAAAGGTGCAAAGTTTATTCTTGGAAAACTACAATATTCAAAAAGATTGTGAGGTACCTGTGCTGCAAAAAAAAAAAAAAAAAAGAAAAGAAAAAAGAGAGAAAAACAGGCTGTTTTACTAAGGTCTTAACATCCAATCTTTCAATTTTTTTCCGGATAACCTAGCTCATTAAAGGTTCTGAATGACTTTTCAACCATGCCCTGCTCTTTTCTGGAAATAAAATTCAATGTGCAACAAACCTAGAGTCAAATACAATTCTTTTTTTGTCTTCACTAGAAAGAGAAATCCATATTGTTGGATGGACATTTTTCTATTCCTTCTCTGTGAGGATTTCAATTTATTAATTAGATAAAACTGCAATGGAGATTATTTATTTATTGAATAACATAATTCTTTGAAAATAAGATACAGCTGACATTTAAAAATAAATAAGCAAAATTCAAGTCAAATGGTCTTTTCTTACTAATTGTGATGGTAATTTTATTTTTTGCTATGTCATTGTTCAGCATAACCTCTATGTGCACAAGTCCCAAAGAAACTGGTTTACATGCAGATCATCAACAAGTGAAGGAAATTGCTATAAACTCAGGAGATATTTTTCAGCTATCCTGGAGAGGGTTCTATAGACACTGCTGCACTCTTCTGAAACCATAGCCAGTAATTTATTACTCTGAAAAGAAAATGTGCCCTCCTCAAGTCATAGGTTGTCCTTTCACTATCTGTTCCTTGCCAGAACCATTCATAAATAACAGGAGTAGGCTTCACACACTGTGGAGATCAGGCACCAGTCTGACTTCTACAGATGAATTAGAAATACTTAAGACCTGAGATTTTAGAGCTGCTTGGGTTTAGGTATTGAGATGATTTATTTGCAAGCATCCCATTGTTTAGATTTATTTTTTCTTCTGGAGAAGTAAGAACACTATAAAAGCATGTTATTTACCTGAATAAACTTTAAATACTAGTCAAGCTTAAAATGGAAATGACACCTTTAATTTTAGCAGTTTTTCAAGTTCTTGACTGACCTTGCTCAGAAAATATGCCCTGACATTTAATCCTAGTATCCAGCATCTTGGTTTAGATGACATTTATGATTTCTGGATGCTTACTATCAGCCACAGAAGCTCAATAACTATCTAGGTGCACTCTACTCCTGGACGGTGCCTTTCAGAAACAAACTTCAAGGTTAGAGGACCTGCCCACATTCTTTGATGAGACTGCCTATAAGAAGGTTATACTGCCTCTCCAAATCTATACCTTCCCTTTCTCTTCCACATTTTTACACCTAACCTGAAGTGGTATTGTCATATGACACTAATGCAAACAGTTCTGTTTCCCTTTCCTAGGTCTCAGTTTGCAAACACAATTTTTTCTTTACTCAGCATATCCTCCTAGATTAAATGGTTTTCCTGCTAGTCCTGATCTTTCCAAGCAGTTGCTACATTTTAAATAATACCTATTACTGAACAAGCAGTCACTCTACCTTTCATTTTATCCGATATGTGTTCTCTGGTGAGCTCATCATAGAGACCACACTGAATATGTTAATGTTCAAGGTGCAGAGGAAAAGTCAGAAGATGTGGAAGCCTAAAAATTGCATAAACCCCCAGTCTGTAGTTCCTTTAAGTACTAATTATCCATTACTGGATAGCTGTGAGGGATTTTATTTAGGAGAGGTTACCAGTCAGCTGAAAAAGCAAAAGAAATGAGGCACAGTGAGAAGATGGAAAGGCTACAAAGCAAAGATGATGTGTAGAGTCTAAATAAGGAGGAAGAGCGAGTTGGAAGTAAACCACATGTGTCAGGAACTGTTCAATCATTGCTGCAGGAAGCTTTTCAGGAAGGTGAAGTGGCTTTACTGTCCAGGTTTGGGCTATAGCTATAGTGCCTTTTTTTTGTTTTCTTTTTTTGCTTTGTTTTGATTTAGTTTGGGGATTTTTTTGGTTTGTTTGTTTGTTTGTTTTTATTATTTTTATTTTTATTTTTGTTGTTTTCGGTTTTTTTTCTCCTTGGAAGCAACATACAGGGATATCATCAAGGGAAGGAGGAAGTAGCATCCATCATGTGGTTCCTATAATTCCACAAATTCTCCCTGACTATTTTTCATACTATGCCTTACATGACTTCATACATAATCCTTTTTAAAATTAAATTAGGTATTTATAATACAAAAAATGTATCAATACACAGCATTGCAAAACTTAAGTGTTAAGTAATTTGTGCTAAGTAGGACTCTGTACTTACCAGTTTTAGTGTTCTTCCATAATATTATAAAATTAATTAGTCATTTTTTCCCTTGAAAATATTGAGTTAATACTGCCAGGAATAATCAATCTTTAAGAAAATTAGAGAATCTTTGTAAGTACATAGTGCTAATTTAAAACATCTACCAATAAATCCTCTCAAAGGCCTTTGAGCACCACTAAATTTAGAATCTCTGAAGCCTTCCAGACTACAGAAATATAATTATTTCTGATTTTAAAACAAATTAAAACAAAGAAATTAATTGACATACCAAAGTCCCAAAGAAGTCTCAGGCTGGCAAGGGGAAATTTAGGTCTCTCTTTTTTACTCCCTCATCTTTGTCTTGGCTCTTGACTGTCTTAAGGGTATGCAGTTCCCACATTCACATTTCTTATCTGCCTGAATAAATTAAATGGCTCCCAATTAGTGACAAAAAAATGATCTAAGAATTTTCTTAATTGCCCATCCGTAGGATATAAGAGCTTCCCAGAAAATGAGACTTGCATAACTTAAAACCTAAATGAGCTACACAGTCTTCAACAATTCTTCCTACTATGCTCATAAGTAACTCTGTCTCGATTTCAGATTTCCTTTTCAGTAATTTCAATGTATGTGACAAAACAGACATTAGAGCATAAGGGCACAATAAAAAAAACCCTCATATTACTACCAGTCTTCATTTGACTTGTCCTCCCAACTGTGGAAATTGCCATAGCTTTTCCCACTAAAAATACCTCTAAAGATGGTGAATTATTACAGATGATACGTTATATTTAGTGCCATAGCTCATGGCTTTTTATGCAAAACCATGTTCTTAAAAGTTTACTGGACTTTGGAACTATTGGAACCAGACCAGTTACGTGGATGATTAAGGATTGTTTGGTAACTGATTCAGGAATAAAAAAAAATATAAATTAATAAAATGCTAGATGCAACCCAAATATTATTTTATATAAGTTATGATCAGTTCTAATTAAGATCTCTTTTGGAAACTCACTGTTTTATATTGAAGTGTCACAGCCTTTGATCATCCTAATGCATTTTAATAGCAGTTTTTGCATTCATACTCTTTATATTCATATATTCATACATAATCAACTTTTCTGCACTTACTCAGCACTTTTTGAGAATGATATTCTTTCATATTTTTTTAAATGCTTTAAATTCCTTTATTTTGATGAACTAGCCTTACTTGCACCACATACTACTGTTTTTCTGTCATTCACAGGAACAGGTATGTATTCATACCACTGAATCTCTAATTCAGCTCTGTAAATAAGCCAAGATAATTTGGAACTACAGAATCTTCAGGTTGTTATGAGGTAGCAAAGACCTGACTGGGTGGGTTTTCACTGACAGTACCATGTGTATGGTACAATTGATGTCTGTTCTTTCCAACTCATGTTTAATCAGAAATATTTGCTTGCTGATAGCTTTCCACTGGAGGAGATGAGTAGTGGGAACTCAATTATTCAAAAATCTTCAGGTCCCTAAGGACTAGAACCTGAATGCAGATGTCAAGATTTGCTGATCCAAGTCTTCCAGTTCTGGATATGAAGAGGTCAGGAAGGCTTTCTGAAAAAAAAAAAAAAACAAACACATCAAGTTTTCTACATGGGATCGGAAAGATTTACATGCTCAGACATCCACACAAGAGTTTAACACACAAATAATACATTGAAATTTCTTTTAAAAAGGAGAACGAATCCTTGACTGCACAAAGAAATCAATCATGGCTATATGTTTTATTCCATGCTAGTAGAACTAATTAATTCATACAGATACTATGGACAATGTTTCCCAAACCTTTGATACCCAAGGCACATGATTCTCTGTGTTAAAACTGATGTCATGAGACAGAACTCCCTAAGCAGCTCTGCCTCTGTCCAGTACAGCTATGAACAGCTGCTGAATCTGTCATGCATGATATTCCACTCCTCAGGCTCCCTCACTCTTTCCAGACTATTTAGACTGGTTGCAGGGCAGAATGCACTGGCCATCACACTATACCTGTTGGAAATTTTTACTGTAAGGCATCAGAAAAATAAATACAAAAACATATTGACAAAAACTTTAACTTTTTTTTTTATTCAAAAACTCAGAGAGAAATTCTGGCCGTACTGAAAAGAAAAGGAACATATCTTTTTATCTCTCTTCTCAACTTCTACACAAAATGAGAAAAAAAATATAGCTTGAGTCTTACAGCCTCAAGGGAACATTTTCAATACAGGTCCAAGATTAATATGACATTCATAGTAGCAGAATTCCTGTACCTCTAACAAATATAGTGGGTGATTTATTAGATATAGTGAAGAATGAAGTGTATGCAGGGCAAGAGAAAGAATAGAACTATATGTGCAGCATGCCAAAAATTACCAGGGTCTTTAGTTGCCCAGGAACTTCTCTGCAAAGCTGATATGAAAACTTTGTATTATATTCATTATCTGAGGATTTATCAGAGTGTGACTTGCATTCACTTCAGCATAAAATCAAATGTCAGTTTTAAATAACAGCCAGCCAGTCTGGGATAGCTGCTTAAATAGAAAATGAGAAAAAAATAGCCAATCATTTTAATAACACTTTCCTTATTTTGCCATTTATGTTGAAAGGAAGCTGAAGAAACAATGCTATGAGTCAGTCCTTTCTGCAGTCATCCAGCAACCCATTTCTGCAGAGCAGGCCTGTGAACTGCTGTAATAAGTGGCTGTAACATGGAAAGCTCTGGGGTCCCAGTCTGAGCTTTATTCATGAATGTGTCTTTGTACAGTATTCCACGGAGCAATGTTAAACAAAACAACTGCTCCCAGAGTTAAGATACAGGTGAACAAATCAAAAGTTATCTTATCTTGCAGGGATATGTCCCATCCATTTTCAAGGAGCATTAGCTTTTAATTTCTGCCAATAATTCTTGGTGCAGAATTGTAAGGTACCTTGGGGCTGAATGTGGCAATAAAAATATGTGACCACAGAGAATAGAAATAAGGTTAAAATCAGAGAGAAGGGTAGATAGAAAAGTGTAGAATTAGAAAAGATCCTGATGAAAAAATATTGAAATTAATAAAATTTAGAACGAAGCCACAGAAACCCACAGAAATACCCTTCTCTCCCCACAAAACAAAAACCACACAAGAACAGAAAAAAACCCAAACACACCCACACCCACTAAACAAACAAACAAACACGCTGGGGGGGAACAAAACAAAAAAATAAATCAATAAACTCCCATCTCCCTGCTATAACAAAGGCACCTGTTCTGCACTGAGCTGAATATAGACTCCTAAAGCATCTGTGTTGGTGCATGAATCCATTAGAAACAAAGTTTGCAATTGTTGACCTGGTCAGAGAGCACAAGGTAGGGTTTCAGGAAGGTTACATGATAATATGATAATACACATTCAGTTTGCTTGCAAATACTGACTTGGGGTGAGTGCTAAAGATTTACAACACCACCAATTCCTTTGTCTCCCTTCTAAACAACACTATTTAAAACTCCAAGTCCTTTTGTTCTCTCTGGACTCAGGATCCCTTCTTGCTGCCACAGAAATTGAAACGATGAACATTTACTAGCAGCAAAAATAAAACAGGATTTAATCTTAGTCACCTTTTAGAACTTCTGTTCAGTTTTTGGACCAGACCTCAGATTTTAAACCCTGGTTTGCTGCTCTTTAAAATCCTTTGGACTTTGAAGAAGTTTAGTTTTAGGATGGAAAGCCTTCAAAATCTAACCTAACCTTTAGACTTGAAATATAATGTAAGGCAATTCAGACAATATTTGTTTCTGTGTCATTTAATCCAAGAATATAACTTCTTTTATATTATTTTGATGTGAATACATTGTTCTGTATGGAGATAGTGAAGGACATGAGGAAACTGAATGGAGAATTTTTTGCCATCTCATTCCTCTTCAGACAATTCTTTGGCAATGAGTTTCCTTTACTGTTTCTTGTCAAAGCACTGACAAAAAAACTCTGAACATAAATTGGTGGCAGTAGTTTAGTTAAATTATACTAAACATATTGATTTATGCTTCTGTCTGAGATCCTTGGAACCTTCTGAACCTTCTTTTGAAAGCTCAGCTGTACAGAATGCATTTGTTGCCAAAGTCAAATACACTTGCTTGGGTGCCTAAGTGAAGTGCAAAATTAAAGAAATGGTATTTTGGTCTTTTAAAACCAATACAATTTACAGAGAAGCTGGACTTTCTCTACAGACGTTGGAAGTCAGAAGGGCACTCTGAGAAAATCCCTAACACGTAGCTACACAGCTATGGAGTGCGAGTACTCATTTTAAAATCAGTTTCTCTTGAGTTAAGAGTCCACTTATAAGCTGAGTTATTAACACCTCAGAGAGAACTTAGCAGCAAAACTAAGAAAACATTATTTTCTTTTTTAGCAAAGAAACATATTATTCTTATCAATACACTAATACTTCCTACACAGACTTCTTATTCACTTTACTGTGGAATCATATGCAACAATCTTTGACTACAGTCTTTCTAGGATGATATAAATTCTTTGTTCTACATCAAAAGTTTTGAGATGTTAATTTTTATGATAAAAAAATCAAGAGATATTTTAATATAAATTGTCTTTTTTAAAAAAATTACCTTTAAAAATTCATTTATTTAGATAAAAACAGTAATGCGTTGTCTTAAATGCAAAGTACAGACAGAGAACTATTAATATTTCACTTTTGGTTTTCCAGCTGTCTCATTTTGTAGCCTTGGAATTAACATTTAACTTTTCCATGGTTTCACAGCATCATCTGTGTAACAAAGATAATACTCATCAAGCCAGAGCAAGAGGCATTAAAATCTAAAGTGCCTGCTCTAAAGACTAGTTAAATGAATGGATATGTTTCCATCTATTTTAATGACTTTTACATCAAGCTGTTAATTCAGAGGATTACATTTTCATTAAATTTTAGAGAAAAAAAGTCAATAAATGGAAAACATTCCTTTGATCCACAGTTCCTCATAACATTTGTATTCTAAGCAATGCATCATTGTGATAATGCCTTACAGTGCTACTGCTTAGAAACAGGGCTCTACCTGCTTTGCTTTCACCTTTTATCATGGGAACTGAAAACATTATCTACAGAATAAATGGATAAACAACTATAAAATCTGAATATTCTTTTTTAATATAAAATGTGTGGTCACTTCCATGGGTATCATGCTGAAGAGAAAATGTCAGTGTCATTATGGCATTTAATTTCATCAACAGTTAAAAGAAAAATCTCTAAGTTCTCAACTCATTACATTTTTTTTGCCTTGGTGATCAGTTGCACATGTCAACAAATATAAGAAATGAAAATGCATTGAAATCAAAACAGCTCACCACCAGTGATCAAGTAGAAGTCATCCTCAACTGTCCAAGTGTCCTAGTGGACCCTAAACCAGTTTAAACAATCAGTATATTGGATAATGAAAATAATTTTCAATGTGATATTCAATGTTATGCCTCAGGACACGACTTCATTTAGAATATGAATGTGTTTCATATCTCAGAGGGTAAAGCAGATGAGACTGGGAGAAGATTGGTCATTAATTTTAGAATTCATAATTCTCCTATATTTGTTAAATTAATGTGGTTGCAATAAATCCCAGTCTTGTGAGAAGTGGGATAAAAGTGAGTCAGAAGAGGCACAATTATCAGGCTGAGGTACTGACCAAACCCTCAATCAGATTGAATGATGCCTAAATGTCTTTTGGTTTATTAGTTGTTTAACAACTTTTACATCTTTTCTTCTTTGCAAATAAAAACTAATTTTGTTTTTAATCAAGCTGTAGGAAAGAAAAAAACCATAGATTTTTCGTAGTCCAAATCAACTCTTGCCTTTAAAGCTGAAAAAAACCCCAGTAAACATATTCCATTTTCTTAAGAAACTTTTTCTCAAAGGTATCTTATTTAAATTTCTCTAAGTAATTGGCTGTTATAAAAATCACTGTTTAATACAAGTAGAAGAAGCAAATTGCTCTGTTTCATAAGCTGACAGCTGACTGCTGTTGATTCTGCATATTGGGGAACTGTGATCAATGATGGCTCTTAGAAAAAGGTCTTCGTAAATAGGCATTTCCAGCAGGAAAAAATTAATATCTTGTTAAGCTTTCAGACATTTTACCATTTGGTAATGAGTCACTGAAGCATCTGGCATGAATTTCAGCACCTTTTAACCATTTATGCACTCATAATGTTGATACACACTTCTTTGTTTATGGTAGATATGAATACATTCATTGCTGCCTATGACGGGGAAGAAGGAATGGAGCTATCAGAATTAAATAAAAAAAAATTAAAATGAAAAAAAAGGTAACTGCAGAGCAACAGGCAAACTTAATGAAAATGCTACATTCATTTTTGGGAACACGGCATCTGAAAGTTTTGCCAAGGTGATGATTCATCATTTTTCAGAATGGATGAAGTTGAGGCAGCCAAGAGATGCCTGAAGAAATTACTGTAGTAAGACATTTTCACCTAATTGTTATTTTCCAGACTCCACAGTTTTGCCAATAATGACTTAGAGTCAAAGTTGAATGCATTGTTTGTGCTTAGCATAACCAAAGCACAGGGAGAACAATTTCATTACAAAAAGCTATCCTGATTCAAGAGGGAAGTTAAGTTCTCAGTTGAATTTTCACAGGCTACAAGCAACATGAACATTTGGGAAGCATTTTGCCTACAGTTCCTCCACCCCCACAGGATCCCTCACCCCTTCTGCAACACAAGCTAACTACCATCATCTGTAAATATGAAGAAGAATATATACTTATTAAAAACATTCATTATTTATGAACAAGAAAAAATCCATAAAAAAATGAAACTGAGGATCCACCGATATTTTTTTAAAAAACACAGACCTTCCTTATTTTATTTTACAGTTATTTTCAATAAGAACATGCTTGCAGATATACAAGATAAAAGGGAATTTTGTGGTCCTTGACAATGAAAACATAGACCCCATTTTTTCTGCTTCTCTGTTTACTTCATTAAGGGCTGCTGAGGTAATGATGTAAATAAATCCAGGATCAGACCTATTCTTTTGGCACTAACAATTCTCTGAGGAAAATCTTTTTCACACACAAATGCGTGTGACAATCTAACCTGTCTACTTAGAAAATTTGGATGGCTGAACAATCAGAATTCTTGAGCATGCAGTAAATTTTCTGCAAGTACCATCAATTATTACCTGCTTCCTGACGATTTTATTTGTTGAATAATTTTTTATTTTTTTTTCTAATCAGAAAAACACGGGAGTGATAATCACAGTATTTTAATCACCTGGGAAATAATGAAATAGGAAGATCAAGAAGAATCTGGCATGTGCAGACCAATATAATTGTCTCCTAAAACAGTAGTAGGCCTTGCAGATAGGAAGAAACAGAAGGTCTATAATGCACAGAGACCTGTCTTGGAATTAAGGAAAAATCTTGTTAGCTTTTATTATTTCCTTATTAAAATTTAAATTACATCGATCTAGGGTAAACTATGAATATACTGGCGGACAATATTGAAGTCTATTACATTGAAAAGTTTAAAAAATGTCTTGATATATATGGAATTCTGTGTGTAAATAATGCAGTTTCCTGATTTGAGCAAGCATATGCAGTTAATTAAACACAGGGTGAAGAATGACCAGGCAGGCAGTAGACCAAGATTTGAGGTTATTTTTGATCACAGGTTGCACAAGTCAAATATTATACTACCACATAAATCAGAACAACCTGTAGAGCATTCTTTCCACGTTGCAACTTACCTGCTTCTCCTTGAACAGGACACCCTCAAAGTGGGCATGGTACCTTCTGATCTGTAGAATTCAGAGGAGTGCAACAAAAGATCAGAAGTCCAAGAAAGAACAGGTTAGGCAGTAGGTGTAAATCTTGGAAAAAAGAGGGACTGAAGAGAACAGAAAAATATTCAGTTATATAAAAGGATTGTAAAGAAGGAAAGAATAATGTCCTTTCCCTCTGCTGGGGCTGGGTCTTAATTATCCAACTTTATACATTTCATTAAAACTGTTCCCTTAAACATGGTATATAATGTAAAACCAAAAATGTTCCAAGCAATGTTAAAATATTAATGTTGGAAAACCTTCTCAGGTATGGGACTTTGAAATGATTGAAGCAATCAGTCAGTAGATCAGAAGCCAAACTGACCCAACAATTAAATTGCCCATTGCAAAGGACATACACGAAAAGAAGGTATTACTGAAACAAGGTTTCATCAAATGGAACAGAGATTCTCAAATTCAAAAGGCTGCATTTTCATTATTTTATTGTTTTATTTTTTTGTTTTGTTTTGGCTCTACATCTCTAGAAGAGAAAAAGCAGTGAGGTTCAGTGACTCCTAATCTGTTTTCTACAGAGCACTTTTGTTCTCACTGTAAGGTAATGAGCACTGATCAGAATGTGAATCTGTTGAATAAAAAAGTACTCTATCAAGATTTTTACTGTAGAAATACAGAAGTATTTTGTCTGCTGTTTTTATACTCCGAGGTGGAAGAAACATGCACAGTCTAAAAATAACAGAAAAAATAACATAGCTGAAAGTTTGTTCAATGCATTAACTGGGAAATATTAGCTCATGAGGGTTTTTCTGTGCTTAGTCCAGCCTCTCAGGAGGATCCTAAGTAAATAGTTGTGGTTAGCAGTAATTTCTTCAGAAGAGAATACATGTTTTAGTAAAACAAAGACAAAAGATGACACAGTGTGCTGGGCAAAACTGGCACAAACATTACTGAGTGAACAGTAATACTGGATGAAGTACAGACCAGTTCTGTGATTCTGAGTTCTTGCTGGACATCCCACTTGAGGAACAGCTTCAAAGATGTTAAATCACTTAAATAATGATTTATGTTAACAAAATCAACATAGCAAGCCAATTTTTAGATTAAGCAGATTCAAAGAATTAAATTAGGATGAGTAAATCAATTTAGGAAAGGTTTTTACATCATCAAAACAAAGTAGCACCTCATTAATCAAATTTACCCTCTAGAAAAGGAATGGGAATATGCAACTGTGCATTCCTTTTTCACAGAAAAAAATAGCCTTTAGTCCTTCCCTCTTCTCTTTGCGCTTTAGGAGAGAAGATTGATCTCTGGTAACGCTGTGGGTGACACTGTGCAAGTTCTATCATTTTCTGTATCTGTAGTTATACTGAGGAAAATACGGGGTCATTGCAGTTAAGTATTTACACTATTACTGGAATAGGCAACTTTGATCAGTTGGCAAGTAGCCATGAAGAACATAACATATCAAAAGCCTATACTACCTCTGAGTTTTTTATGGCCCATATAAACATATTTGGGTGCATTAAAAATTAAGGAATCGCAGTATTACATTATTTATTTTTATTGATAAAAAAATAAATACACTAACTATAATGAGTGCTCATATAATAACTAAATAAACTTAATGTCACAGCTAGAGCAAGTGGCCTGTGATTTAAATGTTATTGTTATATCTTTATAGAATAGTACATCTTGGTTTTTGTTTCTTTATCCTTTAATATTTTTTTAGGAAAAAACCTAAACAACTGAAAAAAGGCTTCAAGTAGCATGTTAAATTACAGCTTGATAGATGTTCATATTCATATTTCAGAGAAATTCTCAGTCATCTGTTTGCCTTAGGTTCAGAGTGATAGCTGAAAAGAAGTAGAGAATACACCTCAAATTAATTTACACTGCTCTCATTTGCTTCCAGATTCTCTCATAACACCAAAGGTTTGTGACAATCATTAACACACAGCCCAAATGGCTATGCTTGTTTTACTATCCTGGAAAACAGGTCCTGAAAAAGGAAAACAGCATAATTCCCTCTGAAGAAAAACCAAACCACCGTCTGTGTTCACAGAATCAAAACGCTAAATGAGAACATGATTGTTCTCTCAACACGTGGCTTTTATGCAGCACATCCTTCTCTCCACCATCACTTATCTATTTCTTGAAGACTGCAACAGAGCAGTAAATGAAATGCCTAATACCAAAATTAGTGTCATCACTACTTTCACCTGTACCCAGAGAAACAGATTCCATTACATAACATTTTCATACACCAGCATCACTGTTTCTGTAGCTCTGGCTCCTGTAGAATTTCAGGCTTTATTCCCCTTTCAGGGTGAAGCTACACAGTTCACTGGAGCACTATGTGAGAAGGCCTAGATTTACATCAAAATAAGCAGGTAAATATAATAAATGCAGCATTGTACATGGGCCTAGGCTATCCTGTATATTCCACTGCAGATTATATACATTTCAAATTTTGCTCAAATGTTTGTCAAAGATTTTTTTCTCGTATTAAAGAAATATTCAGCCTAATAAATACAGAATTGCAGTGTGTTAGATTTGAAATATGATTCAAAATAGGTCTGAGGCACCCACAATTCAAGTATTAATCCTGTCAACACCTAAATCTATTAAAAACAAATGGAAAAAGTAAAAGAAAATACATATAAGCTTACAGGTAGGAGAAAATACTAGGTGGTCTTTTACTGGTTTGTTTAATATTTTATTGTAAGACCATAAATTATACAAAGACATTTCGATGACAGAGGGAATTTACATAAGTGCCTAACTACACCAGAGTTGATTTTTAACTTATAGAAGGCACCTGCTAGCATTTTTATGTCTCTAACTTTTTCTTTTGGTAAACTATTCATTAGAAGCAGATAAAAATATTTAAGAAATGGTAGAATTGGTATGGTCATCTTTGCCTCACGAGCCAATGAATTTTTTTGATTTCTAAATTGAACTCAGCAGCGTCTGCCTAATGTGCAACAAATGTTTTAGAGGACAAACATTTTTACCTAATGATAATAACCTGTGATAGTGATCTCAAATTTTTTAATTGTTCTGATATTTAAGCGATAAATGTTTAAATGATATTTAGAGAAAAGAAATTCTCAGATGGCTTACAAATTAGCTATGACCTTTATGCTATGCTAACACTTAAGTTTCTACCAACCTGAGCTGAATCTGAAATACCTCCTACTAAACAAAGGCTTCTATGAAATTAATATGTTTTTACAGAAAGGGGATTTAATTTTGCTTTGTTTTATTTTCATGCTAATATGACTGATACCTTTTTGGGAAGCAAACAGAAGAATAAGAAGACAATCTCAGAGAATAAATTCCTGTAGATTCACACTGCTTCTCCCAAATTAAAGCAACGCTTAGCTATATAGAATTGCACTATCATCACCAGACAATATTTATTCTCTCTACACAGTTTCATTTTGAAATGAATTAAATATACCTCAGTACTCTTTTAGTGCTTCATTTGAAGTGGAAAACAATATTTATATGACCTGAAACAGATCTTCAAAGATTTATTAACTATAAACATTATCTTTCATAGACCTTACAACTTGGATTGTTTGTATAAGACTTTACCACACAAATATGCCTTGAGGTAATAATCACAAATAAAAACGTTCTTATCAGAATGCTTTCATTCCCTGAAAAGACTAATTCCTGAGAGCAAAGAGAATGCTCAGGGTTATGTTGAATGCAGAAAATGAACAATACAATTTCAGTTACAACTTACAATGTTGGAATAACATCATTTGTAAGTTGTTCGTTCAGAGGGCTCAATAATAAAACATTTTAAAAGATAAAGATAAAATTAGCATTATAGTATATTTCATTTGAAATTCATAAAGTGTTAAAAATTGTCTTCAGAAGTCCCCTGCTGTTTATTTTACCTTGATAGTACTTTAAGCATAAAAACAGTAAAAAGAAACTTACTGAAATTTCCAGTCAACACAGAAATTATACTGAAAATTCATCAAAGCTGTCAACTCCAAATTCTCCTTCAAAGCTACATCCAAACCCCAAACCCCAAACATATAAAAATGTGCATCTAGAATGGGTGCTAGAATATTGTGACTTCAGTCTACAATGACATATTTGATTTTGCTAAACCAGAAAACAGTTTGTTAGTTTTTCTAGGCTGGTAAATACATGAATATGTAATTGAAATGACAATTCTGAATAACTGTGAGGAACTGTAAGAATAAGACTTGGCATAAATATAATAATAGTAATAATAGTGGCAACAACAACAACAGCAGCAACAACAACAACAATAATAATAATAGAACTGCTACTTTCAGATCTAAAATCAGGGGTCTAAGATCAGAATTCATTGGACCAAATTCAGTAGCTCACACCATAATGATCTCCCCATAAGTTAATTGTTTAATCTGTTTGTACATTCACTGGAGAGCACGAATATCCTCTAGAACATGATTCATCTCATCTGATAAGTAGCCATGTAAAATAGGTTAGATGAATCATGCCCTTGTTTTTCTTAACCACTTCTAAAGGGCCATAGGTAACTAGCTCAGAAGTAGCCAGATGACATCAAACTGTGGGCTGTGTCTCTTTCAGCAAGCATACCCTGCAAAAAGGAATAATCTTTTTGGTCCATGAAGGTTAAAGCAAAACATCAGCACATATATTTGTTAAAAAGAGAGACATATAAAATGGTTGAAGAGGAAAAAAAATCTCACCACTTTGCTTTTGACACATGTTTAAAAATAGTAGTGGTAATAATACTGGAAATAATGACATAATATGACTTTTTCTTTCAACCCTGTCATAATATTCTCCATAAATATCATCATTAAAGAATGGAATTGCTAAATATGTAACTCTGATATGCACCTACAGTCTGAGATGTGACATACCCACTGCAGCAGTGATATGATTTACAGGTTGACTATTATGAGTTTAAGTAATTTTCAGAAGACTATGATTGTAAGCATATTGCTTTTGGTTTCTTGCATTCACTTCCTATGGTTTTGTGTAAAGTGTTAAAAATATTGAAAGGACATTTCAAAAAACCTGAAAAGTCAGATCTTTACATGGTACTATGTAATGGATCAGCACTCTGAACACTGACATAGAAATTGCTGAAATATTGCTTGATTAAAATCTTAGAAGCAGGTTACCTGATTACATAGAAGTAAATGGTACAAGCACCTTGTTGTAAAAATATTTTAGAAAAACATAAAGACATCTAATCAAGTGTACTGTGGCAGGCATTCATCAGAGTTAAACCATTTGCAGTGATCTAACCTATAAGATACCAGAGGCTAAAAAGACTGCACTCGTAAGTTTATTTCTGATGCTGTGGAAATGATATCAAATCAGAACAGCCATACAGATGAAACATGAGGAGGTTCCAGCTTTATAAACAAACAAGGGAAAAAACAGACCAACAGCAAAAGCTGGAATCTGCATCATCATTAAAACCTAAAATAATACAAGTTGTGGTGAAGTCAATAAATTCGACAGCACAGTGGGCAAAACTATTCAAGAAAAATACTAAAAAGCATGGGATACCTCTAAGATTTATCAAACGAAGATTAAGGCAGAGACTGCAAGAGAGGTCTCGATGCATGTAACATCTTTCCTAGAAAGCAAAAAAAGTGTTGATAGTGCAAAGATGACACCCTCTAATAGGTTTGGATTGAAATAATATTCCCTAAATCTTCCACATAGTTAAATGGGGCCACTCATTACTACTGGCCTAGGAAAGCTATATAAACTCTTCTTTTCCACTCTGGCCTGGAATTTCATGTGTACAAACCAAATCATAGTTCAAATACCACATTTAAAGAACTTCTGATGTCACTCACATCAAGTCTGGTATGTTCAGGGAAATTAAATCTATCACATTTAATAAGTAGAGAAAACTAATTACCTTATTTAAGAAAGATCACAGAATTACAGAATAATTTAAGTTGGAATGGACCTTTGGAGGTCATCTGTACCGGTTCCAAATCAAAGAACAGCTAACTTCAAAGTCAGAGAATATTCAGAGCTTTGTCCAGTTGACTTTAAAGTACCTTCATAGATAAAATTATGAAATATTTTTAGAGAAAGTGTTCCAATTTCTCATCATTCTTATTACAAAGAATTTATCCTCACATTTTTCTGATGTACATATCTGCTGCAGTGTGTATAGGCTGCATCTTACTTTTTTCACATGTTCCTTGAAAATGAACTGCCACTTTATCGTTATCCCTCTTAACTTAATATATATGTCTTTGTACACTGCATTAATTTATATTGGGTAAAACAGACCCAAGTATTTTATTTTCTCTTTACTCTCTTCCTATATAAAAGTTAGAGTTCTCTTCTTATTATATTTTCATTTATGCACATAGGTATGTTATATTTTCCATTTTCCACTAAAAAGTCAAAATTAATATGTTTTTAACAAGTTTACTTTATCCCTACACTGCTGACAGAACTTTGCTATTGAACATTTCTACATTCCCCAGATAATCTTTATTATTTCCTAAGATCTCTCTGGATGAAGATATTTACCCCACTTGTTTAGGAGTGGTTTTTTTCCCCTCTCTCTTATTTAGAATACAGACCTTGTGTAGGTTTAGCTGCTTTGATTTAAATTCAAAACCTTCTCCACACTGAAGCCTACAACTACTAAATTGGGGTAACTTCATAAAAACCCCACACACATCATTAGAATTTACTCTTTTTAGACTGTAAAACATAAAGATCTCCCCTTCTACATTGTGTTAACCACTAATCTACATTCTTCTGCCACAGGCTAAAGGCTAAAGACTCATTTTGATATCAGACTTGTTGCATCTTTATTCCAGCAATGCAAGAAATTACGTTGCTCTGGTATATCAGTAGCCAAAATACCCATTTGGTATGACCATGAAGCAGATAGAAATCCAAAGTGACTTCACTGATACACGAGTCAAACATGCAAAACCAACTACCGTGATAACCAATATTATTATGGTCATATTATCCAGTTCTTGTAACTAATTGTTATTTTGGAAAACTAAAAATTGACCTAAACCAGTATCCTAATCTGTACTGCTGAGCATTTAAATTATTAGCTGATACCAGCAACAGCATCACATGCTAAAAGTTCCCTTGCTCTGATTCAAGAATTTTAAGTGGCTAACTTAGAGATTTATTTATATGTACATCTCAATTCACATATTTTTCACTTAAATTAATTGAATTGAATAATTAGAATAATCTGATAAAAGTCTATTTCTGACTATTTCTGATAAGCAGATCTCATAATATAACTTCATATTTTACCAGAAACAGCTCTAATCCAATGCTACCTCATGTTGGTTAATGACTTTTTAGAAAGAAATGACAGCAATTACTTCTAGTGATAGCTGTGCCCTACAGCATTAGCAGCCTTACATTCCAATCAGTATCTCAGATTTTACAATCCCCTTATGACAGAATTGCTGATATGATTTGTTATTCTAATACTATTAGAGAAATCATATGACTAACTAGATCTCAGTCTGACCTCGGGAAGTCTACTGTAAATTTCTGAGTACAAACTTGGTAAATTTCTTATACCCATCCTTTCTCAAAGTAATTTTACTCAAAACTGATTTTTTTAATGCTGAAAGTCACAGACAGTCTACCAGCCCTAAGAATGGGACATTTTCCATGACAGTCATGTTCAGTTAACTGACTAAAAACATTTCTAAAAAGTAGATGTTCTCTCTCTTTTTGTTCCCAGATTTTATGTATTTATTTTTATGTTTTGGTTTTGATTTCTTTTTTTTTTTTTTAAGGGAAGTTGTCCAGATGTTAAGACTAAAGAACTGAAACTGGGGAGATAACTCAAATGCTGCATTTTCCTATGTACTGCACATATTTTACCTGCTTAAATTATACCTGCTTTACCTGTTTTGAATGATTAAAGAATGAACCATATTCCCTATTTAATTATTATTTTATTTTTACCTCGAGGTATATTTTATAATGTACAAGAAAGTTCAGACAGTGAGATTATTGGAATATGCCCTTTTTAGCTTTAGAGTCACTTTGGCATGAAGCAACACTTACTCCCTCTTGAGAGACTCAATCATTTTACCAGTGCAACTACTAAGAAATAAATATGCAAGTTAGAAGGAAGACTTGGATACAAGATCTAAAAAAAACCCCAGCAATATGGTGGCATTTATTTATTTTTTTAGCTGCGTGGGGTAGAATGCATCTTGCATACTTGAACACATACTTACAATCTCAGAATTAAGTAATAAGTGACATCAAAGACTTTGTCATCAGTTAAAGGAAGTCATGCATCTGGAAAATATTTCCTGAGGCCTTGTAAATCTGCCACTAAAGGAAAGTACTCTGCAGATCAGGGCCCTGTTTGTAAATCGGGCTTTCCATTCTATTTTTATTTATTCAAACATAGGAGAGAGGTAGAAAAAATACAGATTTTATTAAATGGAGCAGGAGAAGCATATCTATGCCACACCTCTCATGTCAAAGATACAGCATCTTATAGCAGCCATCTAAGAGCTTACCAAGTCAGAGATACTCTTTTATCAGGACCTTCCAAGTACCCACCCCACACTGAAACCATCTACTCAACACAAGCCACCACGGCAGCCCTCAGAAACTGCCCTACCTCTATTTCTCTTCTCTATTTTCACTATTCTTTATCTACAAAGTATGTTGAAGGTACAAGTCCTTAGAAGAAGAGGACACTTGACAGAGGAAACAAAAGAACAGAAAAGACCTACAACCCTGGGACCATCTACATGGGCAACAACTCTACAATCTGTAAATGAGCAACTGGGTGCAACACCAAATACTCCTGTAGAAAGAAGGGCTGTGGCTGCTGCAGTGGTGAGTTCCCGTCTCACATCCTCTGGATTCACATTTATCATGGGTAACCTCTGCTGGAATCACACCGTTTTCTGTGTATGGGATTATGACAGAGGGGATGGTCAATTAATCTGGGTTTATTAAAATATCTCTCTTCAGAGCCAGAACAGGTAAAACAGGATAGTTTTAGGGTCATATATCGAGGGTCATATACCTAGTTAATTACTGAATACCACCAGTGTGAAGATCCCATAAGCTCACTAGGAAACCTGCTTCAAAATTTCACCCTTTACATTATAAAGAATTTTTCCTTTCTAATTCTAATCAGAATTTACTTTGTTTCACCTTGTATCCTCTGTCACTCATCATTTTGTGGTGTACCTCCGAAAATAATTTGATGATCTCCCAATAGGTAGGTTAAACAGCAATAAGATTCCTCCCTGCCCTTCTCAGACAAAGTGGGACCCATCCCATCTCTCTCACATTATTTTTTTCCATTTGTGGCATTTTTTTTTTCTCAGAGCATCATTTATGAAATCTCAAATAAACCCCTGTGTATCAGTCCATCCAAAGCAATGAGAAGATAGACGTGTTTGCTCATGCATGTTCCTTATTATTGCTGTCCATGGCTGGTCATTGCCAGGTGTCTTGAGGAGAGGGTTTCTGTCAGAGTTCAGCTTGACATCTGCAGCACAGTCTGATCCTCACGTGATTAGGATCAGGAGGTGGCTGTTTTTCCATACAATAGATGTGAATCCAACTTCAGGAAGTGTTCTTTGACTGACAGCAGGCTTGGGCGATCCCTTCCCTCTGAGATGCTCATAATGCTAATGTCACTTTCTAAGAGTGACAGTTTAATCTTGTAGGTTGTCACAACTCCACAGAGAAAATCAAGTACTTTATTCCTACCACTGAAAGTATGTGGAAGGGACCTATGTGATGCTACAACCATGCATGCATACATCTCAGTAATCAATGGAATTATATATTCTTTTATTGTAATATATTAGTTATATCAATTAATATAAAAGTAAAATATCAGTTTCCTATTAGTTTTTTTTTGTGTTTCCAACACAATGTTTTTGCCTTACTGTACATATATTTAATAGCAACTCTACTTAAACAGTATATTACTGGCAGTTATGGATATTAGAAGAACAACACTATTTTCTAGGATATTTATTACATGTTACAGAGGGTATTTTGTGTTTTGGTTTTTAAAACCTTTTCATCTATGTTCAAAATATAAGTTCATGTTTCAGTTGCAAGAAAGGTTTATACATGTCTGAAAGGTATAAAGTTACAGAACCAAACTTTCAGAGGGTACAGCAGTAAGTCAAGTGGTTACAAAAGCAAAGGTTACAATTCCCAGCAGCTGCAAATAAGCACAACACCATCATCACTCTGGGGATTATACTGATGTCTTCCACCAGATCTGGCTGAATACATGCTGCAGGTTGTATTTCTTGCTCTTTAGTTTCATTTGTTTATTTGTACTAATATGAGGGAGATGACCACAGAAACAGCATCAGTTTGCATTTAAAGAGTCAGTTTCAAAGTATTTATTGCCTTATCACAGACACAAAGACAGTGAAGAAGTACTTTTGATAAGCATAGTATTCATTAAGCAAAGGAAAAATATCACTGTTATTTGACCCAGAGCAGTGTTGTGGTTTGGAAACTCCAGGGAGATACTGTCAGAAGCACAGGAAGCTGGTAGGCTCAGCCACCTCATATAAAATCAATCCTAAATTATGCAGAAAGTTGTATGTACACTAAGAATGGAAATATGGAAATGGAGTTGTGCGGGAATACAATCCCACAGTTGTACAGGGAGGGACTCTGTAACAGCAGTCGTGCTTGGAAATGTCCATGGAACTCAAAATTACAAATCTGATTCCCTGCACCAAAGTCTGTGCTCACCTGCCTGTCCCCACCAGCTGACATTCAAATGGAGCTGCTGTCTGTCTTATCTTATGAATTACAGACCTGCTGAAAGGCAGAGAACTAACATTACTGTAGTTACCTGTTATCCAGCAGCAAGTGTCTCTTTTACTATTTCATCAGTTGAAAGACAGAAATACACATTTATTTAAAAACACACCCAGTATTGTGTGCTTTGAAAAGTAAAATCCAACATTGTTACTGTGATTTACACAGGCTCATCAGGTTTAGTGTGAGGGGCTGGGGCTGACTGACACTGCACTATGTCTTTTAAGAGTTATTTGCATAAATGCTGTTCAAATGTATGTTGTTTACACCCAAAAGTTCAGCCAGAAAAGAGTTGTTGCAGGAGGTAAGGTGCTGTGGGAGGACAGGGCACTGATGCTGCTGCAGCAATCAGCAGCCACAAGGTAGGGGTGGTGGGGCTGCACCTCATAGTTCCAGGCGGCTCCAAGACCAGTGAAACAAACTGCGAATGGTGGGTCAGGGGAGCACGAGGAGGTCCTGCTCAGGTACAATCAGAAAAGTGGCAGCTGCAAGGGCAGAGACACTTCTGAGGGACCAGGGCAGGGACCCTCTGATGGGCCACAGTGACCCGGGTGTGAAACACTTCACCCTCCGTGCTCTGGGGTGGGATGCAACTCAGCATAAATCGGGCTTGCAGGTGACTCAGCTGCTGGCATTGGAAGGGTAGAAGTGAAAAACTGGAGACGTGGACACAAGGAAAGCTGGCAGGGTGAAAGCTACACACGGGAACAAAAGCTGAGGAAGACAATCTGTTGACAAGATGATAGATTTGTCGAAGAAGAACTGAGAGTAAACAATACCGAAGTAATTAATACAGAAGTGAAGAAAAATGGAACAGCAAAAGACAGCGTTAAGATGGAAAGCGGAATACTGATGCAACTGCAACAAGCTGTTTATTATCAGACACAAAAGCCGCTTTTAAGTGCTAGGATGATCTAAAAAATGCATGCCACGGATTCCTTTTCAAATATGTATGAGTCACTTTCCCAAAGCTCTTCTGCCCACCATTTTAATGACAGCTGCTGCGGTGCTGAGATACGCCTGTATCTCCGTTCCGTAGGACGCAGGCCCCAGCAGGGAGCGTGTCTGGCTGGTGCCAGGCTGCTCCACCCGCCTGAGCGCAGCACCATCTAGTGAGCCTCGGCCGGCCCGCTCCTCTTTCTGCAGGAAGGAGAGTTCTAAAAATGATATGCATTAACTTTCAGCCCACAGAAACCTTTGGGGAGCACAGAGTCCTCTGAAACTTGAATTTAGGTGCAGGAGTAAGACCTGTTCCAGGTGAATTCTGAGGATGCGAATCTTCCCTTCTTTCAAACACACGCCTTATCTGGGATAAGGAGCAGGGCAGGTGTATGTGTTATGACATCAGTACGGCTATTGAGATGTTCCTTAGATGATGTTAAAAATTCTGGCTTGACTCTCATAAGCTAGCTTGAGTGCCTCTTATTAATAATATTTCTAATTGGAATGGTAAGTAAGTAATATTTAATTGGCTATTTTCATAAGATGGTGGGTTTTTAGCCATTAGAAATTAACCTTTCCAATCTTTCCAATCAAGATGAAAACTAACAAGCATTTCCCTGGGAAACATGAATTATTTTGCCCCTTAGATAGTGGTTGCAAAGAGTAGAATCAGAAAATACTGTATTATTATAATAATAACAACTATCAGTACAATTACAATGCCCTTCATTCTCCAGTACTTTATAAAGTTAGATGTGTATGAGACATATTTCACATGGATTCAAACTGAACTTAGAGAAAAAGCTTCATTATTAGTCAAGTACACGTCAGAAAAAACTTCCAGGTCTTTCAACTATTTTCTCTTTCAATAACCCTTTCAATAATAAAAAGTAGAATCGAGCAGAGGAAAGACAAAGTCCAGCAGGTAGATGCATAGACTGAATGTAGTACTTTTTTCAAGAATTCCATTAACTGAAGGACAATCAGAGGAAGATTATTGGTGTTATTGAGGTTCTACCTTTCTATGGTGCTTTCTGATAATAAAATTGTTCATTCATTTCCATCTCATTCTGTCTTCCATTCCCTTCTGTCCTCTTTAAAACATTACTCAGTCAGTGGGGAGTGTGGAGACCTTTCAAGCATCCAGAGTTTCGTATATTCTTTGAAAATTAAGTGAAAAATTAAAAATTAAACAAAGTAATCCAATCTCAGTATTTGCACACATTCATGTTGATACAATAAATCCTGCACACTAATTCTTTACAGTAGCCATTAGAACAGGATCTCAGGAGAACTTCCCACCAAAGTCCTTACAGATGTGTAGAATCAGGTATTTGAGAAGAATTTCTGTGTATTTTCAGCTTAAAAGAAAAAGAAAAAAAAAAAGCCTTGATTTATATCGTACTTCTAAAGCAAGAAAGAACTAACAATCTTCATATTGTTCACACAGTTGTATTTTAGAATAATTGATACTTTCTTGACAGAGGAACACTTTTAGAAAAGTGCTGTAGAGGCTGCATTTGTCTCAACTCCTAATCAGTGTGGGTACTTTTTAAAAAGAAGTTTGAAAAGGAACATAGCATGGTAACAAACTAGAAATGGCTCAATAAAGCAATATTTCAAAGACTTATGTCAGATTTGACATTTGTGTTTTCAAAAAAAGGTGACTGGCGTGCATCTTTATGAGGCATTTTGCAGATATTTGAGTGTAGTAAATTTGATGCTTATGAAAGCAAGGAAGTTGATGCTATCAAGGTCACAGGACATGGATCCCAAGTAATCTTTCTCAGTGAGTTTGCCTTTCCAGTCCCTGTCAGTGATTGAAGAAAAAATCCTGCACCCTCAGGTTGGTATTTTCGTTTGTGTCTGTATTTTGGTACATTTGAAACTAATTTTTCTCTCTTTTCACGTTCAGTCTTATAAGAAATATTGATTCATAAGACTGGCTATTGATTAGACATTTTCAAAATGTAACAGTGATTTAATTAAGGAAAATAAACTCATTTTGTGTTGACATTAATCTCAGGTTGAAACAATTAGTTAGTTGTCCTTCTAACTAGGTTTATGTACTGTGGTCACACTACCAATCTGCCTTCGAGCTTTAATTCAGGAAGGAAGTAGTGCAATGAAAATATAAAAGAAAAAAAATTCAAGGAGCAAATTCAAGTCTACAAGCATTTAAAGTAGTATTTAGTACTGAGAGATCAGTAATAATCTAGAGGTAACATTTGATGGTTTATGGATACATGAGTATAAACAATATGATATTAATGAAGTTTTTACTGTTTGCTAAGGGAAAATAAGACTAATTTCAAGAGACATCTCTCCTTCAAATGAATATTCCAACCATTTATATTTGTGAATGTCCTATTCATTAGTTGCTTAGCATCATCTGACTACATAAATTTAGGTGAAGAAATATTAAATAGAAAACTTGTCCCCAAGGAAATCAACTGAAGTATGTAATGGACTTGAGGGAAACCAGGATTTAATTTAAAAGCTACCAGACATAGTTTTATCCAAGTCATATATAGAATTTTAATTTTCTCTTCATGCAGGCACCACTCTACCAGTTTTCCCTTGTGAATGCCTATGTTTCCCCTGAAGGAAAATGTTAATGCCTGCCACCAGGCCTGTCTCTCATGGAGTTTTCTCCACACAAAAAAGTGGAGTAAATTTGGTATTAAGATAATTCAGCTCTGCCTAACAGGAATGTTTCTTCTGGTTAAGAACCAATTACCTTTTAAGACCCTTGAGGCTACCTGTAATTGTAATAGATTTAGGTGCTGAATTGTAACTTACAATTTTTCTACCACTGCTTTTCTATTTTCTTCAGTTTGTGGACACTTAAGGTTTGGGTTACTTTCTTAAGCTGGAATAATAGACCACACATTAGACAAGGTTAAGTCATTCAGAGAATTGATAGCCAGGAACTAAACAGCAGAGTTTAGGCAACAAGCCTTGAATAAAATCTGTAGAACTATCTGACAAGCAGTATTTACACATGCTGGAGGGTTTGGGGTTAAGGTTTTTTTGTTTGCTTTCTTTTAAATATAGTTTCAATTCCAAAGGACCTGTTTTCCCTCCCAGAGAGAAAGAAATTTGAAAAAAATACTGCTTCCTATATTAATTTTAGAGCTTCCAGTATTCCTTTAAAAGAGTAGAGCTGCTGAGAATCTGTGATCTTCATGAATCTTACCAACAAGATAGACAATTTCAAGTGGCTTTGAACAAATCTACAACTAAACTTTGAAGTTAGCTTTGATTTATGCCTCCGAGTTAAATACCTAATGTTCCTTAGTCAGTGCCTGGAGGGAATTAAGTACCACAAAGTACAATTCACTATAATTTCCTTAGTAAATAACAGGAAACCTGAAATAACTAATAGGAAAGTCAGGGAAGAGTGGAGCAAAGGCAGTCCCCTTGTGGTGACATGGCAACTAACAGGATTACAAGGGGATTCCTGTGTTAGACAAGAATCATAGCCACATCTACTCTGACTCTCAGGAGTCAACATCAATTTTCAAAAAATGAAACAGGAGGTTTTTTTCAAAGTTTAAGGAGTTTAAAGCATAAAACCTAGAACCTAACATAACTAATCCACGAGGTCAAGATTTTAAGCACTAATTATTTTTTTAATAAATAATTGTATATATATTTTAATTGACTCTTGGAGGAGAGACTAGGATTTTCTCAGTTCCCTGCTCATGACCTAAGAGGCTGCATGAAAAATCAGATGTCTTCTTTCCCTGAACTAAGACGTATTAGATTTTGGGTAAACAAACCCAACCTCACCACACAGGTTGAAAGATTTTTGTTAGAATAGAGTGCGTTCCTGTGGGTAGGAGTTGCTGAGAGTAGAGGTAATCTGATTTCCTCCCCTTAACTCTGGAGCTTTTGTTTTAAGAGATGGATATCAAACATCACCCATATGATCATTATTTGAATAGAAATGGTTTTGTGTAAAAATTAATAAATCAGCACATAAATAGAACTTTGAGGACATCTAATGTATTAATCTGCTTAGTAGACAGAGAAGCTTCCAGTTGAAAGATCTTGAACTGGATGAAACAAGTGTCAAGCTGCTCAGGTTTACCAAAAAGGCACAGCTTTTAACCACTGTCATAAGTAAAACTGTGGATATCTTTATAAATTTAGTAGAGAAAAGTAGGCTAAATTCACAGCACTTAAGCTGAAAATGTTCACAATTTCCCTATAGGGTGGCTGGAGAGTTTAGTGTGTGGTGTTCTTTTAAGAATCTTTTTTTTTTAATAGAATCATAGAATGTCTTGGGTTGGACAGGGCCTTAAAGGTGTGATGTCTATGTTTGATCCTGCAGCCACCCTGGTCTCAAACTCTTAAACAGTTGTATGATTGTCTCCATGACAAAAATGAATTCTGAAAACAGACATTTAGCTTGAAGAGCAAAATGAATGCCCAGGACTTCCAAGATTTGGACTTACAAAAGGACAAGAGAACATCCAGCTAGGGTAAATATGGCAGAGAAATAAAGATGCTGTATTACAACATAAGACCTGCAAAATAAAGACAGATGGATAAATGGTTCAACCCACTCAGTCATCCCACCCTATTTCCCATCCTGAGTATGAGTAAAAGGACAAGTGCTACCATATCTTCCTCATTTCTCATGGTATTGTATTTATCAAGTGTATTTTGTATGTAGTTGTGGGTGTTCTCTACATATGTTAGAGACAAGAAAACTGACTGAGTAATAGGCCAACCCAGCAGCAATATGCTAGTTATGAGCATTGCCATTTCAAAATATATTTATGAGAGGTGAAATTCAACATCATACAAACAAATATAGCTGTGTTTTACAGCCATATCTCAGCTTGGTTCTGAGACTGGAATTCAAAGTGTGATTTGTGTTATGTAAAATATTGTTACTGGCAAGAGAGATACACTGCATAGAATTAATAAGAGTAACTTAAGAATAAAATAATAATAATGTACTAATAAGATTAACTAATAACTGATATATTGTGAATTAATGTTTTAACAATCTAATCCTCCAAGTTGTCTTATTGAAACAGCAATTTGTATTAACAATACAATTAAAGTCATTACACAGAACACTTCTTTCTATATGCTATAGTCATCCCTTTTCTCTCACATTATGATCCAATGTTCCTCTTGTCCTGAAGTTGACAGCTGCAGTTTTCTTCAAGTAGGAGTTGGGGCGGTGATTACGCTGAGTTTTCAGTCTTTGTTTTTCAGCTATGATGCGTTGAAGAATGGAATAGAATAGAATAGAATAGAATAGAATAGAATAGAATAGAATAGAATAGAATAGAATAGAATAGAATAGAATAGAATAGAATAGAATAGAATAGAATAGAATAGAATAGAATAGAATAGAATAGAATAGTTGGAAGGGACTTACAATGATCATTCAGTTCAACCACCCCAACCCTTCAGGGCTGACCAAAAGTTAAAGCATATTATTTAAGGGCATTGCCTCTTGAACACTGACAGGCTTAAGGCATTGATCACCTGTCCAGGAACCTTGTTACAGTGTTTGACCATCCTCTTTGTAAAGAAATGCTTCCTAATATTAAGTCTGAAACTCACCTCCTCTGCCTTTGTCTGGGTGATGTTCGTAATGGGTCAGAGTTTCTTCCTCTTCTCTCTTGGGGTCCACTTAGAGTTATATTTACATGTTTTCTTATTGTAGTTTGCCTCATCAGTTTTTCACTGCTAGGGCAAAGTCTGAAAGTCTAAAAGTTGTCACCCCTAGCCTGAGCTGATAACAAGGGCTGTTTCTTCCAAGGCAGTGCCTCCCCAGGTGTCGTGGTTTGAGACCTTCAAAAATCTAATTCCCTATTTTCAAACCCCCTCCCACATCTCAACCTAATGTGAGATGTTTTTTTCCAGAAAAAACACCAGACTCAGAATGGGGAAAAGGAATATATTACAATGACTGTACAAATAAATAAATACTACAATATATTATATACACGATCTCAACTATCTCTACCATGACATAAGTATTTACAATGGATCAGATCTCTTCTCCCCTCGAAATAAAAGTCCAGGAGGGAAGAAGGACAGATCCCTTCTTCAGAGCAGCAATGTCCCTAAGGCAGCAGGTCTCTCTGTCTCTATGCAGCAGCCGTAACTGGATTGTTGTAGCTGGATCTCTTTTCAATACAAGGGGGTCTCCAAGCCCCTTGGCCCGTCCTCTCCAAACAAGGGTCTTCAAGACACAAGGGGGTCTCCTTTCACTGCTCTTGACTCTCCTTCAACTCCAAGCGAAGGTCTCACCTGTGGACTGCCAGCAGGGACAAAACTCACTTCACCACAGGCATATCATGAAATGCAGGGGGCATCTTTGTGAAAGTCCCTTCCTCAGGGGTTCACCCCTGAGTCAGAACATCTTGGGCAGCATTCAATTGAAAGCCTTTGCCTCAAGAGTTCTACCAGCGCTCCTGTGCTCTGTCTCAGGCTTGTCAGCAGCATCGAAGGGGGGCCAAGGTCAAACCCCCTCATTCCTTCTCCGTCCTAGTCCAGCTTCAGGACATCTTTGAGCTTCTCAGCTCCTCTCTCTCTGGTGCTGTAGCACTCCAAGGCTCCTTGCCTTAATAGGAGTCCATCTCCCTCCTTTCTCGGAGGTCTCAGAGGGGTATGGGGTTTTATTCCAGTTCTTACCCCATCTTCCTCTCTCCCTGCTGCTCTTTCGGCTTTCCGAGGCAACTCAGTGTCTTCCTTACTCAGTTGCATGCTGTTTCTACTGTTTCTCTGGTTCAGTTATCTGTTGGTTTTTAGCCACCATCTCTGGATGCTGCGTCTCTGCTTCTGCTCTCTCTCTGCTCACTCACGGTGGAAAAACATCCCCCAGCTCACAGCTACAGACACATAGTCCAGCTTAACACTGTTCCAAGTTCCTGCAGCCCCCAGTGGGGCTGCTGCTGTCTCTCCTCGTGGTGTCAGAACATGTCTACCACTTCTATCACCAAACTACAACTAACCTTCTCTTCCGTTTGCTTGTGGTATGTTTACATTTCGCAGAAGCGCCCATTGGACGAAACTTTAAAACTTCCAGGGGTCACCACCCCCTGGGGTTTTACCATTTTACAACTGCAGGGGGAAAACTGTTTTCCCACCACCACACCAGGTTTGCCAGACCCACCTCTTTGTGAACCATTCTCAGTGTTCACAAAGCTTCAGCTCATACACATATGAAGTGATAGTCACTTTGCCACCAGATGAATGCTAAAATCAGCTGAAACCATATCAAGACATAGCCAGACGTTCTGGCACCCTGCAATGTCAGTTCACTTCAAGTCTCTTGCTGATTACGGCAAAAATCATATCTCAAGGGTTAACCAGGTTTTTGTTTACTGGTTTTTATGCACATATTTCTGACAATTTTCATGATCAGTATTTTATTTACTCATAAAGATAAAATATCAGACTAGGAGTTTAGTATGCAGTCTTCAAGTTGAGAAAATAGTCTCTCCTACTCAGTAGGCACATCCATGCTACTATTTTATCTCCAGCCCTCAGCTGGAGGTCACTGTGTGTAATAAATTGGATGTGCAAAGAAAAGTGAGTGCGGATGTTGTGTCAATAATGAATACTCAAGATTGAAAATCAAAAGTACATATGATGGAAATACACATAACTGCTCTCTGCAAACTGAAAATGCTTTTCAGTTTTTAAGATCTAGCTCTTTGTGAGGAGTTTCTAATCAGGAGCACGAAGCAGATGTACTTGCTTGTAAGTAAACAGGAATGTAAGTTCCATTCATCTTGGTACTAAACCAAATTCTCCTACCACATATAAGAGCCTTGAGATAGCTCAAGTTTTATTGTGGCTGACTCAGATGATATAGTACATTAGCACGGACAGCGCTGTACTTATCGTGTTAGACCCTATTCCTCGGGCAGGAAGATCGATATGTTCATATATATTGATTTCCCAATCAGTACACTCATCCTGAATAACGGATAAGATATCAAAACGGGAAACAAATGAGTTTTGTATATCTTATTTCTGCAAGTTTCTAGTTCCACTGTACTCGTAGTAAGGAAGTTATTAAGGATTGAACATTTGTACTTTACAGGGAGCTGTGTCTTACCGTCTTGGGTTTAAAAAGTGCACTTTCATTCCATTTGAGTTTTAAGATCACAACTCTTAATGCTTCAAAGACAAATCCCAGGATTTCCAGTTAATCTAGCAGGGTGCTGGGGAGCTGGCAGTTCCCTGGGCTGGGGCTAGGGATGTCAGGAGGTCCCAGGGAAACAGGGTAGGGCCGGGCAGACAGAGAGGGCAGGTGGTGGGCAGCTGCAGCCTTGGGCACGAAGCTCCTCCCTGGGGATACAGAGAGTCTGGGACATCCCTTGGGTGGGGGTCAGGAACCAGACCTTGAGGCCCAGGGCTGTGCACTGACATGGCTGTGGCACCCCAGGACCTGAATCTCAGGGAGGGCAAAGAGCAGAGGCTGTGTGCTGGCCTTGAGACACACTGGTGGGGCCCTGACAGTCTCTCTCAGTAGTCATCTCTCTTTACATTCTCCACGCTGGTATTTTCCTCACAGGTCGTAAGGGAGGTAGAGACAGAGGAGACAAGACAGATGTTTGAAACATCTGTGGAAGTGTCCCTGGCAGAGCTCCGCGGCAGAGACGAGCTCCCTCAGCAGAGCTCTGCAGAGGCGGCGTTTGGTCACTGATGTTTGCAGCTCATGTAAATGTACTCCAAGGCTGCTGAGCTCTGAACACCTTCCCTTGCTCACATCATCATCATCATCATTTGCAGCACTCTGGCCAGAGCATGGCAATAATTCTCGTCCTGTAAGTGGAATTGCTACAAGGAGCTGTTCATAAATAATATGTTTCAATTTTCAAGCTGTGTCAACTGGACACAGACCACGAGGCACATCTTTCTTTCGCCTGTTTAGCTGCCAAATGGAGTGTGACTATTTGCAGATGTGGAATACACTTTTCACGCACCCTCTAACACACAATAAGGTGGGATAATTGCAGAAACTTACCTTCTAACAGAATTAGAATGTAAATAGAGTGAGGAGAAGAATTAATTTGAGAGATTCATTTAAAAGTAACATTGAGAGATTATTTGCACTAGCCATCATATCTCTCCATTTCTAGAAATGCATTAGTAAGCTCTTTTTTGTTTTGTTCATGCTCAAGTCCTTTACACTCAGTATCTAATAAAATTAATGAGGCAATTATCTGGCAAGAAACGGTAACTCAATAGCTTATCCATTAAGAGTAGTCTCATAAATAGTCACAACTTGGACTTAGTTCAGCACAAACTCAGACTATATTTTTTGTGAAGAAAATTAAGAAACCCCAAAAGAGAACATTCTGAAGAAGCCAAACCAAAAGTCTTACTCCTGTGCCCCACAACAAAATTCAAAGATGGCTTCAAAGATAAAGTTTTGAAATTGGACTTCAGATGTGTAACACTGTGAATTGATCTAATTTTCTATGAGTTCATTTAGAAGATGGTAAGGAAAATAAAAACTGTAACAGGGTTAGGCAAAAGCTATGGAAAAGAGTAGCACACAGCAATTAAGTTAAAAATGGAAGATTAAAGTATTCAAAAAGGGCAAAAGGACTTCACTGGAATATGTGGTTTCTATTTTTAACATTATTCACTTTACTGGGGGTCAGTTCTACAGTTCTGGTGCAAATGTTGCAGTATGTGGTTGTCCAGAGGTTGTTGGAGATGGAGACAGCATTTCCCAGCTGGACACAGCTCTGAGCAATCTGCTCTAGCTGAACCTTCTCTTTGCAGGGCAGTTGGATCAGAAATCTCCAGAGGTCTCTGGTAACCTCAAGCTGTTCTAAGACTGGGAGGTATATCAAAATAGGTAAGACTGAAAACTTCAGTGTTTCTTACTAATCCAAATGAACCCTTAGGGAGCACAGAATTGTGTTCTTAATGCATGGATGAAAACAGTTGGAGAGACAATAAAGAAACTAAGTCTTAAACAGCAGGAAACTAAAACCATTAATTTATTTTACTCTTCTATTCATTTTTTCTTTTTATTCATTCCACTCTGTAATTTTATCAGGATAACACATAGAAATCTTTAACGTCTCTCTAAAACACACAGTGGATCCCAGGCAGGAGTGGCCAGTTATACTAGGGTTCTTGGGCTTGGAAAAATCTATGAAGGAGTGATATATTATGGACAACCATAGAGTCATGAATGGCATAGTGAAAAATAGGTAGGTATTTGCAGATTCTTCTAGAATGAAAAACAAAGGATTACAAGAACATTGCCTGAGTAATGTAAGAATGGGTGGAACTTCTAAAACTGTTAAGGAGAGGAAGTCGTATATGCTGCCTCTGTTCTTACACTCTTTCCTAGACATCTACTTGTGGCCACCAGAGGAAAGAGGTCACCAGAACAGTCATTGTTATGAAAAATCCACTAAAAACATAATCTAAAAATTTTGTTAGTGTAACACTGAGCTTATCACTGAATATACAAGTCTGAGTGCAAGGGAGCACAATTTTATGTAACAGAAATTAAGAGACAAAATTCAAAGTTCAAGATTTAGACAAAATTCAGTAGACTTTTGTATCAGTATGCATTAACTAGCACAGACCTCCTGACCAAAGTTTCCTTATATATTTGATTCAGGATAAGAAACATTTCCTTGGATACTGACTTCCAGCTTTAAACAGTTGAGAAGGAGCTGAAATTAACTTTTATTTTACCTGTCCCCTCACCTTACACAATTTATGTCTCTTAATTCTTACTATTATTTTTGTTTAAATTTCTTTAGACTTACTTAGTACAATGAAATTTTTCTTTTCATATCCATAATTTTCTAATTGCATTCAATTCAAATTGAGGAAGTTCTGTTGGTTCAGCAATTCCCTATCATCACCAAATACCCCCTCTTCCTCCCCAGTGTGTAATTCATAGTTAAAATAACCCAAAAAAATCATTAAGTCATCCCTGTGGTTAGTTACCAATCTATATTTACCAAACTGAATATCACTGGGGCTAATAATTTCAGCTACTGGGTAACAACAAGAATATTCACTATTTTGGGACATAAAAAAAAATGTGGAGAGAAGTACTACAAAATATACATGATAAGTCTGGGTACCTTAGCTTATAGTCTTAAAGTTGCAAGAGCCCAAGGAAGTTAATTCAGGCTGAAAATACTGTCCTAAAGCCACCTGATATTTTTTTCCCAATGATTTAACAACAGATGGCCAGCCTCAATCCTGAATTTCTTTTCTGTGTTTGATTCAGCCCCACAGTAAAATTTGTAAGTCATGTTTTCTTATTAATTTTAAACATTCTGCAATGGAAGAGTGAGCTTTGATCTGCTTTCAGGACATTTACATCTTTTATATGTTTGCTCATAGATAAAATGTAAATTGATGTTATGCAAGATAGGCTATGGTAATTGTGATTATTGTAATTGGTTACAAAATATGAAAAGAGGAAAGTGGGAGTGGGAATTAGAAACTAGAGCAAGATGGAGAATCTCAGCTCCTAATGTTATAGGATACAGAATGTGCACTTGGCTTACAGAAACCTCCAGATGCTTGTCGATGAAAGTGAACACAGGAAACAGAAAATCTGGGAGATCTTAAAGACAGATGTAAAGGGAGAGAATTTTGAAGACTAAAGGGATCAAAACTAAGTAATCCTGACAATTTTGGCCAGCATGTCTGAAGTTCCTGAACAGAGTATGAGGAGATATATATCTTATAAATAAAAGTAAGAGCTTTTAGAACCTCTAAGGACTAATTGGACTCAGGTCTGAAAATCTAGTCAAAATGCAAGGAATATCTTCTCTTTACTCAAACCACCTTCCATACAGACAAATTTCAAGATTAGAGAAAATCATTAAATCATGCTGCCTTACACACCTTTACAGACTAAGTCATAAACTTTCAAGTATATTTGTTCCTACACCAGGCTTTAAACCAGTATGTTTTAAAAGTAGTCTTAAAGTATTTTATAATTGAAGCAAACAAGTATATTTTCTATATCAGTGAAGAAAGAAGAAACTATTCTTTCCCTTTTAATTAAAAAACAATTTTGGGGTTTACATTTGGAACTTTGTCATCTTCCATCCTCTACGTAACTGCTGGAGAGAAAAGAGTTCACCACTGACTATGCTGAGCCCAAGCAAATAAGCTGTCTAACTTAGCTGCCAATCAAGGGGTGAATGAAAGTCTTGTCATGGACAACATTTTTGTAACTAACCTAGTCACTAATAGTTTAATAAGAGTTAGAAAAATTGCCAGTGGGGGCACCTTACTAAGTCTATTTTCTGTTTTCCTGTTTTCCTGATATGGATTAACTATGATAATGGAAAATGTGATTTCTCAACAAGAATGTTAAGGAGCAGATTTCCCAGACTTTCTTGAAGGTACCTTTTTGGTTCAAAGAACTCAATTTATGTCTTATGTATAGAATTTGCTTGACCTGCACCTGATATTCCTTGAGTGTAGTCAATCATTTAGAACATTGCTGGAGGCTCAACATGAACCAGTTTCTATCACTACAGGCACTACAGGCTCTCAGACAATCCAAAACCTAAAAAAAAAATTGTCATCATGAGTTCCTGGAGTGACCTACAATTACATCACCTTTTCCGCATATATTGTCAATTTTTTTATTGCTATAGGCCTAATTACATTTCAAAACCATCACACTGTAAGAAACACCAGAATGATAAAAAGATTTTTTAAAATGAAGTAGTTGTTGATGTCAGGTAAGAGAACATAAGGTCAAACTAACTCTACATATTTAAGAAATTGTTCAAGTATGTAGATCGTTGCATCAATTAGAAGGTGTACGCTAATGGACCTTAACAATTAGTTGCTTTTGCTGTCTTATGTTACATTTTTTCCATGTTTGCCAGGCAACTTTTCATCGTCCCAGGCCATCAACTGACACAGAAGCTTCTAACAAAGTCACTCTGAGTCCTGAGTCACTACCTGGGAGGTGGTAATGTTTTGTCATCCTAAATTCCGCGGTCTTCAGGAGGGTACAAGTATGAATTTGCAAGGTTTTTTCTGTATCAGGCTGTTTTTATGTGTCAGAAACTGTAAGTATAATTTAAGTCAGATTTCTCAATGTGAATTTAATAGAGGTTATGGGGGAGGAAGTAAAACCCTCATGCACTTCTTTGAAAACAGAGTCTGTTAGAGAAGACTCTAAATCAAAGTGTCTGACACATCCTGCCATGCATGTGAAATAATCATCTGCCAGAATGCATTAGTGGAGTGATGAATTATGTACCAGTGCCTTTGCTGCAGCTAACATTAGAGTCTGACTTTTATTCTAGTTTCATATATTTTTTGTTACATCAAGGAAAGGAACAAAACCCTTGCTTTTCCCTTCTCCACAAAACTTCACAAAGCCAAACAAATAAGATGATTTTATATCTGAGTCTGTTTTTTCATTTCTTTTAGGAGTTCTCATTTCAATTCTAGATTGGTATTTTGATTTTAGATACTAAAACAACTTTTAATTGTAGCTGTTATCTGCACTGAAAGCATTAATTAGGGAGTGTAGGAAAATATGTGAAGGCAGTCAAAGTGCCTTTACTTTTAAAATAAATACACATGAGCACATTTGTATGTCAGCTGGTTTCCCTCTCTAAAAGCCCTGGGTTTTACTCTGAGGTAATTGTGAAACAATTCCATCAAATGGATTTCACAAAAGGCATCTTGATGGAGAGGCCAGTAAATACATTTATCACAGGTCTTTGTTCCATGGCAGAGTTAAAGGCTGAAACTGAGGGCAGAACCCCACTTAGACTATCCACTGTATAGAAAACAAAGTGCTGTCCTGAAGAAATAATAAAACAAGTTATGAAAGGAGATAGAGATGCCCAAAGCCACTCAGAAAATTGATAGTAGATTAATAGATTAGAAACTCGATTTTCTTGCTGTCCCTGACAGACTTCTTCTAGTCTCATGGACAGAAGTTTATATAATCATAAAGGTGATGTCAGTGGCCTGGCTTTGGCACTGGAAGTGTCTGTGCTTCCTGTGATGGAAACAGACAACTCTTCAAATAATGTTGTTGGGCAAAACATTCACACCACACACAGACACAGACACACTCACTGGCAGTCTTACCATATAGAGGTTTGTCCCATTAAAATATAAAAAGTGGATTCAAATGTGTGCAGAAACACTTTACTATAACTTGGAGTTCCAGCTCTCATTGTCCCAGTGACACAAATAATGTATATTTCTCTCTGCTGTTATCCCACAGATGCCTATCTTGTAGACATGAAAAAAAGTGAATAATGCCCCTCCTTCTGCTGAGTCACTCTCATTGTAACACTTGCCTACATATTTAATGAATCACAATAATGTGACACGATGGCAGTGCTACGGGGGAGCAGAACATGCTGCAGATAACTGGAGAGCTGTGTGTGGAAATAATGCTCCTGGGCATCTTCCTGAAGCGAATATTTCAACTCTGACATACCCAGGAAAGGATAACTTAGCAGACCAAAGAAAAGTTATCCATCTGGTCATTTGGGGGCAGTTGTGAGCAGAAATGCAGAAGCAAACTGTGTTTAAATAAGTCTGATCCAAACTATGGGATATACCTGTCTTTCTCTGCAAGGGAGAGGGAAGGAGTGAGAGAGAAAACAGCAAACCCATCCTGCTGAATTTGGCATTGCTAGAGAATATGCCACAGGAGAGAGAGCCGTGTTTCTGAGTGATTTGAATGAGGCTGAATGACCTGACTTATCCTTTGAAGTCTCTAATTTTTTTTCCAGAAATATATAGACATCTGTGATGTATATAACAGGAACATAAAAGTGACATGCTTGGATTACTGATTTGCCATCCAAATATATTGGGCATATTGCAGTGAACTGCTCGTTGGTATCAGGTCTTTGTGAGAGGGTTTGCATTAGCTTCTTGAGCAAGAAGATCCTGCCAACAATATGTACTTGTTTGCTTTGTCCTTCAAAAAGAGACTGCTTTCTCTGCAACTTTTAAACTGTATTATAGTTTTGAAATGCAGAAGAAGCTGTAAACAGGAAAAGTATCTGTATATCCTGCTTTTGCTACTCTCAGTCATAATAACAACGTTTTAAAAATCACCTGGCTAATTTTCGTAAGTTTCCCACAAAAGGAATGATATTTCATATCTTTCTTTAATTCCAAACATCAGGAATGAAAAAACAGACATTTCTTGAAAGGGTAACTTGAGTTCAAGTTACCCAGAATAACTTGAAAATCTCAATGTGAAAAAATACATCAATTTCAAAATTTCTCTAATGTATTTTTTCAGATAACTGGATGTGACAATAGTTCAGTGGGCAAACAGGGCACTTTGCAATATTTATTTAGCCCCCCCCAAAAAAGTGGAAGCATAACTGTGTTCTTCTGGGAGCTCACTAAGGTGATACTGAATTCTGGACTGAATTCACAACTCCATCCTGCATTTGACATTAACACTGTAATTTTAAAATTTAGAACAAGAATGAGAAAAATAGTCAGCTCAGCTGTGTGTTTTCAATGTTGTAGTGACCATCTATCTAATGGAATTTTTCCCAGATGGTCTTGCAAACTTTTTTGGATAAACTGCATTAATATGTAAATTGGGAAACACTTAGCAGTAGGAAATGAAATATGGTGAGATGTGAATGTTTTTTTTTTTTTTTTTTTTTGTGAAGCAAACTATTTGTTATTGCAGGTATAAAGTCTGAAAAACTTCAAATAGCCCATATATTTTCCTCTGACAGTTCTTGGATTAGAAGAATGACATTCACAACAAGGACGTTTTAACTGCTGAACATAAACTTCATGGATTTGGTTGTTTGCAGTACAGCTTTTCCAACAAAACAAAACACCAAACAAGGCTACAACCTGGATGCTGGACCAACCAGAGGGTACACTAGACAGGAAATAAACAGCAGCCAGATAGTATGTAAAGGAGAATTAACCTGACCTGTATTTAAGGAACTTACTTAGTACTAATGAGATGGGGGAACTTAAAAAAAAATGCTTTATATTATACCTCTTTACTTAATCAATACTCATATCCCATGTATTATTTTCTATTGGCACCAATGTATCAACAGTTTATTAGCATTGGAGGACAGTGCCTTGTACCACCTCCAATAATTCTAAATTCATAGCCTGGTAATATTTCTGTTTCTGCATTTTTCTACCCCTCTGTAGCACATCTTAGATTCTCAACTTATTTTCCCAAACCTAACTTTTTTTTTAAAAAGAGAAATGTTTTAATACCATCACTCTCAAGTGCCTTGAATTTATAAGGCAACAAAAAAGCACTGTGTATAAATACAAGTTTTGCACAAGCCTGGATACAATGATGTTTCAGAGCTATCCTCCACTCAGGACATCTAGGTTCATTCTCTTTTCAGACACCAGATGTTTCAAAGCTCAGATTCCTGTAGGCTGCTGGTATAGCCAGACAGGGACTGACAACAGGGCAATACATAACAGGTGCAACACAGAGAGTCATAAATTAACATTAACCCCAGTTCCAACCACAGGTGACAAGTATAAGTGTCCTGAGCCCACCTATATATGTTGCAAACTTGATGTTTACTTTTGGAGTTAGGAGAGCCAAAGCTTTCTCTAGCTGCAAGATCCAACGCTTCCACCTGAGTTTGGTGTCTGCTGATTAGATAGTTATATACAGTAGGATTGTCATATCAAACTGATTTGATGTGCCTTGCCTTTCTGACAGTCATAGAATCATAGAATTTTTTATGTTGGAACAGACCTGTAAGATCATTGAGTCCACCCACTGACCGAGCACTACCAAGTCCAACACTAAACCTGGTCCCTAAGTGACACATCTACACATTTTTCAATTACTTCCAGGGATCGTAGCTCAAACACTTCTTTGGGCAGCCTGATCCAATGTTTAACAAACCTTTTGATGAAGAACTTTTTTCTAATGTCCAATCTAACACTCACCTTGGTGCAGCTTGAGGCCATTTTCTCTTGTCCTGTTGCTTGTTACCTGGGAGAAGGGCTGACACCCACCTGGCTACAACCTCCTTTCAGGTAGTTGTAGAGAGCAACAAGGTCTCCCCTGGGCCTCCTTTTCTCAAGGCTAAACAATGTCATTTATTGAATATGTTGAAGATATAAAAGCATGTTTCTTAAGTGACTTTCGTGTGTAAATATACAAAATGCAGGTCAAAAAAAAGGAAAATAAAATCTCACATCAAGCTCTAGTTAAAGAAATAAAAGTTAATTAGAAATTCATAGGAGAGTCTGGGAACACAACTATTTCAAATGGGCAGTAGTTCACATTGTTTTCTCTGTGATTCATTTTATGACGCCTGTGTGTCTGACATTGCTTTTTCACATCTTACCTAATCAAGTAATACTGAATAGCTTTGTGCAGTTTCAATACTTGAAGGATTAAATAAAGGCTTCTGCTTCAAATTTAGATAAGCAGACAGTGAAATTAATATGAATTATTTAACAATTAGAAACTTGGGATTGACCTCCTACTATCAGAAAAAAGGTAGATAATTTACAAAATTATATAGTATGTGCCTGAAATGGGTTTATTTGAGCATATTACTGACTGCTTGTATTGCTGCTTCAAGGAAAATCTACCATAATCCTGTGTACATGGAATTAGACTAAACAACATATACTGGATCCTAATTCCTTACCTGTGTTTGGAAGTCTCAACCATAACAAATGTGCCAATGTAAAAGGCAATGGTCACAGTAATATCTTTGGGGCTGCTTCAAGGTTAGGTGAAATTATTTAAAGAAGATCCACCAGCTTCATGAGATTTGATTTCAAGTGACTGGGTTCAGAGAGCAGATTGGATTCAATAGGTAAAATTATACATCAGCATGATATGATATTTAATCAATGATTGTTTCATTGTTAGTTTTATAATCGTTACATGTGATTACTCTGGTGATCAAGGTTAATCTGTGTCCATTCATACAGTGTTGTTTTTCATATTAAAATTCAAGAGCTTCTATAAACCAAAAAATCCAGTTAGCTCAGGAGTGCATTGCAGCACTGTAAAATATGAAATCCCAAAGTTGTGTAAAAATGCATTTGAGTACATCAGGCAGAGCTTGTGTTTGCTCTCAGTCACCCAAGTGACACAAAATCCTGTTGGAAATACAATGTTTAAGCCCACTGCCAAGGTTAATATGCACACTCACTCCTCACCAGATTTCTACCAGGTTTCAGATGTGACTGCCTCTACATACTAAATGATAGGTCCTTTGCATTTTCCAGGCATTACAATCAATCACTTCCAGCTTTGCAGCTGACCTCTGTTTTGCAAGCCTGGTCATTCTTGACTGTTAGCTGTATTATGTCTTTATTAATCACATCAGCTATTAACTCATGTCAAAATCACATTGATAACTGTGGTAGCAAATTATGATTATTACAGAGAATCAAGAGAGAAAAAAATCATCTCAGAAAGATGGTAAGCTAAACTTTATTAGCCATTATATACAGTTGTCACCAGTTAATGATTTGGGAACTGATCCTGATTCCTAGGCACAATCTCTTCCTGCTACTCACACACACTTCAACCTTTATGTTTTCCCCTCCTTCCAGAGTGCAAAAAGCCCAATAATTCCTTTATTACATAGTTTGTTTGGTTTTGATTTTGCTTTGTTTTTGGTTTTATGTTTGTTTGTTTTGGTGTGTTTTGTTTGTTTTTTTTTTTTGCTGACCCACACTAGTTGTCTTTAGTGGAGAGGAAGGATTACCAATTTTAAAGAAATCACAGCAGCTGTTTCCTGATCCCTGGTTAAATGTCTTCTTTATCATTTGTTTATAGTGGCTCCAAACCAGTTCCTGCCTCTGCCATATTCAGAGAAGCCATGAGTGTTTAACTGTAATGATTTTGTTCTGGCACCACTACTTGAATGGAGAAAACCATTCTTACCTGCGAACAGAATCATTTAGAAAGTGAATATGAAAAGGACGTATTCTAAACACATTTCATTTGTGGAGAATATTTTAGGCCACCAGAGATATCATCTGAATTCTAATCATAGTTGAATACAGCCTTTCACAAATAAGTCACAACTAAGTGAAATGCTCTGCTTAAGAAAATCAGGAAACTATATAGCTGAATTGTACTGCATAACTCAGTAAAAGTATTACTGAATACATGGGATATTTGTAGATATGGAGTAGGTTGGGACAAAATTATTCCATCAGTTTCTATTTAGCTAAACTGCATTTAACACAAGAATTCCCACAGTTTGGATCAGCACTAGATACAAGACCAGCAACCAGAAATTCCTGTGTGCCAGTCCTAATTCTAACTCTTGGCAGGTAAATTGCCTGTGATTGCATTAATGGCCACTAATTCAAAAGAGTTGTTTCCTCACCTCCCTGGAGTAAGTCAGTTAAGTATCGGGAAGAGTGATTAGCCTGCTTTTTATGTGAGGAGTGCTGTGACTACAAAAATATTCTGTAAGTGATGTGATTGTTTAATATGAAAGGAATCACAAGCAGATTTAAATAAATTGGGTCCTATATATCACCAAACATTTGGTGTCTAAGAAATGTAAGCACATGAATATGTGAAAAAAGGTATTTCTGCGCTTTGGCAAGATCTATAGATGGAGTACTGAGAGAAAAAAACTGGTGATATGATTAGTCAAGACAAAGTTGAGAGAGAAAAGAAAATGTATTAAAGAGACTGCATTAATTAGATGGCATTACAAACAAGGAAATTATTGAAGACATTATAGAATTGCTGATCTTTTTATTTCAGAACAGCTTTCTTTATGTGATATAAAAGTTTTTCAGATGCTTTTGATAGTTGTATTGGGCCTGGCTAGGATGGAGTTACTTTTCCCCACAGCAGCCCTCATACTGCTGTGATTTGCACTGGTAGCTAGAAAAGTGTCATTAACACACCAGCGTTTTGGCCACTACTGAGCAGCGTCAGTGCTGTCTCTCCAACATTCCCCCCTCACCAGTATGCTGGGGGTGAGCAAGATCTTGGGCTGGGACACAGCCAGGACAGCTGAAACAAACTGACCAAAGGGATATTCCATACTGTATGATACCTGCTCAGCAACAAATGCTAAGAGAAAGGAGAAGGAAAGAAGGGCATTCTTTTTTTTATATTTGTCTTCTGGCCAACCCCTGCATGTAATGAAGCCCTCCCTCCCTGGAGGTGTATGGACATCACTTGCTGATGGGAAGTAGACGATAAAACCTTTTTCTTTGCTTTGCTTCCGTGCACCTGACCTTTGCTTTTAAGATAAACTGCCTTTGTCTTGACCCACATTTTTCTTTTCACCCATCTTATTTTCTACCCCCTCATCCTGCTGAGGAGGGAAATGGTGTAGATCAGCTTATGTCCAAAGTCAATGAATCACAGTCCTTTTTGTCACCCAACTGGGGCTTGAAAAATTTCAGGTAAGGATATAATTGTGAGAGGTAATGGGCAAAATACAGACCGAAAAATGCTGCAGGGTGAAATGATCTTGGGGAATTTCTGTTGCTGTAACTGTGGTAAAGGGATAAGGGGTGGATTGTGTGCAAATTTTCCATTTTTTTCAGTGTTATTTTTATTTTTGTGTGAGTAAATCTTATTTTTGTTCCCGAGGAATTTTATAAATATTGTGTGATGAATGTAGATTTTAATGATAATTCTTAAACACATGATTCACAGAGGTGAAGGGTAGAATGTGTTGGGTTTGTATAGCAAGATTTTGGTAGTGACAGTGGGCTATAAGGGTGGCTTCTGTGAGAAGCTGCTGAAAGCTTCCCCCATGTCCAACAAAGCCAATGCCAGCTGGTTCCACGATGGACCCACCAATGGCAAGGGCCGAGTTCATCAGAGTTGGTCATAACACCTCTGGGATAATGTATTTAAGAAGGGAAAACAGTTACTGCACAACAGAAAATTGCAGCTGGAGAGTAAGAATATGTGAGAGAAACAGTCCTGCAGACACACAGGTCAGTGAAGAAGGAGAGGGAGGAGGTACTCCAGGCCCTGGAGCAGAAATTCCTCTGCAGCCTGTGAGGGAGTTTGTGGTCACCCTGTGCAGCCCAATGAGGTCCACAGTGGAGCAGCCTGTGGAGGACCTCACCGTGGAGCAGGTGGATGCCCAAAGGAAGCAGTGACCCTGTGGAAAGGCCACGCTGGAGCAGGCTCCTGGCACAACTTCTGGACACACGGAGAGAGGAGCTTACACTGGAGTAGATTTTGCTCGCAGGACTCGTGACCTCACAGGGGACCAACACAGGAGCAGTTCGTGAAGAACTGCAGCCCATGGGAAGGACTGATGTTGGGGAATTTTGTAGGGGACTGTCTCCTGTGGAAGGAACCCCATGCTGAAGCAGGGAAAGAGCATGAGGAGTCCTCCCTTGCGGAGGAAGGGGATGCAGAGACATAACCTGATCAACTGACCACAACCTCCATACTCCATCCCCCTGCACTGCTGGAAGGTAGAAAGTAGAGCAATTGGGAGTGACGTTAAGACTGGGAAGAAGGGAGGGGTAGGTGGAAGGTTGTTTTAACATTTGGTTTTATTTCTCATTGTCCTGTTCCAATTTGATGCAGAATAAATTCAACTAATTTCCCCAAGTCAAGTCTATTTTGTCTGTGACCATAACTGTGGAGTGATCTCTCACTGTCCTTAATTCATGAGCCTTTTGCCATATTTTCTCTCCCCTGTCCTGCTGAGGAAGGCAGTGACAGAATGGCTTTGGTAGGCACCTGGTACCCAGCCAGGTTCAACCCACCATAACATTGCATGTGGGATCATGACCAAAGTCACCCTAAAGTTTAGAGAAAACTGTAGGTTTTCATCAGTTTCCAGTTAATTTCACTCTCCATTTCTCCTGCACCATTCACATTGACATGATTTCAGGTTGGCAAATACTGCAATGAAGTATTAATTTTTTAGCTATTATTGCAGAATATTCACAGAAAGAACATTCTGAATTAATAAGTGCTAGCATTTATTTTAGAAATGTGATTCTGGAATTTATATTATAATATACAATCAAGGAAAATAAAACCAGGCATTCAAATAATGTAAAGTACCTGAAAATCATGGATTTATCCTTAAAATTATTAATTGTTTGAAATATAGAAATATTTAAATATTGGTTACCTGCATTTGCCTCATGCTTTCTAGAAAAAAGTCTTTCACATTGTTTCAGTTATAGGAACTATAAATACACATTTTCAAAAGAATATTAAAATGTTACAGTCTAAAATAATAACCTGGTTCCATGAGCTTACATTTAAAAATGGTAGATGGTGGTCCTTGAAACACTTATCAGAGGGTCTCTGAGTTTCTCACAACCAAAACAAATGAAGAATTAGTCTATAATTAATTTGCTCAAATTTATTTTTATTTATTTTTAGAAACAGACCAAGAAATTCTCAGGCCTGATCTTACTGCTAAACTGAGCATGAGAAATGACCTCTAATTCCCTTGATTTATGAATTATTGGAGACTTTCTCCCTGTAGCAACATTAATACATCTCAATTTGTGTCAGTATCTACCGTCCATGCACTTGTTCCCCCCAGTAAAGTAAAGCCTCATAACTCAGTGGTAATGAAAACTGAAGAAAACTACATGATTACAAAGTATCCCCAATCCACTATTTTAGATAAAGTCTCACATTATTTCTCATTCAGTGCAGCATTTTCTTTGTAGTCATATTTCAACCAATGTTATCAATATCTTTCCTTGGAAAAAATTTTAAAAGTCTGACAGCTAAGGAATAAAGACTATTAGAAAAAAAAAGGAGCCATTAAGGCAAAAGGACAAAAGGAAAGTTTCTCAAAGCCTTTTCTAAAGGAAGTTAAAGCACAGTTAGAAAATTTTACTTTTTACACCTGCACATTATTAAATCTACCAGGTACCCAAATCCTATATCCACCCTTCCTAAATGCAAGAGGTGTGCTACCAACTAACTTGGAAGTTGGGTTTCAGATACTAAGCTTTTCTGATGCAAGAAGTTTTTTTAAGGAAACTTCCCAGTCTGATCATACGTGAGACTCCCTGGCAATCACTCTCCCAAGGCCAGAGATTATTACTGCTTGGACTGAAGCCTCTTCACTCCTGGCTGCATCAGTGACCCGACAGGAGCCCTGCTTAACTCCCCACACACTCCAGTCACAGTCAAAACAGGTTTCCTCATTGGTTTGACCCCAGGTTTCCCATGTCTCAGATGTCTCACTCAGTTTATTCACAGCTCAGTAACACACAGCTTGAGCTGGTGCCTCCAAAGAGGTAAAACCATGAAAGAGTCTAAAAAGTCAGTTATTGACCAACTAGTTGATCTTTCACTACTTGCTTGATATGAGACTGGTGTATGCAGTTATTCTTACCCAGAACTTTGAGAGCAAAATAAGAACCCAGTAAGGCAGTATATGGTCCTTCCCACTTAGGTTCTACTTTGGAATTTTGTGACAATATCTTGATTAACACTTTATCCCCAAGTTGTATATCATGTACTTGTATTTCAGGTGGGCTGGGCTAATATTATTGTGCATCAACAGTTTGCAAGCACATTTTAACCTTAAATCTAATATACAGTGTATCTTGTACCTAGCCATATCTTAAGGAATTTGAACAGCCATGGTGAGTTTGGTGACACAGATTCCATTTTCCAGTCCCAGAACAAATCGATATGGGATGATTGTATTTCCCCTGATACTGTCCCATCCTCCAATTTTTTCCATCTCTAGAATCTTCCTGAACCAGATGTGTATTTCACAGAATGCAACAAATCTATCTTACCTGAACATTTCCAGTTTGCTCTTGAGCCTGTGTAAGTTTTCACTGTTATTCACTTGTTGCATGATGAATCACCTCATTCAGTTTATTTTGAAGCAAGTCCTTACAGGCTTCATTTGGATCCCTTCGGTCTCATATTGTTTTCAGTTTTCCCTTTTTCTTATTACCTAAAAAGCTTGCTGATACTGGAAAACTTCATCACATTACTTTTTCCAGTTCTTCCTATGATTTTGTGGAACAGCACAGGCCATATCAGGGATACCTGAGAAACCCCACCGGTGATTTCCTTCCATTATGAAAGTTCAGCATTTATTCTTTCCTTTAGATATTAGTAAAATATTGATAATATCATTGTAATAAGGCCAGCTATACTCCATAACTTAGGGACTGGGCAACCAGATCTGATTCATAGTGCCTTCTTAGGCACTTTATTGCATTCTTGTAGCTCTTCCTATCTAACCTTACACACTTCCAGAATCAGTCACATGGCTATTCCTTCTTTAGCTAGTTTCATTTTTAATTTTAATTACTTGGGAATCACTGATAGGAAACAAAACATCCTATTTCATAGCCATCAAAAGCCTATGAAATATATTTTGGGATATATTTCCATGTAAGTGAAATCAAGCAATGTCTGAAAACATAATTATGGAGAAGATTATTCTGGGAGTTATTGAAAAACATCTGAAGGACAATACAGTTATTGGTCACAGACAGCACAGGTTCATGAAGGGAAAGTCCTACCTGACAAACCTAATTTCCTTTTATGACAAGGTCACCCACCTAATTGACCAAGGGAAACCAGTTGATGTAATCTTTTGGATTTCAGTAAAACTTTCAGATACTGTCTCGCATGACATCCTTCTGGACACACAGTGGGATAAACACATAATGCACTGGGTGAGCAACTGGTTCGTGGGTCAGGCCCAAAGGGTTATGGTAAATGGGATTGCATCAGGTTGGTGACCTGTCACTAGTGGGGTTCGGTGGGGCACAGTTCTCTTCAACAACTTCAAAAATTACTTAGATGTAGGACTCGAAGGTACACCAGGTAGGTTTGCCAGTGATAGCAAGTTGATAGTAGCTGTTGACTCCCTTCGAGGCAGAGAGGCCTTGCAGAGAGACCTTGGCAAATCAGAGGACTGGGTAATCACTGTGTGAGGTTTAACAAAGAAAAGTGCCAGATTCTGCACCTGGGGCAACCCCAGATGTACGAACAGACTGGGAATGAGATCCTGGAAAGCAGTGTCAGGAAATGGACCTGGGGGTAAATGACAAGTTGAATATGAGTCAGCAGTGTCCTGGCAGCCAGGAGGGCCAACCCTGTCCTGGGGGGCATCAGGCAAAGCATCACCTGCTAGGCAAGGGAGAGGGAATTGTCCTGCTCTGCTCTGTATCGGGGTGGCCTCACCTTGAATATTATGGCAGTTTTGGGCACCACGATACAAGAAAGATATTTATTAAGCCATTAGAGAACACCCAAAAGAGGGCAATGAGGATGGTGAAGGGTCTAAAGGGAAAACTGTATGAAGGGAGGCTGAGGACACTTGGCTTGTACAGTCTGGAGAAGAGGAGATTAGGGGAGATCTCATTGTGATCTTCAGTTTCCTCAAGAGGACAGGCAGAGGGACAGACACCAATCTCTCTTCACTCTCATGACCAGTGTTAGGACCCAAGGGAACAACATGAAGTTGTGTCAGAGAAGGTTTAGGCTGGATATTAGGAAAAGCTTCTTCACCCAGGGGGTAGTTGGGCACTGGAACAAGATGTCCAGGAAAGTGGTCACAGCACCAAGCCCGACAGAGTTCAAGAAACACTTGGACAATGCTCTCAGACACAGGGTGTGACTCTTGGGGCAGTACTAGAAGTTGGACTTGATGATCCTTGTGGGTCTCTTACAACTCAGGATATGCTATGATTCTATAATATTAACAATGTCAGCTTTGTAGCAAGCTCTCTGGCAGTGAAGGAATAAATGAATGTCAGACTATCACTGCTGTAAATAAAGTAAGCAGCAGATAAATATAACACAATTATACTGTATTTTTCATTCTGTTGATGAATCTTATTCTTCTTCCTTTTAGTTTTCCAGTCTTTATTAAGAAAAGCCTAATTGTAATTGTATTTCTGTTTTCTTGCTGCTCTTTATTTTTAATTTTGAAAGAAATAAGCAAAGCTAAAATACATTGCTATCCTGCTGGAATGTAATTTTCTGTTGCTACAGGCAACAAAGCTCTGTTTACCTAATGGGTTGTTTTGCTACAAAGGGGAAAAATATCCCCTGGGGATCAATACAGATTGTGTCCTGTACTGTCACATGTTTTATGAGTAACAGAGGCAGAGAAGTTTCCAGAGGATTGCGAGCTTCAGTTACCAGAAAGGGCTAATTTGTTCTCAGTCCTCTTCTTCCCATCTTCCATTTCCTCACAAGGAGCACATACAAATTCCTTCTTGTACTGCAAGATGTTTTATCACAATGCTGAGTTGTCACCAAAGTCTTTCCTGACTGGTATATTTTTCTATTATACTATTTTTCTATTATACTTTTCTGTAAGAAAGATCATAATGAGAACAGAGGATGGCACAATATTAATTCGTTTGCATTATAACAGTGGGAATGAGAACAGAAAATCACATTATCTTGACAATGTGATGGGTAGAAGGAGACCAAAAATAGCCTGAAATGTCCCATGAAAATCTGATGAGCAGAATGAGCAACAAGAAATTATACATTATACTTCATATTACTCTTGCAAGCTAGCAATGGCAGTGTTGTGAAGAGGTGACACACCAACCATTTGCTCTTAGGTTATGGTTATGTGACTGTGACTTATAGCAGCTTAGCAACTTTTCACAGCTGTACTGCCTTTCTGGCTTTTTGTATTTGCTTTTAACTCTCTCATTTATGAAGCAGGATGTTTAGACTCTCTGACAGCTTCATGAACTAGGCTGTTTTGTCCCACAGCTAGAAGGAATCAGGAGCAAGCACATCAGCTGTGGCATTTAAGTGGCTGTGGTAACTTGGGTTTGTAGCTATAGGCTGCAGTCTGTAGTTCCAGGCTTCCAGCTATGAATCTTGAGTAGAGAGCCAGTATGGAAAGGTATAGAAGCAGAAGTTACCAGGCACATCTGAGGGCTCTTTTGAACCAGGGAACTAAAACTTAGGACACATTGTCTCATACCTTAATGCACAACCATGGAAGTCTGGTATCTTATTGTATCTACAGTCAATGTAACCATAAGATAGCCTGTAACATTCTATAGACAGATATATAGTTTTAATTTTAAAATTTACTTTTTTAGTGTAGAAAAATGAATTTGTGTTATTGCTGTGGTTTTGATAAATTTTCTGGAAGGACTCTCTTTTTTTTAACACCACCACTTCTTTGCTCAGGATTCCTTGACACCTTGTTTTCTGAAGACTATTAAAACCATCACCTGTTTATTTTTCACAGTAGTCGCATGATAGAATTCTCATTATTTTTGTTGTATTTATAATTGTTCATACTTCTTACAGAGTTAATGATTAACTGGCTACTACAGAAAACAGACTGGAGGAAATCAATATTAAATCAGAAGAGTAAAATAACCTGAGTAGCTTACAAAACCTGCAAAGGAAAGCAAGCAAATACTCAGATGACACGATGATGAATGCAGTTTATTGGCACAGAATAGAAGACATGGCTTATAGCTCTCTCCCCCACACTCGTATTTGCAGTTTTAAAATGCTGTGGCGTTGCCTTCTGAAATTGGAGCACACTGCTGCTGCGAAGGGTGGTATTCTCAGTGCTTGTCTGAAATAGATGCTTAGTAGTCATTAGTTAGCTGAAAACCAACAGCTCCTCTAACCTCTTTAAAGGAATAGTAATTTCTGTCCTGTGTGTGTCCTCAGACCAGACAAGCTCCTAAAATACATTCAAGCAGTTGTGATTATGTTCACATTATACTTGACCTTACAATGTGCAATTCAAGAAACTGAAAGCACAAATAATCCGGGTTTGCAGAAACCAAATCTCTCCTCTTTGTCTTACTCCCCTGTCCCAAAATGGGGGACTGCATGGAGTACCACTACTAGCAGACCACGAGAATGCTGCACCATCTTGATATTTTCTCATTTTTAGTAGAATTCACAAACTATATTTTTCTAGATGTATGTAGGAACAAAGTAGGCTGGAACATGTCATCAATTAAAAATTTCCTACTGTTCTAGAACCAAAAATACAGCAACTCACACTTACACACATCTCATTGTCCCAAAAACTAAGACACAAAAATATGCTGTCATAATATAATTAAAACAATTTAAAAATATTTTAAAAGCTCAAGTATAAGCAGTGTAAGAGTGCATGAAAAGAGGTTATTTTAAAAAAGTTTATCAGACCTTCAGGACACAAGAAAGCAACCATGGAAGGATAAAAGTTTTCAGCAAAAACCGTATGCATGACCAAGCCCTTCTGATAGGGTTATCACCTGTGACAAAATGTTGCACCACAGTTTCCAAGCTACATTTCAGTAACTTAGTCTTTTTGTGGCTGTTGATAAAGCAAGGAAGATCACGACTCTTTAGACTTTCAAGAGTCCCTGTGATAGGCAGGTACTACTGCTTAAAATGTAATGTGGTAGACATGGATGTTCCAATAATAGAAGTGGATTCCTGTTATAGAAAACTGCACACACTGATTTTCACCAAAACTGGGTTGAGAACCAAGGCCTCTTTTAAAAGAAAACGGTATCGTCTGACTGCTTTAATCTTTTAAAACTCAGACAGAAGAGTACTTTTTCTTCTGTTAGACTCGACATTATGTATGGGCCTCTACAGTGGTATAAAGAAAAGATTTTCCATAAATATTCCAGAAATACCAGACCGTGTTAAGCATTTTAGGCATCAGTTTTGGTTTAACCCCCCTTTGTTTCATAATATCAACAACACATAACTATTCTTTCTAATAAATACTGCCCTTAAACTTTTCAGATGCCATGGAACAAGAAAAGGTATTCACACATATTAAATGCTAACTATCAGGAATGACGTGGTGGCTCATGTTTGCTCTTTTCCAAAACATGTCTTTTATTATCTCTTATCTCAGGAGTACAAAAATTACTTAAGAGTCTAGAGCCCTTCCAGTGAGTTTCTCTGAAGTGCGTGCAGTCAGGATCCTGCTGCCAAGAGCAGAAGGTACAGAACTTGGTGCTCCAAGGACTCATTGCCAATATAGAGAGGTGCTGGATTTTCCTCTTAGTCCTACCTCACAGTCCTACCAACTCCACATGTTGTACGGATGTAGGAACTTTTTATAGGTCCTCGCTATGGAGCACGACTCTTCAGTATGTGACACTTTTATTCTAAGGCTTTTGCATAGAAGGAACTCAAAGCTATTTCACTTCATGCATTAAAATGAGACTTGTGATTCTCGCTTCACGAAATTGTAAGAGACTCACGAAAGTTTTGACAATTCATCTGTGTAATGTCTGTTCCTTATGTTTCTATGAAGGCTTCTTACACCTTTAGCACTGAGGATGAGTCACCACCTGATCACAGCTGGAGTGAGAAAAACGGTTACAGCCAGAGGACAAAAAAACATTAAAAATCAGCTTTTCATTCTTCCCAGCTGCAGGACTCTTCCGTGCTCACATGGTATGCACAGCTACTTGACAGGGCTTTTAATGTGGCATGTGGCTGTGCTGGTCATAACAGATCATGACACACTGTCACATTAAAGCCAGTGACCTGTATAGCAAGGTCTGTGTCAGGGACCTGAGTGCAGTGATTGCCTCTGCACAAGTTTGGTCAGTGATGCTGGAGGTCAGCTTTGATATGGAGCAGCAGTGTAAACTTGCCGACTTGTTTAAGAAGGAGGTTTATTGTCCCTTTCCTCAGGAGGTCCATTTAAGTTCAGACTCCTGGTCCTTGCCTGAGTAATGCAGCAAGTGTGCCTTGGACCTGTTGAGCTTGATTCTGGTCCTCAGGCTTGACTTGCCAGACAGACTTTGGACTTGCTTCATTGCAAGGCTTCATTGCAAGACTTCTCTGGACATCTGGAGTGATCTGAGCCTGGCCACCATGCCCAGCCTACACCACTCACCTTGCTGAGGTGAAATGGGACTGGCCTTGGTTGGTGAGATCACTGCCCTGCTGAAAAAGATAGCATATTCCCATCCCTTACTGCTCCCTGGCAGTCTGCCCACTTCCATACGTTGCTCAAAGCTGCAAGGAAAAAACAAGGGGAAAAAAAAGGAAAATTAAAATCTTTTAGAACTGCATGCTGAACCACCTGGATTAAAGATAATAGGGACCCACAATTAGGACTGAGTTCTATACTATTTCTTTAAGGTAGCAAATAACTGCATAAAAAGAAATATTTTAAATCTTGTCACATGCTGACTTCTTAGCTAATGTTCAGAGGTCATGGAATATGTTTGAGATAAAGTGACGCTTTCTGGGAAATGTCCCCAGATTATCAGGAACAGCTAAAAATGATAAAATTTATATATACAAATACATATATTTAAGCTTTTCATTAATTCTTTCTTTCAGTAAGAGTGACTTTGACATTTCCTTTGTATCTTTAAAGTGTTAATGACATATGAGAAGTCTTGCCATGAAGTGATAAAATTAATACTCTGAAGCATTTCCAGAATCAACACTGACTTAGAAGGTGAAAGTTGAATTTCTGTTCCACATCTGATCTAACAAAATATCAGAAGGAAGACTAGGATGAGCACTACAGCATAAGTGTAGATTTTTAATTTTCCTCAATAAGGAGGACTCATATATTTTATGTATTCCTTTTTGCTACTTTGTAATGTAAAATTTACCATTTATATATTAAAATCAGCAGTTGTGTAACTGATTTTGCTATAACTATTTATCTCATCCTGAACCTGATTCTGAGGATGAGAATCTGTTAGCAAAGATCAAAGAGAGGACTTGTTCTTTCCACTGACCATAGAAGAAAATTATGGAAACTAAATCTCTGGCTGTCAGATGGTTATGTTGGGTTCATCTAGATTCTCCATAGACACTTTGAATTATTCTCACAGTTTATGTGTTAACATTAATATTCTAGTTTTGTTGTTATTGTGTTATTACTAATATTATTAGCAATTGAATGCAACTGGCTGTGAAAAAGGTGCAGTCAAATCAATCTGAAAAATCAGTGGTTTAAAATCCGTTCTGAAAGGCACATCTAACAGAGATTCAGTTGCACTAGATCACATATTGTAGAGGAGCAAATAAAAATATTTTAAAGAATGGTAAAATCTGACAAATCATTCCAAAGTTAAGAAACATCACAAACAATTATATTTGTAGATTTAATTTAACCTTTTAATATATAAACACCCTATGCAACCGGTAACAAAAGGAAATCATAGCCCTTCAGTAGGATTCTTGCCTTATTCAGGGCACCAAATGAACAATAAGTTATTCAATATTTTGCTTTATGCTTGTCCTCGTTGTTCCTGATGCCTTACTATAGTGCCGTTGTTGTATATGAACAGATCTCCAACAACAGGATCTTCCATCTTTTTGATTGTCTGGTATCTGAGTGCATAATAAATGCTAAAAGATTCTCAGAAAAGAGCCAAAGTGCAGACTCCTCTCCTCCCCTCCCCTCCCCTATCTCCTCCCTTCCCCTCCCACAGAAGAACAGCTTAAGTAGCAAGTAAGAAATAGAGAAGAAAACAGTCTAAGACTTGCCCCCAAAGATGGATCCATTGCTTAAGAAGGTACCATCTATTCCATTTTTATGATTATAAGAAAATGTCCCCAGCACTGGAGAGTTGTTGAGTTGGCAAGTAGGTCTTGTTCAAGGGTCAGATAAGGCATCTGTAAAGCACAGAATAGCTTCCTCTATTTTACTATATGGCAGACTGCTCTTCTCCATCACTCACCCAGGGAAATGACTAACTCTTAGCAAAAGGGACCAAATTGCTCATTAGTATAATAAGGAATGTCAGCAGGGCTTCTTAACTCATCTTTTTTATCATTATTTTTTATTTTTTCTACCTTGACCTAAATGGAGAAGCTTCAAATTCTTGTTTGAAAAAAAGTCCTCCAGTCTAGTTAAGCTCATCTAGGCACAGAAGCAAGTGAACTAAGTTTGTCACTATGATCAGTGGTGCAGTGATTTCCAACTCAAGGATTAAGTGTGCCTCCCTGCACACTATGGATTACTGCATACCTATAGCACCCAGCCAGGCTTTGGAGTACATATCCTGCCTTCCAACTTAATTCTGAACAAAGGCACCAACATTATTCAGTCATTTTTCACTAGTTCATTACCAGCTTCTAGAGTTCTTGCTAGATTGTTTTGTTTGATAGCAGATTTAAAATAAATTAAAAAAAGGCTGCCAGGATATTGATGATGGTGAAGTTTCCCTCTGTGGAGAAGTAGCTTGCAAGATATTTTGAAAAAAATGAAATGGAGTATGGACAATAGACTAACCCAATATTTTACATCTAATTTATAACTTTCAATGCACAGGGTGTTGTTTGTTGGTTTTTTTTAATTAAAACCAAATTAAATTACCATTTATCATAGTCTCCTCTGCCCAGAAGATACAACCTAATGTATGTTTTCCACAGATTAATTAAAAGTACTGACAGTTTTGTTAGTAATAATTCTTATCCATAAGAATTAATGTCTTTTTTCAGATTCACTGGGGAAACTTATTAAAACCCCTCTTTATGAATATATATATATATATAAAATATATTTTATATGACTGTATATAAAACTTTATTTATTTATTTATTTATACATATAATAATATGTCTCTGTAGATATAACATCTTTCTTGCACCATCTTCCTCAAATGGTTACTTACATATAATATCTGTGTTACATATTTCTTTTCCTTTGAACTGTTGTGATATTCCTCAGTACAAGGCATCATTTTATGGCAGCTGTTCTTCACCTCACTTCTGAAAAATTGTTGAGATGATTATTGTAGCATGAATGTGTTGTGATTTAAGCCCAGAGAGCAACTAATTGCCATGCAGATTGGCAAAAAAGGTAAAACCCACGGGTTGAGATAAGAACAGTTTAAGAATTGAAACAGAGTGTATACTACTAATTATTATTATTAATAATAAAATAATAATACTAACAATAACAATGTGAAAGAGGATAAACCCAATTAAAAAAAAATGATGCTCATTGCAATTGCTTCACCATGCACTGACCAATGCTCATCCCATCCCCGAGCAGCAACTGGCAGCTCCTGGCCAATTTCCTTCATTTTCTATTCTGGCCATGATATTCTGTGACCTTTTTGGGTCAGTTCTCCTGGCCATGCTTCTTCCCAGCTTCTCGTGCACCTGCTCACTGGCAGAGCCTGGCAAACTGAAAAGTTCTTGCTTTAGAGTAAGCACTACTGAGCAACTAAAACATCAGGGTGTTAGCAACATTATTGCCAAACTGAACCTAAAACACAGCACTGTACCAGCTACTAGGGAGAAAATTAATTCCATCCCAGCCAAAATCACAAAAGAATGTAAGTCTCTCCCCTTTCCTCTTTTATAGTTCTGGCTGCTTCAGTGCTAATAGCTCAAGAGCATATTCTTTTATGTTAGGGAAACTACTTAGTTTTAAATCCTTCAATTTAGGTAAAAAATGTAAAAGTACAGACTTCGTTTGGCTCACTTCATCAATTTGCTTGGAGTACTGTACTGAAAGGCAAAAGATTCATCTTTGTCTAGTGCATGAAATTTTGAATTCTGTTAACTTTGCAGCTTAAAGAAGGGGATAAAGTTCTGTAATTGTGTATTAAAATGTTTTGACTTATAGAAAATGGGAAAGAAAGAGATTTCTTTTTTTACCTTTCTTTTTTTCCCCAAGTAATACTTGTTTCTAGGGGGCTTATAAATTATAAGATTGGTAGACAGATGCTTTTAGCTTGCATGGCCATTCCTACTTCCCATAACAATTTTTGGTCCAGCATTCCATTTACAACACTGACAGTTTATTCCATTTAACCAGTGACAGTTTTGAAAACTCAAACTGTGAAATTCAGGGATTAAATTGGATTCTTTCTTTTTTGTTTTCCAAATGAAATATAATAATGTTTGGCACATCTTGAATACTGTTTACCAAATGAAAATAATTTCCAAATAGACTATGGAGAGTTCTACAACTCTTGAAAATCAGGTTGGTTTTATTAGCAGTGGTTATCTCTTTACTTTCCTAAGATATACAAAAAATGGTAGTTCATGACTTCCATTTCTGTGTCTTTGAAGGATTTTTGAGTGGACATCAACAAACCCAGGAAAAATGCAACTCTTCCTTGCAAGCATTTCTTCCAAAATCTCATAAAAAAGGAAGGGGAGAGAGATGCTGATCTTTTTTCCCTGGTATCCAGGGATAGTGTACATGGAAATGGTTCAAAGCTGCATCAAGGAAGATTCTGACTTGACATTAGGAAGCATTTCCTTACAGAGAGGGTGATTACACACTGGACCAGGTTTCCTAGAGTGGTGGTTGATGGACAGTCAAGACTCCAGGCCTGTCGGTGTTCAAGAGGCATTTGAACAATGCCCTTATGTGATGGACTGAAATGTCAGTAATGCCTTAAACATTGTCAAAATCCTAGAAAGACTTTTTGTCAAACTGTGAAGAAGCACCTGCCTGTCTGTGACCACCAAGGTACCCTTCCCTCCCAATGCCTCCTGACTGGAATTTGGACTGTGATTGGAAACTTGAGATTAGACTATTGTCTAATCATCTCAAGTCTGAGGAGAAGTAAACAAGGCTCAGGAATGAAGAATGTGTCTGTGTTAAGAATCAGCCCTAGTGTTATAGGTTAGAAATTCATGAGAATTTTTCTTCCCCTGCTTCACTCCAAGGAAAAATGGAGTGAGTGGGGGGAAGGAAGGTCATTAGCTTTACAAAGGATGTAGCTCACTAGCCTACATTCCTTGCTAATGGACCATCAGAGAGGCTGTGGGGTGGCTGGTTCTGCTCAGAGAGGGGAGAGGCAGACTGTGGTGTTGGTTCTCAGAGGGAGACGGGGGTCTGCGTGCAGGCATTTGGGGAAAGGGACTGGGGATCTGGTTTGTGGCCTCTCATCCTGGTCAGCTCAGACTGCTGGCTTCGACTTGCCTGGCTGTCCCGCTCCCCGGATCTGCTGTGTTTCATCGGAGATTTGCATGCCCACGGGAGAGAAGGGGGGAGTTTTGAGACGCCGTCACCTGGGACAGCGAGTACTGCAGGTCCGGCACCTTCAGCGATCCAACAGCACCCCCCGCAGGCCACGGTGAGGACTGAGCTAAAGGGCAGAGAAGTATTCATTCAGACTTTTTTTTTCCTAGGACTACTGTCTAGTTTTTTTGTGTTCTGTTACTGTTTTTGTCAACGTACATATATCTTTGAAGAAAGGGTTGTTATTTCTTCTGGTTTTTTTTCCACACTTCCTCGATTAAAACCCCTTAATTTTGAATTTACAATTGCTGAGAGAGAGGAGTTTGGTCTACCTTATAACTCACCCTCTTTAGCAAACACTCCAGTCTCTTCAGACTGAGACACCTAGTTGGGCTTAGGTGGTGGTGGAGGAGGAGGGCTTTGGGTGTGTGATGGTGAAATCTCTTCACACCAAACCAAAGGACTAACCTCCTCCCGTCCCCGCTCTGGGAGAACCATGTACACGCAGGACACTCATATGAGAGGCAGCTGAGAAGGGTTATAAACCATCAAAGACTCCCAAAGCGCACCCCCCTGCCTCATTCTACCACCAAAGGACTGCACGTATTCCAAGTAAAGCAACAAATCCAGAGCCTGTTACAAGAGACTGCAAAGCTTCCCCACCACCACCCAGGGGAGGTGCCTGGCATCTCCCAAATGTATATTAATTAATCCCTGGACTCTGTTTTGTGGGACTCTCACCACCAAGAAGACCAGAAGAACTGGACCCACGGGACACTGATGGTTTACACAAAGTGGTGATATATTTTCTGTTTTGATCTCTGTCGCTGTCTTCCTCCCCCCCCACTTCCTCCCCCACCTTTTTCCTATTTCTTTCTAACTCTCTTTCTCTGCCTCACATTTACCATTAAATAAAATCCATACTGTTGACTTTGGCATTTGGTCTTGTTTGTACCTTAATTCGGGTAGAGGCATTTATAATAATTTTAATAACCATATCATAACACCTTAATAACATGCTTTAACTTTTGTTCAGCCCTGAATCGGTTAGGCTGCTGGACTAGAGGATCCTTCCAACTGAAATCACCTATGGACCCCAGCTGTTCCTGGAGTTTGTCAGCTGAAGGTGCCATTACTTGTGCCCTAGCAACAGATTGTAAATAACTGTAAGACAAAAAATTATGGGCAGGTGAGGTGTCTGCAGACAAGTTGTCAGAGGAAAAAGATTTTGGAGCAGGCAGTGTAATCAGACCAGAGGACTTTGCACTTTGATAAGAGCAGGTGAAAACACAGATCGAGTGTCCCATTTTCACCTGTTGAGGTAAGAGTAGACTTGTATCCTTTTATCAAACCTAGATTTGTGGTAATTTTCATTTTAAATCTGTGAATATAAAGTTCTATTTCTGAACATTTCAGTCCTGTGTCTTCCTCTACTTAGAGACCAAGCTGGAAACACACTCTTTGGTATTTAATTGCTCATAAATTTCAACTATTACAAATATGAGTTTTCAGTATTTTTAAGAAAAAAAGTTATTTGAAAGCCGTGCAATCTTATTCGGGTTTGTCACGTTTTAGCTGTACCAATAGAGTCTAAAGGGGCCATATGTCATAAGGTTTTCTAAATTCTCAGTTTCTGTACTTAACATTAGCCAGGTGTTTGAACTTTTCCATCTATCAGTGAAGCTATTTATGGTGCTCAGTTAATGCACCAGTGAGAGCAGCCAGGCCAGCTCAAGCAAGTATTAGATAGTTCTAATTATTTAGAGAAGTTATAACTTCTTAGGCTTAGTTTGTACTGTATGGAACACCACGTAGGTCCTGATTATGAGAATCAAGAATAAATGGGTTCCCCACAATAGTTTCCATGAAGCGTTCACATTTATGTAAACACATATATTCTACACCACTATTTGCTAAGAAATGTATTTTGTATGTACATTAGACATGTTTATGTGACTACATATGTCCCCATCTCATAAGAAGAGGGAGAAACAAGGAAATAAATGAAATAATTCTGGAAAACACATAGCTCTCAAGGAAATTTTGGAGTTTTTAAAAAAATATGTTTCTGATGCAAATGAATATATAACATAGTCATAGATGTTTTTTGCAACAGGAGATTCAGCTTACACATCAGCTGTTCATCCTGGCTTTTTTTCTGTTCTTACTGTCCCTTGCCCCTTCTGTAGCTCTTACCCTATTGTATCAGCTTGTGAATTCCCAGTGTTGGTCCCCCTTATAAATCCCCCAAGCCCCTGTACAGACACAGCTGAGATGGCTACACAGGGGAAGTAATGAGGGACCAGGGCTAGTATGGTTCGAAGACAAAAGTTGCTTAAGCTGAGAATGTGGTTATGGAATGAACTGGGGTCAAAATTCAATTCTCATAAAAGTAGCACACTTGATAGATTATGCTGTTCATTTTCCCTCTCTTTCTGATGTGTGTAGCTGGTGCAAGTGTGTTATGTGTTACAGCTATACTAGTCTGCAAAGTCAAGTAACAAAAGTGTCATTATTAGTTCTTCTCAAGAAGTAGGGCATATTTTACTTATTTGCTGAGCAGTAAAATTGCATCTTCACCAGTTGTCTCAGGTATATGTGAAGGAATTGAACTGTGCTTCAGAAATGAGACTCTGGAGAAAGTGTACAGTAAAAAAATTATCTCTGAATATGTTTGTCCACATCCATTTTCCACATAGTTCTATAGCTATTTAAATGCTTGTTATTTTGTTGTAGCCCTGCAAACTAATGAAATACCGAATGACGTATGCATGCAGCCTTTTAGCATGCAGAGAAGCTTAATAAAGAAGATAACTTAGGTGTGTAAGCCAGTTTTCAGAATCTCCAATGAATTTTTCCAAAACCAGTTCACAGTTTGTGTTTGTACATGTCCAGACACATTTCTGTGCAAATCTAATCACTGCTGATGTTCATCTTTTAAGAATCTTACCCATGTCAAGTGTGCTAATAGATCGGTTTCAAGTTCCTCAAGCTAAATCCCTGATCTAAGAAGAATCCCCTGCTGAATCCCCTGAAGAATTTTCTGCTGAGAAGAAAGTCTGTAGCTGGTTTCTGTGAAGTGCCTAGTTATGGTGTCTGCATTTAAACTTTTTAAAATACGATAATTAAAAAAAAAAGTCTTCACTGCAGAAATAAGGGGAACTCAAAAGACTGCTGATGCAAGAAAAGCCACACGGAGATAGTAAGATTTGAGAATGCAGTCGTAGCAGACACAGAGGATCTCCTAGTACAAATCCTCATTTTCTGGGAACAGAATGTAGGCTTTCACTCAGAATACACAAATTATAGACTATTTTTTGAAGATAGCAATAAAATGTTTAAAACTGATGATATAAACAGAAATGGCAAGAATAGGAAAACGTCAAGGTACTAATAGAAATAGCAGAAGTTGTCTACAGGCAAATTACCATGTGTTGTAATTATCAGTTAATTCAGTAGTTTTCTAAGAGTTAATGTATATAATTACAAATTCTGTCTGTATTTTTATTAGAACTGGGCAACCTTGAACTCTAAAACATTCAGCTCATACTGTCTGAAGAAAATTCATATAGTTTTTATTACAAGTATGACCCATATATGTGACTTACACATACAGTAGGACTAAGAATTTATAGAATCTTAGAATGATATGATGTGGGAGGGACCTCTAAAGACCATGTAGTCCAACCCCCCTACCAAGGACAGGGACATCTTTCACTAGATCAGGTTGTTCAAGGCCCTGTCCAACCTGACCTTGAGCACTTCCAAGGATGAGAAACCACAACTTCCCTGGGCAACCTGTTCCACTGTCTCACAAAAAAAAAAATAAATCTGCCTTATATTCAAACTAAATCTATCCTCTTTCAGTTTAAAATCATTATCCCTTGTCATGTTGCTACATGCTCCATTAAAAAATCTTTTTCTGTTGTTGTTTTAGGCACCCTTTGTATTTTGAAAGGCCACAATTAGGTCTCCCTGCTGTCTTTTCTCCTGGCTGAGCCACAACTCTCTGTCCCTCAGCATAGGAGAGGTGCTATACCTCTCAGACCATTTTTGTAGCCCATTTCTCAACCTGCTCCAACACGTCCATGTCTTTCTTGTGCTGGGAACCCCACAGCTGGATCATCTACTCCAAGTGCAGCCTCACAAGAGCAGAGTAGAAAAAGGGAGAATCACCTCCCTTGACCTTCTGGCCACATTTCTTGTGATGCAGCCCAGGATGTAGTTGGCTTTTCTGGCCTGCAAGTGAACATGGACAGCTCTCATCCAATTTTTCATTCCCTGGTATCCCCAAGTCCTTCTCCACAGGGCTGGTCCCAACCTATTCGTGCCCCAGACTGTACTTATATGGGGGATTGCCCTGACCCAAATGCAGGACCTTGGACGTGACCTCATTGAACTACAGGAGTTTCACATGGGCCCCCACCAGGTCCCTCTGGATGGCATCCATGCCCTCCAGCAAATCTCCACTCTTTGGTGCCATTCTCATGCTGAGGGTGCATTCAATCTTGCTGTCATTAATAAAGATATTGAAAAATCCCAGTCTCCTGAGGGAGGCCACTTGTTACTGATCTCCATTTGGACCATGAGCCATTGACTACAACTCTTGGGATGTGACCATCCATGCAGTTCCTTTTCCATCAAACGTACAGCCATTAAACCCATATCCCTCCAATTTAGCAATAAGGATATTGTCAGGGATCTCATCAAAGGCCTTGCAGATGTCAAGATAGATGATGTCTATTGTTCTTCCCTTCTCTACCACCACAGTCATTTTATTATTGAAGGCCATAAAATTGCTCAGTGAATTATGGACTTTATGAAGTCCATAAAACTTTTAATTTTTATTTCAGATAATGATGGAAAGCAGAAATAATTCCATTATGGGGGTCAAATGGTGAAAACAAAATGAAGAAAATCAGGACAGTGCTAAGCCTGCATTAGACTTGCATGTGGAAAACTAACTTTCTGATCCCTTGCATGAAAACTGATCAGCCTTAAGCCCACCATGTGGGTGGCAGCTAATCTGATAATCATATTTCCATTTCATCTGTTTGGTGAAGTTCACTTAATTTCATTGCATGCTAAACAGCAGGCATTCTGAACTTAATGTTCTTCTTTAATAATGGAATTTTTCCTTGTTCATGTTATTCTTAGGAAGATCCATCAGGTGTTGAAGTAGCTATGGGACTTGCTTTCAAGTCTTTTTCATTGTTGTGGCTCAGGCCTACCCGGAAGTGAGGTTTTTTTTCTTTTATGAACATCATCTGAACTCAAAAGAATTAGTAGTAGAGTGAACAAGTCAGGAGCAGCTCTCCAATTAAAACCCATATAATTGTGAAAAAGTGATACATGGCTAAGGCCTAGATGGATCATGTGGATCTCTCAGCAGCTGTAATTACTGTAACTAATCTGTGTGAAATATTCCTTTTAACTCCATCTTTTTGAAGGATGAAACTTCATTCTGTCAACAAGTAAATCTGTATGCACATTTTTTTCCCAGTACTCAGTTCTGTAGTGAGGTAAGAAACTGCAGAAACAAGTTATTAAACATCAGAAAACCATACAGCATGGAAGTCTTCTTCTGTCTTTATCTGGACATTAAGAAACATCAAAGAACTTGTTGTTCTCACTGAGTACTTTCTCTTAGAGATATCTGTCCCATTTGAGGTATGACATCCCTCTTTGAGGACCAAGTAACAAAAAGATTTTACAATTCACTGGCACACAAATCTGAAGCCAAAGAAAGAAATAAATAGCTTTAATTTGTGATCAATACATACTAAATGTGTTTCAATTAATTGAACTTTGATGTTCACAGAATCACAAAACCACAGACCAGCTCAGATTGGAGGGGACCTATAAAGATCATCTAGTCCAGCCTTTCATGGGAAATGGAGTCTAGATGAGATTATATTTTTCCTGTGGAAGCAAGCCTGAAAGAATTCCTGGTAGACCCTGTCTGTGATTTAAAATCAGTTTTATTTTGAACAGAAATCTGATTCTTGGAGTAGCATAAATCAAAATATGGAGAGATTTCTGAGTATTGAGATCTGTGTGGTAGCTATTTGCTCCCCTCATTAAAGAGGAGGCTGGAAATTGGTTGCTACTTCACAAGTTATTGTGGAATAACTTGAAGGCCTCGTCATAAAGACCTAGTGCAATTGCCTTAAATATGTTCTTGGAACTTGGAATAGTTCTTGGAACCATTTATCCTTTTGTTATGTATTTGATAATCCCAACACCATGCCTCTTAAAGTCTCATACCTGTCACACAGAAAAACACATAAGAATAAGAGATGTTGTTTTGTTCCTGCAGCACTTCTGTGATACGATAGAAAAAAACTTTATGAGAAGTGAACATGGGAGATGTTAACCTCTTCTTAGGACTATAACCATTAAAATTGCCTCTTATTGAGTATCCTCACACTTGCCATTTTATGAATAACCAACTCTTGCTGAAAGAAACAAAATAGTTTGTCTCCAAAGAAAAAAAAGTTGCAAGCAACTTCTTTAAGTCTATTGCAAAGTATATACTGATTGCAAATTCAGCAGGTCAGTTTTACTTATTTCAAGTAAAAGTCTGGTATGCATTAAAGAAAGACACACCATCTGTGCTGCATAAATCACTGTCTTGACTATGTCCTTGACCAGTCAGGCCCTGGTCTATTTGCCTGTCTAGACCTTGTATGAGGGGACAGCCTTCGTTGTGTTGGTGACAAGAAAGTTCAGTTTCGGGTAAGAAGATATTTCCCACGGCATTGCTTTTGTTTGTGGTTACAAAAATAGACTAATTGCTTCATTTGATACACTGCTTTAATGTGGCTTAAAATCGCTAATTCTTATGTAGAATATGGACTGAATATGGGACAAGAAAGACATCAGTCTGTTTTTCATCTCTCCTACCTTTGAAAGTCTTTTATAGCCTTATGTATAGTGAAAGGGAAAAAGCCCACTTCCCCTATAGCCTGAATAGAATAGGGACTAAACATGATTACTCTGCAACCTCTGAAAGTTTAGCTCATGTCCATATTCAGCTTCTACCGGGCTAATAGATTAATATATTTTCTTTTCCTGTGGCCTTTGTGTAACTGAAGTGGTGACAGCCCTCTGTGCAGGCTGCTTTGCTACTGAAAGCTCTCTTGAGCATATGGCATCTGCTGACCAAAAATGCTATTTACTTGATTTTAATTCTGTGAATCCAGCTTTCTAAGAGGGAAAATTCAAACTACAGAAGCTGCTAACAATTATTTCTTTTTTTTCTCCCTTCTCCTGCATTGCACAGTATCACATGCAGTAGAGTGCAAGTAGTCACCGTGAGTGAGAAAGGATTCTCCACACAGAAGTTTTCCCACAGCAGCCTTTGCTCCTGCCATAGAGCATTTACAATGTCCCCCCACAAGATTTCACAAGCTGTATGTTGTCTACCACCTGGATCAGACCAGAGCTGCACCTGAACACACTGAAAACAGCCAGTGGCAAGAGTCATCTCTGTGGGGATGTGCTCCCTGGCACAAGATGTGGAAGTGGTAATCCTCTCGTTGGCCTCAGCTCCACCAACAGCTACAGAAGAGGATGGGGAGGCTTGAGTCCATACTGACCCTGCATTCACCACCAAAAACACAGACCAAAGTCAGGAAGCACCAAGAAGAACCCAGAAAGGACACTGTTGCAAATTCTCCACTTTCATTTCCTAATTTGCACATTTAACTGATTTGAAAAAGGTGGATGAAAGGGAATTTTTTTTTTTTTTTTTAAACTACAAAAAGATGTTTCTGCCTTTCTGGAGCATTTTCTCTTTGCAATTAAAAAGTTCTCCACAATTCACGTTCGACTCAGGCACAGGAAATATGATAACAAATCACAATTCAAGGTCTTTTCTAGAGGTTTCTGCGGGTGAGCAGTTCTCACATCATTATAGACAATTTATATACCAATATAAATAACTTGCAACCGAATATTCATCTGCCAGCTCACAGTGCCCTGTGCCTGGTGTAACATTTAATAAAATTCACAAAACAATGCCACAAGAGTGGCAGACAAAAAGCCAGAGTGCAGAGCAGAAATGGTAGTGTTCTAGGCTGGAAGAGTCATAATTTTATATATTGGAGGTTAAATGATTTTTTTTCATGTGCACATTCCTAAAAGGTCAGTGCACATTTTAAAAAATTACTGTGGTTTTTAGGTGACAAAACCTCTCATCTCTGGTCTTTTCCAAGATAATTAAAAGATAGAAATGCAGATATTCCTTGAAAGTTGTATTTCAAGTTTATGAATATTTTTTTCACAGAAATGTGGTATAAATGTAGGTTGAACACTTAATTTCCCCAGTTTCTAAGCAAATCAAAATAATAATGATTTCTTAAAATTAGTCTCTGATGAAACATTACCTATGAGAGTAGGCTAAAAACAATGCCTCTGCACAAAACTATTCCCCACTATATATTTTCTTGTTGAATGCTGCCAATTTCACTCTCCCCACCGACTTTATTCACTAGTTCTCTAAGGCAAAATTGCTGAGAAGTAGTTACCATAATTTCATCTATATTGATAGCTCTGATATTTGGAGTATTTACTTTGAGACAAAAATTAGTTTGGAATGATTTTTCTGATTACCTGAAAGCATCGTGGTGGAGTTAATCTGATGAATCCTCTCATCCTAATAAGCATGTTTTAAAAGGATAGATAGATTCCAATCTAAAAATTTGTATTTATTTTCACCAAGAATTAGAAGGACAAAAATGCCTGAACAACCACAGGTTCTTGTGCATTAAATATTAGTATGGGCTGTATTCTGGACTCAGTCTGACAAGACCATGGATGGACATCACTACAAAAAGGATTTATATTCCTTGACAGACTTACTAAACTCTGATCTTTCACTTTGACCCTCTTCCAAAAGCTTCCACTCTACAACAGGAATGACTGAGCAGGATGTGTTAGCCTGTATTACCACAGACTGAAGCTGCCTGCCTGAAAAAAAAAGAAAGCTGATTAGTATGAAGGTGCCCTTACACCCTGTTTTTAGAGCACGAGCTGAGGTCCCCAAGTGACATTGTACCATGTTGATTTAACTTGCCCACTCACCTGGCACTGCTCTGCATTGCTGCAGCATGACACTGCGCTGTGTCATGGGGAGCTTTGGCCACAGGCCTTTTCTGCTCCTATAAACAAGAGATTAAGGGATGCAAAAACATGTTTTCATGCCTCTGGTGGCTGTTGTGAAAATAAACCAACTTAAAGCATAAAAAGCACTATCAAATATTCATTATTTTTAATGATTACAGAGTAATAATGTACCAAATAACACATTTAAGCAGAAGAAAATATAGTAAATTAAATACTAATGATCTGTATGCCCGAGTTAAAGCTACAGGTGGAATATTTCCATTACCTTGACTATGATAAGGTCCACTGGGCATTCTTCAAGTTCTGATTAATAGCACTTTTTAATACACCTAGCAAATTAAAATACAGAAAATGCTCACAGTGTGTTAATCATGCCGATTGGTCTGCAACTTTCATCTCTTATTTTTGGGAAAGGGAGAAGACAGTGAATTACAGCTGTTGTGGCTTATGATGATAATGATAATGATGATGATTATTGACATTATTATAAGGCTTCACAGACATGCTTGAAGTACAAGTTGAGGGAACTTGGCAAGTGTGATTCTTCAGAGTGAGAAAACATCATCATGGGCTATGTGTATGTATGATGGATATGCTGAAATTCAAATTGACTAGAGATATTTTGAGAGTTCATAATTTATATACTACAAACACAGCCACATTAAATGTAATCCTAGACTGTTCTTCTTCAAACACAGATTTTGAAAGATGTGCAAAAACATTTCTAAAGACATGAAATTCTGCTGTTGAATTAATTGACATTGCAAGGAAAGAGATGTTTTTGTTTCAAAGGAGTTTTCTGTGTGTTGTCTGCCATTGGGGAAATCTACTGAAACAAGTTATTCACAATGGCTCTTTAGTCTACAGATGTTCTGAAATAGGATTTGTGACTCAGCAAACCATTCATGGATCGAGGCTTCCTCTCATGCAATTAAATATTCTCTTTTTAGACAGGGATAAGAACCTCAAGAAATCTAGGAATTAGACAGACAAGGCTCCCACACTTCAACTACATTCAGCTGTGTTCTGTCCCACACCTCTCACTTCAGCAAATTACGAGCACATGTGCACAAATGCTTAACAAAATATTTCCTGGTTCAACTTTACATGAGAGGCATATCTCAAAGGAGCAAAACCACTCTGTGAAATGAGATTACAGTGTTGGATTGGGTTGATGTTTGGTAAATTTGTTCTTCAATGTGTGCATCACTATAGAAAATTGATTAACTTATAGTGACCAGTAGCTTTACTTGACATTGCTAGCCCTGCCATCATTCTGTGTACAGTGTTAGTCAGATAACTTATGTCCTCAAAAAATTAAAATTAAAAAAAAAAACAACACTCATTGCTAATATAAAAAATAAATATAACCCAAAGGCAAGACTTGCCCATCATGGCTCCATTTATGATAAATACTCATATTAACTGGGCATGAATTCTCCATTAAAAACAGCAATTTGGTGAACAGGATTCCAAGGCTGACAGGAATTGCCGGCATCCTGCTAGGTCACAGCTGTAGAAAAGCTCACTTTCTGTGCCTCTTATCTGGATAGCACAGCTTTCAGAGGCATTTGTGTCTTCTGGAGCCAGAGAAATAAGTTGCATAAATAACTCCAGTCTCATTGCTCCGAGGTAGACTAAGGAGATTACTGGACTTTTTAAAAAGGGAAACTGACTGTCTGCCTTTTAGGGGAAAAGAAAATTGATTTCCCCAACACTGCCTCCTCCCCTCCCCAGCTAAAGGAAAATAAAAGAATAAGAGAAATTCAATAACTCCATAACTACAAAAATTATACTAATTCAAGCATTTCTTCGAATATGACTGTTACCTTTACTATTCATGTAGCTGGGTGCAGGACAATTATTATTCTCTCTTGCCTGCTTAAAGAGATCTGTTTCATGCTACAAAACAGTGCTGTATATCCTAAAAGCCTATTTTGAGATGTACAAGCCAAGAATTTTACAGCAGGTTAGCAATCTGCTGCCTTGATGTCCCAACAGATTCTGAAAGCACAGTAGTTTGTACAAGGTGACAATAATCTCCTTGACAACAAAAGAGCAAGAGCAAAGCAAAGAAAGTGTTTAGTCCAAGCGACCTGTCTTTTCCCTCCTCACAAAAGAGGGTAGACTCCAAAGCTTTATCCAAATTGCTGTTTCTCAATCAATTTCCATCAGTTGGAATCTTCTCAGTTTAAGTGACCACGTTCCACTCTTAAAATCCATTCATGCAGCAGATGATGCTCTAATCACAATTCCCAAAATCTACCTGGCATTTATAGACTAAATCTACTCGTTACTCTGTGCCACAGTTTCCCACTTGGTAACTATATGAAGATCCTTCCGTCCTGATCTATGTTCTTCACTCAGGAAATACCTGGTGAAAGACATCTGTGAATAACACCGTGTGACTAGTGACCTGCATATAGTCATACTTTCTGGGGAAAACAAACACTAAGAAATAATAGAGATTATTTCAGCCAAAAATGGTTCTTAATTATATTTATAATTTGACCACTTCATGCACATACAAAATACATCAAACTCATAATGAAAAAAAGCAGACAATGCCCCCCAAATATACAAAGAAGCATTTTAAATAACATTGTGTACGAGCACATTTGTGCATATCCTTCCAAAATACATAGTCACTCTTTCTCTTCTTCCATAGATGTCAGAGCACTCTTTGAACAAGACCTTGTAGTTCTGAATTCTCACAGACATTGCAACCATGAAAAGAACAAGCTATAAGCTAAAAATTTGTATTTTAAAAGGTAAATAAAGGTGTAATGCAATTTTCCACATGTAACCACTAAAGGGATGGGGAGCTAAAAAATACACTCTCATATTAAATCCTGATCTCCATATCACACAGTTTCCACCTGAAATCTCAGAAAATGAAACACAAAGTTATATTTTTTAAGATGAGACTGGATGTGGCACTTAGTGCCATGGTCTAGTAACCACGGTGATAGTGGATCAAGGGTTGGACTTGTTCATCTCAGAGGTCCTTTTCAACCCAGCTGATTCTATGATTCTATGATTTGTTCCATGAGGCTGAGATGCTGTCATTCTTTTCTAATAGTTCATTAATGATACATTTGGCACTAGATACTTGCAAATTAATCAAAAAGTAAAAAATAATTCCCATTGATGTTTAAAAGAAGTGGACTCTATAATTCATCAGAAAATGATTTCAGTAGTGTTTTAAAATGATGTTTTTTCCATCAAGGATGTCAGTGAGGATTAAGTATAAATCAGGGAGGCTTGTTCTGCATATGTTCCCTGCCACAGCCTTCAGTGACAGCACTTTCCATATAGCTCCAAACAAACACAGGACCCTAACTGCAACTGAGTTCCATTAAAGTGTCACAGAAAACTGAATTCATCCAGTCTCCTCTATCAGAACAAAGTTAGCAACTGCATGAATTCATGCAAGGATGTGCAGAGTGTCTGGTCCCATCTCTTAGACAGATGTTCTGGATAAACAAAGTGCAAACTCTCAGACCAACTGATTTTCTTAGCAGGCTGATGGAAAGATCTAACTGCTGCTACACCCACACAAGGTGATAACACTGTTTTCCTCATACTCCAGTTGCTGACAGTGTGCCCATGGGCTCTTTTGAAGCACCGGGACAGTCTCTACTTCCAGAGGAGCACAGCAGAGCTCCATGGTCCTGACAGCAGCTGTGAGCTCCTCTTACAAACAGCCTATTTGGAAAACAACACTGGGTTAGCCCTGATTGCTGCATTTGTTAACACAGCAAACCACACGCCTCTGTTATCCAAACTGTTAATTTCCACTATTTCCTGATTAGAAGTTGAAGCTTTTTGGAGCTGATGAATCCCTTGTATATTTTCTTGATGGCCAAAAATCTGTATCAGCTTGGTTATTTCCATTACTGGCATCATATTGTCAGTTTAGAAATTAAGTCATTTGTGACTCATTTGTGTTTATAACTTCCCTATCTTTCTTTTTTTTTTTTTTTTTAAATTTCCAATTAAAAAAATCCAATATACATTTCATATTGTAATATAGATTTCTCAGGTAGCGAAATACTAATTTTTGTGCATTTTCTGCATCTGTTTTTTTGCACTTAAAGAAAGAAATATTTTTTTTATAGTAAGTCTTGAAAGACTTAAATTGTAAGCAACTTAGTTCTTTTGATCTCCCCTGGTATCCCCTGGTATCACTCACAAGAGCGGTAAAGCAGCCCTTTAGACCAGAGATCACATACCAGGAAAAGATTTACGTGAAGTAGATCCTGAAACTATAGAAACACAGCTGTATAATGCTGTTCTTGCTTTTAATCTACATCCTAACATTTTATGACTGCGTTTTACCCCAAAAGCACGTTAACAACATAAAGCATCGCTTACTTTAAATGCTGCCTTTCCAGTATAAATGACTTCCAACACTGCCTTCTAAATCTGTGGGTTTAGCACATGGAGACTAGAAGTGTCTGCTGAAAACAAACCAGCTGTGGATCTCGGTAATACTTCTCTGCTTATACACATTTCCTCAGTAAATGAATTTTAGTATCAGGTTTTGCTTTTTTTTGCCACAAGAGGGCGATCCTTTAATTCGTGTAATCACTAATGCAATGTACTAGACACAAGATGGACTCGTTTTCTATCTAAACCATTATTTCAACTTCTTATATAGATAAATTGATGAATTTGATTCTGTCTGTGTTCTCAGCATGCATTTGACTTACATCAAGTTACTAGGCAATATTATTTAGCTGTGAGAGCACATTGCACTCCATGAATGATTGATACGAAAAAAAATTGTGGGAAGTAAATAGGATTTCCCTTCATTACCTTTAGAAATAGCAATACACTATATTAACATAACTCATTGTTCTCAGTGATAAACTCAGACAGGTCACAATCAAAAGGAAAGATCTTAAGACGTGCCATTTTCAGAAGCATGAGAAATTTGTGAAACAAAGAAATGTGTTATACTTTTCATCCATTTGTGAATGCTTAGCTATTCGAATTTGTTAAATATGCCATCATGTGCAACAATATACAGCACAAACACGGTCCACACAGGAGACTGATTCAAGCACTCAAAGTCTGAAGATTGTCACGTCCTCCCTAATGCATTGACTTAGAACGAGAAGATTTTGTTTAAAATGCTTCTAAACAGTCATCATGTGTACAATATAACTTACCATAGCATTTTTTTTCAGTCCCAATATTTTATATATATAAACCTATGTAATTTACTCAAATCAAGACTGATTTCTCCCTCTTACTTAAGTCCTTTTGCTCAGAAACAGTGGATGGATTTTGTCCATCAAGAGTCAGCTATGTTCCTGGGCAACCGGTAATGCTCTTGTCTGACCCTTGCCTTCTTCTCCTGAGGGTTGGCATATTTCCACTTAGAGGGGGACATTTTCAGCTTTTTTCTCTTCTTATCTGTACACCACACCTTTTCACAGTATTCTTCCACCCTCTGGAAGTTGCTGTAGCCTATTAGTTGAAGAAATTCTTTGTACCATGGCTTTGATGCTTGAGGTATACTGCTCTGCATTGGGCATGGCATTTTGTGAGGTATCTCCTCCTCATAGTCTTTATTGAACATTTCATCTACACGTTCTTCCTCGACTACTTCCAGGGTGATTTTCCTGACAGTGTGAACAATGCTGTGTTCCACTGTCTGACAAAAATAAGTCCCTGCATCCAGACGATGGAGCTTCAGGAATAAAAGTCCAAGGTCCATTTTGATTATTCTGTCGTCTGTCTTCACCTGAAACAAAAAAATAAAAATTGATGCAGTTATAGAGCACAGGCCTTTGATATTACCTAAAACCAGTGCAGTTATTTCTGAACTTTATTTTAATGAATTTCATATTAAATTTTGAAGGGAAGATTAGAGATCCACAAACCTTTAATTCACAGTGCTTTCTTATAACAAAAATATTTACTTGAAGTAAAGAAGAGATTGAGCTGTGAAAGGAAAGCAGTCTAAAGAATCTGGAAAAACATATAGGGGAGCAGACAGTTTGCTGTTTTCCCAGCATGGCTTAGTCACTTGTGGCTAAATCACAGAGGGAAACAAGTTAGAAACATACAAATGTATGGATGGAAAACAAATGGGCATTTGCCAGTTGATCTGTGATAAGTGTTGCTGTGAATTCTCTTATGCACTGGCATGTTTGGACCATTGTGATCTTAAGCCTCTATTCTGAGTCTGGTGTTTAAGTTCCCCCTACAGTTCCCAAGGGCAAGTTGTTGACTACAAGAATTTCTCAGATGATGGTGAGTAGGGAGCACTGAGCTGTCTAATCCAGGAGCAGGGGAGTCCAGGAGAATGATATCCTCAGTTTTTTATTTAACAATAAGGTGATGAATTTAAGCAGAAGTACTGGGTGATGAGGGGATCAAGAGCAGCCCCAAAGAGAAGGACTTGGGTACTGGGGGATGACAAATTGGATGAAAGCTGGCCAGGTCCCCTTGCAGCTCAGGAAGCCAACTGTATCCTGGGCTGCATAACCACAATAGTGTGTCCAGCTCTGAGGTTCCTGGTACTAGACAGGCATGGACCTGTTAGAGTGGGCCTGGATGAGGGTCACAAAACTGAATAGAGGAATGGAGCACCTCTCCTATGAAGAAAGACTGAGAGAGCTGGGGTTGTCCACCTTGGAGGAGGAGACCGTGGGGAAACCTTATTGTGACCTTTCACTACTTTCAGAAAGTTGGGAATGTTTTACCAGGTCCTGTAACAGGACAGGGGAAATGGTTTTAAACTGAAGGAGGGTAAAATTTAGATTGGACGAAAACAAAACATTCTTTTACTGTGAGGGTAGTGAGACACTGGCACATGTTGTCCAGAGAGGCTGTGGATGCCCTAATCCTGGAAGTGTTCAAGGTGAAGTTGGATAGGGCTTTGAGCAACCTGGTCTAGTGAAAGGTGTCCCTGCCTATGGCAGGGTGTTTGGACTAAACAATCCTCACACATCCCTTCTAACCTAAACCATTCTGTGATTGTAAGATTCTACCATTCAACTACTTTTTGCTTTTCTTTGTCTTTTTCTTATAACCATGTAGTTATTCAGGTTAAATGGAATAACTTTCAGGGGGAAATACTAAAACAAATGTTTTAATGATATTAGAAATTAGAGTCTATTCAAATTTACACTTATGGTGTCCATTGTCTAGTGGATCTAACGGGATGTGTATACAGTAGGACATCCTCACTGCCTCACGGTTCATCGTTTTCTGTGAAAGACTTGATTAATAGTTCTGTTGGAAGAATGTTTATGGATAGATAGGGATCTTCCAGCTAAATACATGAGGAATTGGCAAGTGTGAAAAACCATATAGACATTAGGGACTTGCACAAAACTTTGGGGAAAAAAATGTGCCAGAAATAGGGATGACATTCATTTTGCTTAAATTTAGATATTTAAAGCATAGCCTGTCAGCCTTGGATATTTTTATCTTCAGTGGTTTGCTAGTAACTTTTTACCTGACCAAAAGGTGATACCACTGGCTGTAACTGCAACATCATCTGGTCTGACTTCAAAGGCAGCCTACATTGACTAGCTCCTAGGTAGATGTCTTTATCATAAATGTCCATATTTTCTGTCAAGGGAGTCCCATTGCAGAGATCTGCAGATGTCCGTGGCTAAACCTGGATTTCACATTTGCAGTAGAACCTAGCTACTAGGCAGTAAGGCAACTATCCTTATCCTTTGGTAGTCCAAGGCTTTTCTCCCCATGTTCTTCCATATTCTAAGTGGTGATAGATACAGTGATGTGTATTAGAGAGGTATTGAGGAGTAAATATATTAACACTTATGGAGCATTTTCATAATAGGAAAATATATGTAAAAGAGGCAGAGAATCCACTAATACTCATTTGCAGAAGATTCTGTAATGTAACAGGTGAGGCAGCAGGAATGAGTGGATGTTGAGCTAGATTAACATTGGAAGTAATATGTTCATATTTCATCCCTTCAATAACACACCAAGAAAAGTAGTGGATTCTCTTTTGTTTTGAGATCTTAAGTAAGCTTCACTACATTTCTAACATCTGCATTCAAGATGCTAAATGCAAACACCAGATGAAATTCTCAGGTCTATTAATTCAAGAGACCAGATGAACATAATGATTTTCCCTGACCCACATACATTTCAGCAACTGGTGACAGGCCTTTCAGTGAAGATGTAGTATTCCTAACAGCAGGCTTTTTTTATTGAAATAAAGATTAGTACATAAGAATATTTACCTCTTCCTTCTTAGTTTCATGTGCTCGCTGGACAAGCCAGATTACTTTTGCTTGTAAGGTCCGAGGGGTGCACTCCAAAAGGGTGCTGTTGTACTCTATTCCATAAACAAGTCGCTCCTCAGTCTTCTCCAGGACTTCACCTGGAAGGAAAACAAATGTTTCAAAAATGTGTTACTGCAAATACTTGTTACACTCCATATTTGGGATATATTTATGTTTAAGAGTGAAGCTTGATTCAGATCCAATCAGATAGTGACTGAAAAGTAATGTCTAGTGAAGATCTGACCTGCTAAATAAATATTCCCATCATTCCAGACTCTCATAGTGTCTGATCAAATTGTGCCATGATTCACCTAAGATTATACACAGAGAAACAGATCTCAGCCTTTCACACTGTTAATTGCTTGGGCCTGGTTCTTATGAATAGTTAATTTAATTTTCACTCAGTGAAACAGAAGGATTCAATGTATGTTTAAATATAAAAATAATTCAATTTTTTTAGGGGTACAAATAGAGCACGAAACCTTTTGCAAAATGAAACTCTGAAAAACTATGACTACTCTAACCGATATTATATATATCCATGTTACACATGTGTAAAATGAAAGCATAGTTTTGACCCAAGGGTGCCAATAAAAACAAGGTGAGTGAATTTAATCAAAACTCAATTCTGCTTTTCCATTCAGCAAAATATCTGGAGGAAGATTAGCTAGTTGTTACACTGGAGGAAGCCAATGGCCTCATTAATGAAATCATCTTATTCCATTGTAGTGAGAAAGATTCTTGAGACCAATTAGTTTTATACCCTAAGAAAATACACTATTTTGTATAATTGTGATTTCTCTGTTGTATTTTAAACTTACTGAATAATTAGGATTTCATATTGGGATATACTTTTCCAAAATGTACTATATCCTCCAATAGGCTTCAATTTTAACAAAGCTTTCTCACGTAAAATATCTATCTAATATTTAAAATATTGTTTCTCTGGTTATCTTTCCAGAAGAACCTCTTATATTTTATTTCTTTTCCTCTATCAATGTATTGTGTGTTATCCTGTGAAGTACTAAGGATATCCAGGCAACTGTTTTCTCTCTGTTTTTTATTCCCAATACCAGTGTTTGAAATCATCACTTTCCAAGGTTTGGACAACAACATTAGACACAATAATCTCTTTTTCTCTGTTTTCTTTTTTTTTTTTTTCTTTTTGGTGTGTGGTTTTTTTGTTTGATTTTTGTTTGTTTGTTTGTGTGGGGTCTTTTATTGTTGTTGTATGGTTGGCTGTTTTTGTTTTTCTTTGGTTTTGTTTGTTTGTTTTCTGTTTTTTTTATTTTTTTTGTTTGTCTGTCTGTTTGTTTTTTAAAGCAGAAATCTTGATAAGAATCATAAATACATATTTTTGTTCTAGCATGTGATTACTCATGTCTGTGCTATGGAGCCCCTCCAATTCTGGCTAAGTGTCCTGACATTATTTCATATCCTTTTCAGGATGCAGCCCTGTTATTTCTGATACCTGCTCCATCTTTATGCTTTTGTTTCTCTTTGAATCCATTGAGATTCATTATCCACATCTTTAGTCTGAATATCAGGGCTGCAGGACCATATGAACATTATGGATGCAGCTGAAATGGTAAATTCTTACACCTGGATGGCGTGGGCTCATCCCCACAACTCTTATAACAATATTGAAATATGCCAGTAAAAAAGCTCAGGTGAGATTGTGGTCTGACTCATGCTCTTGGCAAAATCTGTGCTGTCTGTTCCAGGCATTTACTAGCAATTTGTAAGTGTTGAATAGATTACCAATGAACTGCTGGCCAAAGCACTGCTGCGCTGCATTTCCATGCCGAACGTCTTGTCTGCGGAAACGTCTGGAGGGAAAAAAATGGAATTGTTTGAGAGAACATGTTTAGCTTACATCCTGTTGGGTTATGCTGAAGTGGCATTAGTTATAAACATAAGGAGTTAAATCTTGCTTGCTATAAAAAATTAACATTGTCGTGAGAAGTACTCATTTATACACTGGCATTTTCTCTCCACTCAACCTACTGGGAATCACGTCTGAAAAAAAGAAACACATCTGTCTAGAGAAGAGGCACAACTGTGTATGCAGTTTATACATAACTACACAGATGTTATAAATAACAAAACAAGATTCTTTGAACCAACTTGGACATCATTCAGTCAAAGGGACCTTTAGCCTATATTTTGGTTCTCTCTGTCTCTTTGGAAAACAAGGAAATTTTCCTTTTTTAGTTTAGAACAGTTTCCCGTGTATGTGAATAGTAGCTCTTTTAACATTCACTCTTGTACTATTTTTTTTTCACTTGAGAATATCAAAACAAAGAGGAAATACTTTATTTTATTTTACCTTTGTAACAGACAGTTACTAAGCTCATTTTTCTCAAAGAAAAACAGACAGGTTCATGATTTGCCCATGCCTAGAAAGCAAACTAGTGGCAGAACTTTAATCAGAACCTGGGAGCCCTGGTTTCCACGTGGAAATATTGCAAGTGCTTTCGAGAGAAAAATCATTCTGAGTTTTGAGGTTTGTGTTTTTTATAGGTATTTACAGAAAAAATTAAAACCATGATTATATGGTGCATTCCCAGAAGAATTGTGCTTTTTTATGGCTTTTTTTTACTTCTGAGTGTCCTGATAAATAAGATTAAGACTGCTTACTTGGGAAATAAAAGAGCTTATTTGAATGCTATACCTTGCCAGATATAGTATGTTCTACAACATGAAATTTAGTTTTACTAAGGATACTTTTTCTATATTTGCATAAAGAGTAATTCTACACTGTATTGCCAATGCCATGCATAACAGATTAAGAAAAGAAATAGGCAGTGCAGCAAATCTTACACAGCAGGCATGTGCACAGTATAAATTATAGATGCTAGAAACAAGTAAAGCCAAAGAGTTCTGTTATTCTTTGCATTTAACTGAAGCAATTTTTCTCTCCGATGCTGAGTGAACACAAACAGAATTTTTATTTGATACAAACAGAATTTACTGGGACCATGTAGATTTACACTATTTAAAGATATTGTCCATAGATGTTACTCATCACATTTCTAACCTGGCAGTAGACACTGATTCTTTTCCAAGTTCTGTCACCCATATGGACTCCTGATCCAAGAGTGCTGGTGGACCAAGAGGACAGCTTTAACCTCTACTGATATTCAGAGAAGAACTAATGTTTTGCCATTGGTTTTTTACAGGGGAATCTGCAAATTAAGTGGGGCCTTTTAAGGAGAAATTCTAAAAATATATGCATGTTAATAAACAAAAAATGGAGATTCTGAGATAGCAACTGGGCTTTATCATGGCCTGGGAGTTGTCATTGTAATATATGAATGCTGCAACCATGCCTACTGATAACTCTGCAAAGTGTCAGTGCTGAATAATGATGCCACCAGGTTTGTATGTCTGTGTACACCGATTGCTCGAAGGAGACATTGTCTTGCACAGATATACATAAATTCTACAGGATATGCATTAGCCTCGAAAAAAACAAACAAGAAAACCCTGCTGCTGTCAGGCCCAGCAGCCCTATCTAGCAGGAACTGGAAAGGTAGCAGGCATGTTCTCAGTCTGCAGTTCCTTATGATCCTTGTCTAGCTAAAAAAAATCTTAGTCTTGTTAAATGGGATTATTTCTCCAGTCATCAGAACCATTCAAGAAAAAGAAATGTTTGTTTGATGGAATTTCGCTGTTGTGAGTGTGAAGACTGGGGAAGACACATTTACCAGTGCCTTCACTTGCTACTTCCCTGAGGAGAACGGAAAAATTGGATGAGGTGCTGCAAAGGAGGGAGATGGTGGGAGATAAACTCATTTCACAGATACTGACATAAGCCTGGTATTTTTTTTTCTTAGAAATAATTTTATTCAGAATTCCATGAATTACAGAGTACCAGGCAATCCCTGAGATAAACTACTATAAGCAATTTTCAGTGATTAGAAAATGTACTGAATGCATGGAAGTTCCTTTTGCAATCTATAATTTCGTGAATTTAGACTTCAGTCTGTAACTCTGTGCTTTCAGGAACTTATTAAAAATGATTTACAAGAAAGGAATACAGTGGTCATCACCATCACCATCATTTTCATGATCCTTTATTATTTCCCAGGAATGGATGAGGCAAAGTTGAAAAGTCTAGAGGAGAAAAGGCACCACTGCAGTTTGCATAAGTAAATCAGCAGACTGTGTGCTTGCTGGTGAAGTGGTTGATGGAGAAAGAGGCCAGACAGGGAGAGGAGGCGGGGGAGTGACTGTCAGCTTCTAAAAATTAGCTAAAGAATCACACTAGATCCAAGCTCAAAGGCATTTTAAAATTACTTCAGCCCTTTTTCAGCCCAGACAGTGAGCTGGCAGAGCAAAGAATCTCACTTGTAGAATTTAGTGCTTATTTAGATCAAAACTGAACCTGTCTGAATCAGACTGCAGAGGTAATAGTGAACTAAAGCATTTCTGGACCTATACCTTCTCAAGTGCACTTAATGAAATTTGAATGCAATAGAAATTCCTTCTGGTATCTGAAGTATTTGCAGCATGCAGGAGCCATACATCTGTAATTACAATGGAATTGGGGTGTGCTGTGCTCCGAGGATCAAGATATGGGATTTTGAACTCAGTTTTTATTTGTCTTTAATTAAATCCTACATTTAATTAATTTTATCCAGGCTATGCATGTACAAGATATTATAAGAAAGACTTTCATGATTTGAAAAATTAGTCCCAGATGTCAAGCAGAGGGTTTTTCTATTTATGCTTCACTTCTCTTTAAATCCTTTACATGCCTTAGTTTACAGATTTCTATTTAATGTTTCTCTAAACACTTGTTATACCTTGGAGGCATTAGGATTTAAAGCAGATAGCTTTGAATCAAAGTGGGGAGGATGCACTGTACATCTCTGCCTCTGTTCAACTCTTCATCAGTAGAACTGGAATTAAAAAGAGAGCTTTGAGCAGTGCTCTTACTCACCAGCAGCACTGCTCTTACAAGTCAAAAGTCCACCTAAATATACAGTATGAGGGCCACATTTGAGCAAATAGAGGTGGTGTTAAGGCCAGCTCAAGTGTGTTGTAATGTAAGGCACAGCTCCATGAGTCCCAATGAAGGGAGGGATGTCAGGAACATGTGAAACCAGTGCTCTCCAATGCCCATTGCACTCACACTACATGTATCACCATGTACAGCTTGAGCAGGAGTCTGGAGCCCTGGACAAGGCCAAATTAATATATGAACGCTCTGGGATGTGGCATTAATTCTGTCTGGAGTCCAAGGAAGCCATGGCAGGGTTATCAGCTGCTCTGTGCCACTTGGTATCAGAAAACTCCCAGTCTACCAGGACCTGCCTTTTCCAGCAGCGCTCCTCACCTGGTATTTGATGGCAAGCAACTTAAGGCAAGTTCCCAACACGCCCCAGGCAGCTCTCCTGTCTCCCCATTTACCATGCAGTTAGTGTAAGCTCTCAAATTTAAAATGCTCTGAGCTTCAGCTATGAGCTAAAGTGAACAAAGCAAATACCATCTGTGCCTCTCAACATTGTTAGTCTTTCTGGCTGTTCCCCAAACTCTTACATGTAAAACAAGTTTTGCAGACTTCAAGAACATTCAATAGAGTGCAAATCCCTTCTCCATCACTGCAGTGCTTATCTCAAGAGAAGGAGGGTGATAGCAACAGCATTTTCTTCTTTTAGAGACTGACCTGCTGAATGTCGGGGGCACAAGGCACAGGAAGGTGCCTGGGGTGCTGCTCGTATCACTCAGCCCTGGATAAATGCGTGTGTCAGGGGACTTAAAGGCTGCTGCTCTGGAAATTGTCTTACACAAAAAATATGCTAAACATGTACAACAGAGTTCAGGGCAGAGTGAGTTTCTCTTATCTTTTCTTGGGCAATAAGTAGCCTGTAGAGCAACTTAAATGGTGATACTGTTAGCAGGCTGCTGGGAGATTTTTAAAGCCCTCCTTTCCTCAAATGAATTTTACATCATTAGATGAGTAACCCGCATGCTTTATAATTATGTTAATTCAATTTCTACTTATACTGTAGGACATTAATCTCCCCGGCCTACTATATAACTGCTCATCTTTCTTAATCTAGGGCCTGAAAATTTTAACCAGACTCATCTCACACTAAGCAGACAACCAGAGCCCACTACTTCCCTTTAAGTCTACTTGCAAGAGGCACAAGAAGACTATGCAATCCTGCTTGTAAAAGTGGTGTACATTTCCTACTTGGTTTAACCTATGTCTTAGTGCAGTAAATACAAGAGATTCTTAATTATGCTGAGTCATACACTGTGTTTCTCATTTTTACTTTTTAATGTGCCTTATTCTAATTATATTTTAGAAAAATCTACAGAAATGTGTGTTGGGCCTGGCTATTGTCAGCCTGCATTTCTTTGAGTGGATCCAGGTTCATGGAAAGATAAGATGCACAGAACCAAAATACAAACAAACAAACAAACAAAACCAAACAAAAAACCCCCCAAAAACCCCCAAAACCAAAACAAAACAAAAAAAAAAGACGTACCTTCCTAGTTTTCCTTAAGAAACAATAGCACATTTGGGATACTATAACTTGGTTTTGACTTGATCACCTCCACTAGTTTTCAAAACTCTCCCTGGAAGTTACTCAATTCATTGTAATCCTTGCAGTCCTTCTAGGTCTAATTTATACTTAAGCATGTCTTTGCAGAACCAGTAATTGTAAAAAAAGCCACAGAAAGAATTATACATTACAAAAGTTTTGCTCACTCAGGTTAGAAATTACTCTCTTTTGGTGGCAGAGATGACTAAGTTTTGTAAAATGGTCTGGATTAAAACATGCATATTCTAGAAGCTTGATTTGTGTAGCTGAATTGCAGAACCTGCGTTTGAGAGGGAAGAAGATAGGGAAATGACTACAGGAAGGACTGAAGGCTAAGAACCATGAATAAGTGAATGGTGATAGAGAGGAATAGTCTCCCCAAGGGAAGAACTAAGGCACCTAAATTTTGTTTGTGCTTTGAAATGGTCTCTAGAGTAACTTGCCTTTCAATTCACTGCAAAAAACCTAATCTAAACCTTAGCTTTTGCAGAAACTCTGGTTTGATTTTGACTGGTGAAGGTATTTGACTATTAACACATATTCTTCTTTACTTTTTTTTTTTAGAAATTCTGTTATATATGTTATTGCAGTGTTATTTACTTGTTGTATAATACATGTTGTAAAGCATCTTTTCTCTGCACATGAAAAGGTGTATAAAGAAATTAAGGCTTGTTTACAGTGTAATGTAAATAATTCCTAAGTGACCTAGCTTTATTCATAAAAATATTCTGGGACTGCATTTTATGCCATCCTGTGCATTTGGCTACTTGCAATCCCCTAAGGTTATGCTAATAAATTAGCAGCTGGCATCTCACTGTTCAGTTATTTGTATGAGGGGGAGATATGAAGTACTTTGTGTTGCAGTAGGAACCGTTTATGCAGATATTTTGCAAAAAAGTGTGTCCAAAAAGCAGCAGGTCTCACCTCTTTGCCTGCACTCCTGTGGGATAGTAGCGGGAGCAGGAGATCCCGTCCCAGGCGCAGTAGGGATCCCGGGCGAGGCAGCAGTCGGCGCAGGCTGTGCCGTACATGTCACACTGGTGGAACTTCACCTGTGCTATGACTGACTCGGAGCCCACATAGAGCTGTTGCTGTAAAAAATACACGATATAAGATTAAATTCTAAAATTCCCACTAAAACTTCTGTTACCAATGCAGTTATTAAAAAATGTTAGATTTATCCTTGCTTGCCGGTTGTGCATCCAGCCTGTGCCCTGAGGGAGGCACAGTTACTCTGTAGAAGAATATCTGATTACAGATTAAACTCTCCTACATGAGGACAGAGAAACAGAAAGAAGGTAAAATGAACAAGTTTGTTTTGGCATTTCCTCGCTTCTGAACTTTCAGCTTTGTAAGCTTTGTGTTTGAATAGGCAGGGGTTTACATATCTTTCCCTTCCTCAAGATATTTTCCAGTGCCTCCCTCTTCACTTCTCTGTCACCTAATTGATCTGCAAAAAAATCCCTTAACATAAAAGACTTTAAATGAAGAAGTTCAAATATGCAGGAGTTAAAAGCAAACTCCATTTTAAAATGAGAGTATTCAAGTAAATTTACCTCTTGATGTGGCTACTTAAAATACGGTCACACATTTACACGCACAGTAGTAGAGAGATTTCTTTTTTTTTTCCTGTTGTGCAGTCTTTTCTTACAAATTAACCAGTCACTGTCTACTTCTTCAATGTTTACTTGTAATGTTTGGGGTTCTTTTCAGGATTAGTACTAATGAATCTTTTGAGTTCACATAAATGTCCTTTTCAAATCAAATGACAGGTGATCAAAACATTATTTCAGATGCTGGCACAATAAATTCAGAAAAGAATAGTTTATATTTACAAGAATTTGAGAAAAAGTCCTGCAATTGATGAAGGTAAATTGCCTGAACACAGAAACATGCAGTGTGCACTGCAATAGAAACTACTTATACACAGCTCACTCCCACAGTTTTACCAGCCAGAAAAGGGATTCCTAAACTGTGCTTATCCTAATGGCCAGACTTAGTCCATAATTCCCACTCTTTGACCAAGCTTTCAAAATCTGTTATTTTAAAATTACTTAACTCTGGAAAATACTGACGGCTCATTTAGGCTATCACAAGACACGAATTTTAATCCAGATAGTTCATTCTTTTTCCTAATTATAACTCTTATATCTGTTTAGATCATAAAATTTAACATTCGGAGATGCCAGGGGAAGAAACTAGGAGAGGCTGGTAACAGCAGTGCTTGAAGAAGTTTTCTGCTGAGATAAACCAGATGATAGTAGCAGGAACTCAATCTGCCAACTGGAATGAAGAAGAAACCTAGGATACTTGTTTTAGGAGAATTTTTTGTCTGCAAAGGCTGCATTGTGATTGTCCAGAAGACAGAAACAACACTTTCAATGAGACATATGAGATGGGATTTTCTCTTTCATCTTTTAGCAGAGGTAAAGACATCTCTAAGTCTTGGTTCATTGGAGGAGGGCAAAAAAGCAGCTGATATCTAGCCAACTGAACATCAAAGAAGAACATTCTTTCCCAGTTTCTGCTGGGATAAGTAGTTCAGCCCTGAAATGTGGTATTTTATTGTACCATGACTTGGTGAAGACTGGTCAGTGTTATAAGGATATTGAGACATAGCCAGCAAGGAGATCTCCACAGGCTCAGTCACTCCAAGTTGAAAGGAAACCAGACAAAACGCTCAAGGTACACAATTTTTTTCACATGTACTCAGCTAAGTTATATTTCTGCTGATTTTAAAGACAAAATGACTCGGTGCCAGCCCTGTCCCTAACATGTATTCCAACATTTAATTGTCCTCAGTGTCAGAAAACTGTATTCCATTTCAAGAATAAGTTTATCCGCATTCAGCAAGCTGAACTTGGTTATTAAATCTTATATTGTTTCACCATCAATGTTCAAGAATCCCCATACACACAGTAGGAAGTCACTTCACATGGCAAAATATATATCTGGCTCTCCTGTTCTCACTCAGTTTTTCTTTTTGATATCTTGAAAAAGTTAAGCTTCTCATAAAAATTTTTGTTCTTCAACCACTGGATTGCTTTTGTGGCTTTCTTACAATTCTCTCCAGATTTTCCAGATATACCTTGAATTAGTGGAGTTAGCAGCCCTCTTGGAAGATGGATGTAATGGAAGAATACTACTTCATTTTTTTATAAAGTATCTCCTTTTTACTCTTCCAACATAATCCTTTTACCATGCCAATTGACTGAGAGTTAAAGGTAAGGCAACTGTCTGAAATGACACTGACTCTTTCTCCAAATGATCACTTAGGTGCCGTGTTAGACACTCTAGTCTCCAGAGGTGCTTTCACAGTCCATGGAAAAAGATTGATGCAGAAATAATTCAGAATACTTAGACCCAAGATCCTCCTCTGAATCACCATCAGAGGATTTTTCTTTCTGCATTACGTACAGGAAGAATGTAAATTGGCTAGACACCAAAACTGAAATAATCTTTTGGGGCACACTCACATCTCCTATTAATGCAATTGTCATCCTTTGTTACTTCTGTTTCACTGTGTTTATGTGCACCCATATTACATCTGATGTCTAACATTAAGATCTAACTATCCTTGAGCGTTTATTATGGTTTCACACTGAGATTATACAATGATATAGTAAGATAAGAATCTACCCACAAGAGTTATAAACTGGGTGTTTATTTTAGCAGAAACTAGCAGAAACTCAAAAGGGGTTCAGATCCAAACAGCCCTACTGGGCACTTGACTATGTGGGAGACCCAGCAAGGTTTTTTTGCACTGACATCCCCCTGGGCTGAAATTTATCTGCATTTATCAGAAAGGAACTCTTCTGTGAGTTGCCATATTCACCAAGCTAATCCCTACTGTGATTACTATGACAGTAACTCAAGAAACAGATTGGGTTTTATGTGCTTGATATGCAAGATAGTGTAAACTAAGGGTATTTAACATCAGAAATGAAAAACATGCGTGCTTTATAAAGGAACAGAGCAGATAACCATAAGTTTGTATTACAGGATTACATGTATCCGACCAGATCTCATTATAGATGACATACATTCATCTGTCTATCTATGCATCTATCTATTTCTATACCATTTACAGCTTCATTACATTGAGTCACAACTTTCACATTTCAAACATGTCAAATACTTACCCTTTTTGAAGAGATTTCCATAGAAATAATAGGAACTGGCATCTAAAAAATAGGAAATATTTACTTGCTTAGAAAAAAGAATGTCTTTTTGCTATGAGAATAAATTAGGTAAAATAGCATTGATATTTACTTATTACATTCAGCTTTGCAAGATACTTTTACTTCCTTTAAGGAAAGTGTGAGGAAATTGTGACTTTCAGAAGTATTACTTTAAAAGAGTGTATTTAAAAACAACCAACCAACACTTAATTCAGGATTATCAGAGCTACAGGAACACTACAATTTCCCTGTCAAACATGACATTAGCTCTTGCCACCACTGAATCTCTTTTGTCCTACTTGAGAGTGATAAGTGGAGTGTTCTTCATAACAAAACATTCATTGAAGATAAGATAAAAATAGCAGGAATTCCTTCTTTTACCATTGTCCTCTCTGCCCTCTGCTCAGATTTCCTGGAGCAACACATAGCCCCCAATAGGTCTATTAAAAACAAACTTTATCAAGAGGGGCAAATTCTGTGATTTCCATCCCCCCTCAGGAAACAAGTCAGTAGTTACTCTGCCTAAACGCAGGTACCAGATTTAAATGTCTAACTTTTGATGTTAGATTTTCCCTATAGTTTGAAGTAGCTTAGCCTCCTGCTTTATGTGGCTATTGTGACCTGACATGAATGCTCACTAAGAGAATTTCATTATATTAGCTTTGTCACATATCAAACACTGAGCTTTAATCAGGTTATCCTTAAGCAGAATGGAGTTTTGCCTCACTGGGACTTAGGTTTGCCCACTGTAGAGACAGATTAACTGATTCAGCCTTTCTGAGGACTGGGCTATTTCTGTCTGGACCTCATTTAAGTTTCCAAGGTTTTAGCAGGCACATTTTCATGTGTACACTTATCCTCTTTTAATTACTTACTTGGATGTGAGGGAAAATGAAATAAAATGCAAGAAGTTTCTAATTAAAAGTCACACTACAACTTCCAAGCACGTAAACAGAAAGACAGCAGTCCTGATTTATTTTAATACGCTTCAGTACTTGGGCCATAACTCCACATCAGTTGAAAATTAAGATTTTCTGTCATATAATAACTATATAATTGACAAATTTCTTGCGCATGGCTATTATAGATTTGACTACTTTCAGATTTTTTAGGCATTTTAATTCTGCAGAAAATTCAGGACTTGTATATACACTTCATACACAGCACAGTTCACCTTGAATACTTGCAGCTCTTCAAGAATCACTTCTTCCATTGATTCTGTCTCTTGGTTGTAAATTGTTATGACTTTCAGCACAATGCCATTATCTGGAAATAAATTAAAAAGAAAAAAAACCAAAACATACCAAGAGGTTATAATTGGAGGAAATATTTATATGTCCTTCACATACCTAAATGACTTCTTAAAGTTGCTAATAGACAGAAATTTATAAATATGTACAGGTAGTTGCATATTGCTGTAATTAATGAGGATTCTTACTCTGAGAAAATAAAAAAAAAATTACAATTTGTCCCCAGAAAATAATAGTTAACTGAAACATGCCTAGGGTACATGATTAATTATATTTTTCAAATGCTGGGTCATAACCCCTTGGTGAACTGCAAAAGGATCACAAAGGGTGACCATATTTCAGAAAAAGAAATGGGAGTAGGCAGAAACTGAGTCCATTGTTTCCATCGGAGTCCATTGAGGCAAGCAAGTGTAAAGTAGCTTTAATTATAGGATCCGACTGTTTACACTAGATAGGAAACTACTAGTGTCCTTAATTGCTGGCAGCAGCTCTGTTCCTCCAGGCAAGAGTGGGAAAACCTTCAGGGGTTCATTGTGCACAGTTCTCACTCTCCTCTAGGGAAACACTGAGCTGCTGTTGAGGTGAAGGTGTTAGTCAAAGGAAAATGAACTAAAATATCAAAAAGACTAAGGCACATTGGACTTTAGATTTATCAACCTCTCTGTCCCTGCAACTCTCTCAGGAAATTAAAACACACAAATAGCATCTGGTCTTCCACTACTTCGGCTTTGCCTTGCTGGCTATTAATAGAATAGTCTTCCACTCCTTAATCTGAAAATCTGTCATCAACAATGGCAGATATCACTTCCTTTCTTCTGTTACTTTCAGTCACCTTTGATTTACAGGGGAAATATTAAGCAGGCAAGCACTGGGAAAAATGTTCAGCAAAAGATCAAAGGAGCAAACAAAGAGAGGGACCATTAAACTGGGGTCATACACCATTTCTCAAAGAGAATATGTAATCAAAGGCATCAATTTTGTGATGGAACAGTAAAAAGAAATTGTATTCCGAGCTCTGATTTTCATAAGTAAGTCTCTCTCCGAATCCTGCTGACAGATATGTGAAAGCTCTGATGTTCAGACTTCTCCTTTGATGAACCTTTCTAACCTGCACTGCTACCCTATGGAAACTTTTGCTCAGCTGTAAGATGTTGCTTACTTATGTTACACAGCAGGTTGGATTTGGATTAAGAAAAATATTAACTCTTTCTAACATCATATTGTCCAAAAAAGCAATGAGTTTTCTAATGGGAGCTTTGTCAGAGTAGAGATTGCAGGTTCCATTTCAGAGTTTCCAAAACCCAAATTCTTTCGCTGGAATTTTTTCTCACCTGAGATCAGACAGCATACACTTAAGCCCCTTTGGATTTAACTTTGCTGAACAGAGGTCTTGTATACAAGAACATTTTAAACAATCTCAATCAGAAATGCAAGCAGAAAATAAGAAAAATGTAGGCCTCATTGTAAAATATGCTGTACAGAAATAAGTGACACATTGTGCAATGTTTTATAAACTGCAGTAAGTCCAATACCAAGACCATACTGAGGTCATTTAAAAGCTTAGAAAAGAACTCTAGTATAAATAAGCCTTTGCTATTCTACAACGATACTGTTTTTGAATATTCTCAACACTAAAATGTGCTTATCAGAGGAATTTCATTAGTAAAAAATAATTCACTGTAACTGCTTTCCTAGACAAAATGGTTAAAATGATTTGTGAAACCACTCTTGTTGTTAAATTGATTAAATGTGAATGTAAGAATCCTTGGATTTTTTCCAGACAGATTAGATGTGACTAAAATCTTGTCTAGTTCCAGTCTTTCCTCTTATTTTTTTAAGTTTTCTTATTTTTCAAATACCATTAGGATATCTATTTTTTCTCAGCTTTCTTAGACTTAGTGAAGATCTATGTTATATTTTGCCTTAATTGTGTTTGTTTGGAAGACATTTAAAAATTCTCTTTAAACAAGCTCTCTGTGTCTTAAGAAAATGGCACAAAAGAAAGACAAGAAAGCTTGGCAGGAAACTTCTAACAGTTTTTTAAAAAAAAAACCTTGGGCATTTCCTTCCTTCCTTGAGCTGTGTTGTAACCCCAAATCTGGAAGCTGGCAGTTTCTTTTTAATGGTATCAGCTAGACTTGTGGTCTCCAGAACTGGGGAAAATAAACTGTGGAATAAAGCCAGTAACTTGAGCTGATATTTTTGAAAATCGTATCACTTTTGTTTCTCTCAGGCCTCCAGGTCTCAGCTCAGATCTATGCTCAGATACAGGATTGTGTTCTGAAGTTTAAAAAATAAGGCCGGTTGTTCAGCAATTTAATTTAAGGTTCTTGTTGGAAAACAAAAGAAATTAAAATGGAATCCTATACTTAAGATTCTCTTCCTAGTCTTTAAATGTTTCCCTACCATTATTTTCCTATATAGTGTTATCATCACAGTGAAGCACAGGTCTAGAATGACTACTACCCTCTGTAAGGTGAAAACTGGCACAGCTGTGCAAAGAAAGATTGTTAAAAAGGAATGTTGCATAGATTTCCTTCATCCTGGAGATAAAAGAAAAATTACTAAATTTTTCTTTCTTACTTTCTTTAATTACCTGTGCCAATGAACAAGACATCATATTGCCCATCTTCAGCTTCCACTCTGTCCACTGCTAGTTGTTTAAGATTGTACTTTCCATCTGTTTTAACTAGTATTGGTCTCTTATGAACAGGCCTGATGGGCTGATACATTAGTGGATGACTCCTGGCAAAATGGACAGCTTCATCAGGATAGTCTTTTGTGGTAGTGTACAGACCCCCATTCACCTTGCTGGCACACTGCAAAAATAGAAAACAGATTATCCTGAAGATTTGACAAATAAATTGTTAGAAACAGGTCTTGTTTTCAGAGGCGAAGACAAGTCTACAGAAAACCTCACCTATAAACAAGTAAAGAAGACCACAGTAGGAATTGGGACAGTGAACTCTATGCATGTGTGGATTATTAATCATGAAAAGAAAGGGAATGTTGAACATAACCTTGGCATTATCATATTTAGAAAGAGGGAGTTCCTCCCTCTTTGGTATCCTAAGAGAAGAATAAATAGTGGCACTTTTAGATTTTGACAAAAGCCATAGTGCTTATGTCTTCCCCAAATTCATACTGCAGATGTAACCAAAATGGCCACTGACAGAGTTAAGAGAAAGGGGTTTACTGCCCCAACAGGGACACAGACATGCAGAGTCAGCAGAACACTAATGCTTGAAATCAATCCCTAGTCTTGTTATTTTTTGATTGCAAAATATATTGCCATAAGAAACTAAGCACATTTAAAAATTATGCCAGCAGCAACAGTAATTCTTGATTTCAGGCATTCTAACAGTATTATGTTTGATTCTAATTCCTAACTCACAATGGCAGTATTATATATCACAGTTTAGCTTCAAATACTAATGTTTGCATTGATCAATCTATCAGTTTGCAAAGCAAATAAACTTTATGTCAATGACTGATTAAAAGAGGCTTACTCCTTCAGTCAAATGTGCAATTAGGGATAATTTAATGCATTAAAGAGAGAAGTTAATTTTAGGATGCTTTGTGAAGGAGATAGTGTTTCCCAGCTGAACACAGATTCTACATTTCCAATTTGCTTCATGATGTCTAATTGAAACCATTTATGATCAAGCTGGAAATATCTCAGTAACCATTTACTTTCTCCAAACATTCATAAGACAGTGTGGTTTTAAAAAAACATTTCAAGCAAAGCCACAGTAGCAGCCTTTCCCTATTTAAATTGGATTTTTCAATCAATAAAATGAAATAAAATACTCTTTACGTTTACTGGAAACAGTAATTTTAAACTTGTGGTCAACTGTAATTGACAATAACAAACCCCTGCACTTGTCAAGTGGGGCAATGTTTGTTTCCACTTTCTGGGTTTAGCTACAGGAAAGTATTTGTTCAGTGTTGACTTAAAAGTAACTGTCTAATCAACCTAATGATGGAATTTCACCGGCTGTTTGCAATAAAGAGACAGAGCTGGAGCATGAAGACAGGCTAAGCCTCTGCTTCTCATGCACTGCACAGCATATCAAGTGAATAGGCATTGCCAGGTTCCCTTTACAAAGTTCTAGCCCTGGAGAGATTTAATAAAAATAATCCTTCACAGGCTTTTCATTTTTAATTAAATAAAATCAAGTAGTCTAGAAAGGAAACAGTAGATGCAGCTGTCTCTGAAGCCTATCAACACCGCTTTTGATTTTACTGATGTCAGTTCCAGAAGCAGTACAGCCTAAATGAACTAAAAGAATCAGCAAAACAGGGCAGAGATTATGGTAGAAGTAGTGCAGTGGATTTCAGTCTGTCAGAACCTGTGTGACTCTTAACAATGCTTTTCTGTTTATTTAGCTTTAAGCCCTGCTCTCATTCCTTATAGACTTATTCTTTACTCATTCAATAGCTGAGATCAAAGAGTGCTGACTCTCAGAAATGCCTAATAGTAGGTTATTTTTGGGCTCTTGTCACTGTCATTCCTGAAATGGGAAAGGTACTGAGATTCAGTTTACCAATATGCTGAGCTTTTCTTTGGAATTTGAAACCTAACACTTGGCTACAGCCTGAAACGCAATTTCTCTTCATGCTTCTGGAAAAACATTGAAAAGACCTCTAAACTGTGCCCTAAATGAGCAGCCAAAAATGAATCAATTAATGCTTTTTTGGCTGGCAGAGCCAGCTAGTTCAGCCTTTGATGTGCTCTGCATCATATAAACACAATTAAATCTATTAACACCCCAGAAAGACCTGGTTCCTCAGCTAATTTGTTCCATGATACGGGGAAAATTACTTTCACTCTTCTGCTACTTTTTCAGCTCCTATGCCTTGCCTTTTGGGGAGGCAACAATCCAGTTTGACCCAAAGGTGGCCAAGGGAGAGAAGCATCGAAAGCAAGTGGAACTTAGGGCAGCATTTCTGTAAATCATTGTCAACTTTGCTGAAGTGCTGGCTCGGTGTTCTCTCCTTCTTGCCAAAACCCCACCATTTAATCTTCAGTGCTAGGAGATATCAATGTATTAACTGCAGTCATTAATACTGAATTCATGCCTGTGTTTAACGCTAGTCCAAATAACATATGTGAGGTGTTCTACTGCCTGGAAGAAATGAACACCACTTTAAGAACTTGTATTATCATTGTAAAATATACAGCCATTATGCAATCCATGCATGATACTGTCTCATTATTAGGTAAAACTGCAAAAACTATAAATTTGATATACCAAAACTCAAATAGGAAACTAATAATTCCTTTGAATTCAACCATTTTTCTCAAAATGTGATAATTTATTTATCTGCTTTTCTATCCTGACTCAATACCAGTGACTTTGAAAAATGACAAACAAACAAAAAATTATTCGGTATTGATGTCAACACTTGCTGCAGTGGTAGTTCATTGGCCAAGATGGTCAAATCATATTCATAATGTTTAAATCTTAGATAATCTCTTTTTTGGAGCATCTGCTTCAAAAATTTGACTTAAGTCTCTAACCCCAAGAGAAGTAGAGGAAAACATGAATTTAAAATGATTAATTTAAAATGAGAAAGGACATGCATTTGAAATCATACTACAGGGAGAAAGGCTGTACTGGCATGTAGTAGATAAGTTAATGGGCCTTTTCACCTCTCATTCCTGAGATTCAGTGATAAATTAATTGTATGCAACACTTATTTCTGGAAATGATTGTGTTCAGTATAAAAGAGAATATTGAGTCAGCAGAAAGTACTGCTCCAGCAACTGTTTATTCCCCCTTTAAGCTCATGAGACTGAGCCCCCAGCCTGAGAGAAGATTAAGAGGTGAAGTGTGAAAACTGGGGGGGATTTAGCCAAACAGCTGTTGCTGTCTTTGCATCTCACAGAGTCAGAAATCCACCCAATGCTGGCATGATAAGGGGTGGAGCTTCATGGGTGTAAACAAAAGCAGCTTTGCAACAGATGACAATTGCCATGGGTGGGTAAGTAGTTGTAATCCCAAAAGGTACAGGATAAAGAAGAAATCCCGGATGTGATGTTTCCCTGAGTTAGCCTGTCATTGCCTGCTGTGAGGCTCCTCCTGACTGGCAGCAGGAAGGGGAAAGTGAGGAAGGCTCTGGCTCTGCCTCTTCCATGAGATGGTGACGGGCCCCTGCAAAGCAAGGGGCACCCTCAACCTGCACCAACAGGCAGAGGAGGAGATGTGAGAGCCCTAGGACAGAAACTCCAGAAACACCTAGAAAGAGAGTGAAACAGGAAAAGGGTTTGAGGTGAAAATCACTTGTGATGCCTTTGAGAAATCAACACAGGAATTAGGAATGCTTTGTAGAAATTAATTACCTGCCTCTAAGCAATGAGTTCGTGATTTCCTCCAGAAATCTAAGTGCCAGACAGGAACAACTCTCTACATGACAGCACCTCTATAGTTGCAGAGCGTGCTACAAAAATTAATCACAGTTTCAAAATATGTTGTTTCTTTCCTTCACTTAATACCCATTGGAAAAAAAAAAGAAATTATGTTTATAAAGAAACTTGAGTGAAAATTAGCAAAAAATATGAATGGTTTTGCTGAGTTTGGTTGTTTGCAATGTTGTTTTATTATTTCTGTATTCTTTGTAAAGGGTACAAGAATGTTGATAAGCTTGGAAACTTAAGGGCAAGCTTAAGGTGATAAGCTTAAGGGTAGTAAAATCTCACTCTGTGATGTCTGAAAGCAAACCAATGAATTACAAGGGTGATAGACCATTGTTTCCAGAAAGAACCAGTCTTGAGAGAAGGACCTTGAATGATGAAGAATTTGCTCGTTATCTACAAAAGCATTTATTCTGATTAGTTACTTTTATTAAAATTTATGTCTCATTTCTAACCTGTGCGTTGATCTCAATTATAGAAGTATTCCAATTTGATCCTTTTGGAAAAAGAGGTGGAAAAAAGAAACTAGAACCACCTGACTTTGAAATAGTGGATTCCTCTTTTGGGTTTTCTTTTTTTTTTTTTTTTTTAATTTCCTTTCATGCTTGTTAAATGTCCTGGTTTCATCAGGCAAAAGAAACAAAGGGAGGTTCCTTCACAGGTAACACACTGTTCCTGAATGCAATATCTGACCCACCTTCTAGAGGTGCTGCTTTCTATCCATTTTGCCTGGGGTCCTAACTTTGGAATCTTATGACTTTGACACAAGGTTGACAAATTCAAGTCCTAAGAGGATTTTGAAAAACCTTATATACTTAATCCCACTATTTTTTGGGGGGAAACATATGGGGCTAGCACTCGATTAACTTATGGCTGAGCCATTCCACACTTTTCCAGAAATGCTGGAGTATTCAAGGAGATATACCCTGGACCGTGAAGTCAGGAAGATTTGTGCATTAGCAGCAGTCTGCTTTTTCTTTTCAATTTCATTTACATAGCAAAGCAAGGGTAAACAGATTGTACTTACTGAACCAGGTCTAGGATAAGGTACTTTTCTTTCGTAGAGGGCCCAGTGGTATTCAGGTCCTTCTTTATGAGCATATGGTCCATTGAAAGCTGCTCGGACACTTGCCATGTGGTAAACACATATAGCATAGCCTCTGAATATATTGCTATGAAGTGAAATTTAAAGACATTATTAAAGCAATATGTCACATTCTGTATATATAATACTGGTTTTATTGTGCAATTAAAAATAAGTCACATTTCAACAGTATTCAGGGATAAAAAACTACCTATTCTTTCCTATATGCTTTTCTTCTAAATATTGTGTGCAATGTTCTTTAAATGTCTTTAATGTGTTTATATTTATAACATTTCTCCAAGGAAGCTCTGTGTTGTTATGCCAAAATTTGATAATGGTGAACACAAACTCTAAATTACTTGTTTAGAAACACAGAGGAAGCACAGTGAACTGAACTCAGGTTTTATATGTCTTTGATTAGTTATTTAAACAGTTTACCATTTTTCTTCTCTAACATTTTTCCTATTGTTTTTGCTTGGAAAGATGCTGACTAAAAGGAACAGTGACTAAAATGAGTCCTTTTTTTATTGAGTGGGAATGTTGGTTGATTTTATCAGTTAGATCAGAAGATCATTTCGTGTAGGTCAATCCACATAAAAGTTTCTATTTTACTTTTAAATTTTATTCACTTATTTCCAGAGAAGCAATTGATTTTTTATTTTTTTTTTAAAGAAGAATCAGTGCTCTCTACAAAGAAGTTATTTCTGACTCTGGAAGGTGATCCAAATAATTTTAATTTACTGGCATTGGGAGCCAGTAGGAAATGCCAGGTGTCTGCATCGCTAGAGGAGCAGATCTGACTTTGTTTATTAGAAAAAAATAAATCAAGAGATAGTGGCAAAAGCACAGCTGATTTTTTCTACCAGTTACATCCTAAACTAACAGTTGGATTTCAGGGATGAGAGTACTACATGCTTGCACTTGAACTAGGCTGCAGTGGAAAAGGAAGAGGAGGCCACCAGCAACATTACAGCTGGTGCTTTAGGCTTCACTAAGAAGTTAGTAGGAATTAAGCTGCTATCTACTTAACCTTGAAATACAGTGGAGCTCTTAGGGGAAGACAGGTGACTCTGAGATGCTGTTCTTATAAGCATGCAGGAGTGCATATACTTCGACACTAGGAAATTTTCAAGCTGAGAAGCACTTAATTAATTTGTGATCCAGATAGACTGAATCACTGAATGAGACTTCAGCCCCTGAGTGTTATAGAGCAGTTTTTACATTAACAAGGAAGCCCACTGTGACTAGAACAGAGATTAAACTGTTTACTGTATATTTGCTAAGGGATATGCATCATGCAGCTTCTATCTCTTTAATAGACTGTTCAAACATTCCTCCATGGCTGCTATTATTTCTTCTAGTTGTTTACCTTGTAGTGTTGAAAAGGCCAAATATCACTGGATTTTTGTTATCACGAGTTTGCAGCAAAAATACATCCTCTGTAAAATTTAAATGCAACATTATTGATAACAAACTACTTTTCCCAGCCACAGAAGAGAAACTTCATTGATTGTTAAAAGTATAATCCTATTTTACTTATTTATTCTATTTAATTTTATACAGATTTTAAAAGCAATCTTTAAAAACAATGCATAAAGGAGTAATAGGTGATAGCCAACTCTGTACTTATAGAACTTCATATACATTGGAAACAAAACACTAACAACCACGCCCTGTTAATGAATAAAACAGTACAATATTTAATAGTAAGGTATGTTATCATGAAAGTGTATGGCTTTTCTGGATAATTTTGAGTTTATTGCAGTCTAGGATATTTACCTAATTCATCAAAATGCGTATCGATTCCGTTTCTCCCAGGCACAGAACAAACCAGCCTGGTTTTGAGGAAAGTGGTCCATTTATTGACGAGCATTCTCTGGCCTCCCATATCATTCTGTGTAGAAAGAAACAAGTGCCAATGGTAATTTGAATGAGTAAGTCTGGAAGCACAAACATCTCTGCTGAATTAATTGTTCATTGTGTCTTTTAATGCCAAAGGCATTCCTTTCCAAACCACGTCTATTACTAGTACTGTTTCTCTGGAGTCAGTTTTCAAGTAGGATTGCACTGATCAAGTCCAGGTCTCATTAAGAGCTGTGGGTTTACAAGAATTTTTTAATTCTGTACCATATCCCTGGATAGTTTTAACTATACAGCAGTTGTAAAGCTTTCTTTTTATTGCTCATTTTTGTAAATTAGATATACTAAGTATATTAGTGAAGTTTAGCTTTTTTGTAAAAGCTCAGTGCAGGGTTAGTTTGATGCATTTGGAAACTGAAGGTCTGAATCTATCTATAGAAATGGTACAGCTGTGGCAACTATTGGGACTTGAGAGAAAAGGGAGAATTTAGTACTACTTAGCAATCAGATTTTTGTAACCTTCAGGTACCATCCTCAAATCATGGCCTTATATTCAGGTAGTCTGTGTAACTGGTTGAAGGTTCTGCAGTAGGCTTGCAAAACTCTCACAAACAGAGGTCTGTTTTCCTCAGAAAAGTAGAAATATGCAGAGTAGCTGCCTCTGTGTTGCAAAACCTGTTACAGCTCAGAAAAAAATAAAAAAGTTGGGAAAAAAAGCCAGTTCCTGAATCACTTGTTGTTGTTTGTATTCACTAAATAAAATCTGAATTATAACATACAGCTGATAAGTTAATGGCCAGATGATAAAAGACTTCGAGTTTTGAAGAAGTGGAAGAGAAAGATCTGTGGGATTTTGGGTTAACCCATGGCTAGAGATAAGACTTCCAGGTGGATATATTGCAGACTAGAGGGAACTATTAAAATAATCTATTCAGAACATAAACCAAAGAATTCTACTTCAGATCTTGATACAGGCTGGAATCCAGAAAGCCAGCTGGTTTTGTGAACATTAATGTCTTGAGGCTGCAATTTGGTACCTTGCATACTTCAGATGTTTTTAAGTTATACATGAGTACTCAAGGAAGTTTAATAGGTAGTATGCTCATGAGCATATATGATATATACCATACATGGAGGTGACAGAAGATTTTTAACTTGTACCTTGTTCTTTGCCCAATACTTTCAAGAAGCTATCCCCTACAGTTAGGCAGGGGAATATAATTTTTTTTTTTACAAAATCAAATGTTAAGAAATAGCCTTCTCTTTCCTTCCTTTGATCAAGCAGATGTAATCGCCGTGGGAGTGGGAGAGCTCCTCTCATCAGCCTTACAGTGGTCAATTGTTCAGAGAGAACCAATTATGGGCAGCTTGATTTGGGAGATCATATGTTAACTGTGCTTCTCTTCAGCAACTGCCCAAGATCGCCATGTGTGTGGGGCCAGGGATCCAAAAAGCGATGCCACCAACACACCAGGAGCATGGCCTGAGTGGGAAATGGATAATCATGCAGGACAGTGGAGGGAAGAAAAGTCTTTCCTTATGATTTTTCTGGTAAAACTTAAGTCTACCTGGACAATTTGATCATTCTTTCTAGTTTCCTATCTGCACAACTTTTCTTAGTTACTAAGAAGAGGAATGAGAGATGAAATGAAAACATTAATTGGCTTCTATTTGTAAAGCACTCTAGAGGTTTTTGGCATTGCACCCTTCCTATCATTCTTGCATCAGAGGTTTTCAAAATTTATGGAAACACAGGTGTCCCTGCTCATGCCAGAGGGGTTGGAACTGGATGATTTTTAAGGTCCCTTCCAACCCGAATCATTCTATGAAGAGTTGAATTTGGAGATTGTCAAGTCCAACTGTCCTACTCAAAGTAAGTTACTTTGAACAAGTTGTTCAGTAAATTGCTCAGGCCTGTGTCCAGTCAAGATTTAAACGTCTGCAAGGATTGAGGCTCTGGGTAACCTGTGTCAGTGCTCAACCCTCCTGGTAGTAAAAAAATGTTTTCTTACATTCTAATGTAATTTAATGTGTTTCAATCTGTACCCATTGCCTCTTGCCCTATCCAGCTGTCTGAAAGGAAAGCTACTGACCCTGTACAACCTCAGTTCAGTCCTCACTGACAGAATAGGAAAGCAAGAGGGAATATCAGAGAGGACTGGTGGCTGGGCTACTTCTGTCACCTGGAATGTGAAGGGACATCATTTTATGTCAGCTGTGAGAGCTGCAAGAGGCCCTGGACCTACAGCCAGTTTGAAGGATAATAGAGTCCTGATCTGAACTGAGAAGGTGGATGGTAAGAGAGTCCTGTGGGCAACTGCTGTTAGTTACCACCTCTCTCAGCTAAACTGAACTTCAAACACAGATTTTGGATGACTTGTGAATGTTATCACACTTGAGGGTGAGTAGATGTAAGGTTTTCATTCAGACTATCACACCATAACTAACAGATGCCATATTTGCCTGGGGGAGAAGGACCAAAGAAAGAACATGCTTCCTTTTTCATTTAGCTGGGAGTCAAAGAAAGGATCTTACCGCACATACACGTCCCACTCTGGTATATATGGCATGAGTGTTTGTCTCAGCCTCTAAAGCTTTTTCAGTAAAGAAGAAATACACTTTGTTGTCATCATGGTCTTCATTGTCGGGAATCATGTATGAGCCAACAAATTTTGGTTCTTTAAAAGAAAACAGAGATGAATTGAGTTCAAGTTATTAAAACATTCTCTTATTTTTTCAGTCCTTAAAATCAGCTGGCAGCAACCAAAAAATAAAATTAAAAACCAGGGATCTGTAAATCAGAGAGCTGCCTAAGGGCAACCAGGTGATAGAAATAGGGTGTTCATGAAAAATTTCATGGAAAAAAACATAGTTTAATTAAATTCACCTCCAAATGGATATACATATTCACAAATAGTATTTCTTTAATTTGAGGTTATACAGAAATTGTCTAGTCATCTGAAACACCTCTGTTTCTTCCTTCTTCTCCTTCCTATACCTTTCAAAAGGCGCTCGTTGTCAGGTTCAGTTCGGAGATGGGCCATGCGATTCGTGGTGCGAAACAAGGCAGCATCTCTTCCCCAGTAGTCACTGTAGAGACCAGCAAAAAGTTCACCACCTGCAGACCATACATGAAAAAAACCGAAAATGAAACAACTTGGTAATGTTCTAAATATTAATTTTATTGCATGTGATAGGTACCACATTATAAACGTGGGTCATTGATATTTTATAAGGTAAGAAGGTGAGCTGGTATTATACATATAGTCTGTCAAGCACATGGACATTGTTCCTACTAGCAGTGCAATATTTACAACTGGAGTAGCATGAGGACAGGAATTTTAAAATTCATGAGTCTTGGTCTCATTTTCAAAACTGACTTAACAGGATAGATTCACACATAGAACGTGAGGGCATTAAATTAACATCTATCCACATCTGCCACAATAATATCCGACACATTAGGTACCTAAGTTCAAAGATCTCACTGTGGGCCAGTTAGTGCCTGGCTCTAGGGACACCAACCCTTTGTTGGCACCTAAGTTTTCATCAGTGCAAAGATTTTGACCAGTGATTTGCTGCTGAGTAGTTCCAGATGTGCCCTGGTCTTGTTAATGAGAGGAAGCAAATTGCCTGGTTGAAGAACTGGAAGGGACGTGGTGGGTTTGTGAGGAGACATAACAGGAGCCAGAAAGTGGGATGAAAGTGCAACAAGTTTTCAGAGAATGCAATGCTTAGTTTAGCTGCACCAAACTACTGATTTGAGCTATACTGCACAGTTACAGCTGAAGACTAAACCATCCCTGAATCCACAGACTAGAACTCCAACATAAATGAGCACAGTTATGAGATTTGGCTTTGTGCAAAAGATGGCAGAAAAAAAGTCATACTGAAAATACTGGAGGGCTGGATGCAGTTATCTCCCCAGCTGGAGAGATAAGAAGCAGCACCTGCTACCTTAGAAGTGATTTCTATAAACAAGAACATATTTTATTAGGCTGAGGGGATTTTTCCATTCAGCCTACTGGAGCTGTTCCACTTTCCCTGAAATAACTACAGTTTGGGAACAATTTGCTGGCCAAAGGGCTTCAGTGTTCAGCACACAGAGAAAAAGGGACTATTTTTCTCTGCTACAGCAATAACCTGCTTTCATATCATTAAAATATTCATCACAGTAGGGACAGGACCTCAGATTTCATCCTTCCTGCACAAATGGTGATGAATATTTCCTGAAAAATTTATGGAAACAGAAACTGTATATAGGTACAATTGGATTATATACGTTTGAAAATCCAGCCATCTAAAATTGTGATAGTGGACATATTTTACCTTACTAAAATACCAACAATAATTATACCTTTTATTTATGTATGGACAATATTCCCCTTAGCTGACCAAGAATTAACAATAACATATTTCATATCATTGTGGAGTTAGATTAGAATTTTTTTAGGGCCATTTTAAGAAGCAGGCAGCTATTGTCACTAGGTGGCATCCTTACGTTAGAAAATAACACAGCAGGAATTAAACTGCACAAAGAGAGGGAAATAAATTATTTCCAGTTCGAGGCTAATCTCAGTAGAGGTTTCAGTGACACAGCTTCCTTCCCACTAATCAAAATAAACATGACTGATCCATCCTAATAACATTTGCTAGCATTTATAAAGGTTTATAGCAAAAAGAAAGAATTTTGCTTTTTGGTCCCCCTCAAAGTGTGTATTTTGTTTCCAAGAGATACATATGAATTTAATTAGTGCCATAAGCACTAATAATTATTCTGAAAAGTTAAGTTTGGTAACTGGGGCTGGTTTAGACACCTCTGCTGATCTGGAGATGAGCATACTTTTGCTTTAGGTTTCATTATATACTGAATGGATATTGCCCTGTAAAATACATGGACATGATTTAGTGTAAAATGTTGACAAACCAAATAAAAAGTATAAATTATAGCATCTGTAGAAGTTAAGGTTGCCCAAAACTAATAGAGAGCTTTATTTTTTAAACAGCACAGATCTGCTTAAACCACAGAATTTGCCAGTGTCTATAAAGTGTTCCAAACAATCTGCACAGCCCTAATTAGAGAGTTACATTAGTCATAAATCCCCCTTTAAGAATTCTGTTGGAAAAATATATCAGACTGGCTGGTATTCTTTTTAATTTTGGTGATGTGTAATGCAAAACAGGATGGTTTATCCTTTCAACACTGCAATGAATCTTGGAAAATGCATCAGCGCAGGATAAATGATTCATCACATATTGCCAGTGATCAGGATTGACATCTGTAAGTCCAGATGTTCAGAAGCTTGGATATGAAGTCTATTCCTTCTGTTTGACATAGGTACAAAATGTTGGTATACGTAACCAATCTGCTGGCATGGCATTCTTCCATATACTGAGGAAATTATGACTGATTGTATCTGTGAGATCCTGAGGGGAGAATATGGAAGTTCCAGTCCTGGATGGATATTGTTCCATGAAAGATATTGTGCACATACATAAATTAATTCTGATATTTACCCTGAACTGTTACTAAGCTAAATATTAGACAAGTATCAAGCGTGAGCAGGCAGGTCACTTCGCCCAAGGACAGCAATGGGACAGAAATAACAAGTGTGACTATCAAATATCTCAGCACAATAACATACTTCTGAGATTATTTTCACTTTTAACACTAAGAGGATCTTCCCTTGTGCTTCCCAATAGTGTTTTACTTATCCTTTAAATCCAAGTTACAAATTTTGAACACAATTAGGTTTTTACAGGTGCTGACCAATTCCAGATTCAGTGACAACCTAAGACTGATGTTTGAAAAATCCCGTAAGATTTCTACTCTTTTCTTCCCCATTGAATATCTACTATTAACTCAGTCCTGTCTTTGTTGCAGGGCTTTATACTGCTGAACATCACACTGATTAATCTGCATCTTCTAGTAAAAATCAGTAGAGTAACTTCACAGACCTTCACTACTCCTCCCCTCTTCCATCCTCTCCTCTTCCATCTAACCTCAGCTTCATGCATACATGACAAATTAATTGCTAAAATTTAAGTTTTAACACAGCCTGGTTAATCATGCTAAAACAAGAATAGAAACTTTCTTATTTCCTTATTTAAGCAAACAAAAAAAAAAAAACCCATGGACCTCAAATATCAGTTTTAGCTCAAGTGATACATGCATACATTTTACTTAACATTCTTTTCAAACAAACAAATACATCAAAATTCATTTGGAACCATTTAAAAATAACTTTTTTTTTTGCCCTTTTATCAGGGCAAAATATTAACAAAATCAAATATAAATTTTTTCTTCTAAACCCTTCAGAATTCCTAGACAATAACCCTTAAAGTAAAATAGATTGAAGCATGTGATTTAATTGAAATAATATATACAAAAGATTTCTATAAATGGGCTTCTTCCACCTTAAAGGTGAATTTCCTTCATTTGTTATTGGCATTTTTTGTGTACCTATTTTCAATCGAAAGGTAATGCAAACACAAGCTATTATTCATCAGTAGTTATTTTTGTGTAAAATGGAAAATTCATGTTATGAATAAAGGATTAGAACATAATGAGTAGAACCTTTCATGTATTTCTTTGACTGTCAGTCAGTTATTACTCATATGACAAACAAAATCAGAACACTAATTCACATTTTAGCAAGTGATACTTCTCACAGTAGGAAAACAGCAAATTCAAAAGAAATTACCTATTGCTCAGCTGGTAAACTTCCTCTATATATTTGTATTTTCTGTCTGTCACTCAAGTATTCTGTCTTTTGAGAGAAAATGTAGAGTAAAAGACACAAATATCTAAAACTATTTCAAAAGTAAAAGCAGAAAATATTGGAATGGATTCCCTGGATATTAACATATTCAGATGTAGTTGAGGTTTTTCACCACTTGCTTGTGATATGTTGCAGGTAACAAAACATGGACTTAAACTGATTTCTCAGCTTTCAAGAGCTAGTGTGGTCTAAGTTAATGAGTGTGCATGATCTGATATCAAAAATAGTTTTGGCTATTGAAAGCAGATGGTAGAGTTCATTATGAATAGAAGTCCAAAGGTTTAATAATCCGTTTAACTAAACACACACATTTTATTCAGCCGGTTTGCCATCCAATATCTATTCTTTTTCCTGATACTGACAATAAATTGGTAAAAGTTAATCATTCATAAATTGAGGAATTCATCACAAGCTACTTTACCACTGGGTCAGATAATCCACAATAAAACTTGCAACAGCACAGATACTTAGTTATAAAGCCAAGTCACGAACTGTTGTTTTCTTGAAGTGGGTATTTTAAGTGTTGTGTTGAAATACATGAAGAGATGCAGAAGAAGGGATTGTCTTTCTTCCTAAATTAATCCAACTAAATCTGATTCTAATTAGTTATGTTGCAAATGATCTTTCAAGATCAAAATTTTAAAAGCTTTTAAACTTTTATCAGAGGTAGGAAAAATTTAATTGTTAGCCTAATCCTCATTGTTAGACAATGGCCATGCTGGTGTAGGCTGTGTTAATGTGAGTGGCAGAGGTGGGAGCAAGTTTTGAATAGTTTCCTTAGGAAGAAGAGGATGCTGGGTTGTGAAAGCCTTGCTAACAGGTTTGCATAAAACCTTTTAAGGGACATGCACATTGGCTGAACCTACATGGGAGAGTGGAGACAACTCTGGGGTGCAGCCTTCAAGGGCACCCTGACTTTGTACCAGGAGTGGATTCCACTTTCTAAGAAAATTGGAGTGCATGAAGAAGAATTGAACCTCCGAGCACTGGAAGACCAATCCTGGAGGGTGGAAGCAGTAGTTGTCATCTCCTGTCATGGGGTCATGGCCATCATGAGCTGTGATCAGGGCTTGGTTGAATAAAAGAGTATACTTGGCATTAGAAGTCTGTCTCATTTTCAAATTTCAGTTAAAAGATTCTTAATATTCACAGTGTTTGCATCTATGTCTTCTACCCTTTTCAACTGGCTGCCTAAAGAGACAAAGAATATATATCCTGGAGTCTAAGGAGCAGAGCTAATTTTGTTTATTCTGTAAACTGTGTGTCTATGGTTAGTAGAAATTGGTAGAATAAAGTAGAACACATGGAAATTCAAAGTTCATTAAGATATTTTTCCTAAGTGTTGGAAGTGTTTAACTGCAATAGTTAAAAATAAAAAAATATAAATAAAATAATAAACTCTTTGAAGAATTCCATTATACTTTTAAAATATCACACTATGATCAATTGAAATTATAGAATTCCCAATATATGCCTGGAAAAACAGCCTCTGAATACCTTCCTCAGGTCATATTAGTTTTGATGAAGGGGTGGAAGTTAGTCTATTTTTTAGTGCTGTATCAGTGATCTGATAAAAATTTTATTTCCTCCTCTTAATCTTGTCACATTATAGAATTATCTAGCTTTGTAAGACTGATTTTATGTCTTTGCCAGTGGATGCTCAAGACCCTGCTCAGCCTTTATCAGGGAAGGGCTTATTTAATGAATTTCTTCTTCAGATAAAAATATGAGGATCCATAGGACCTCCCATAATTCAGGCAAATTCTTGAAGTGCTCAGTGGGACAATCTGGCTTTCATTTAAGCAAATAAAATTCATATTGATCTCACAGTAGGAACATGGTCGGGTTAATTTATTTACTTAATTCTATCTGAGGAGAGGTTGGACTTCAAGATTAGACCATGAGGTTTCAGGCCTACAGCAAATTCCATTGGATGAGTCTTTGTTCCCAGGCTCAGCTAAGGTTGGAATCTGTCAAAAACTGTAGAAACAATTCAGGAGTCAGGGTGGGATAAAAGCGTAACAATCTGTGCTTCATGGATTTTGGAAGGTCAGTCAAATAACAGCAGTTTTTTTTGATTCTTGCATGACTTCTTAACCCACTAACTCTTAAGAATTAGAGGTCTTTTTTTTTCTTTTTTTTTAAATGGCGGTGAAGAATATTTTGATAAATTGCTGCATTTGAAAGATTTTGCATTTCTGCTGAAGATTCTTCTTCTGATTAATTTGTTAATGCAAAGGAGCAAATAAATCTGGTATGTAAAAATATACCTGTCACTCATGACCAATACTTCCCTTCCACCAGGGGTGAACCATATCATTGTAGTCAATGATCAGAAACTTTAGCTGCCTGATTTTAAAATGCAAAGCCAAATGTAAATATCAAAAGGGTCATAAAATCCTCTAGTATTTTTATCCTTGAAAAGTAGAAAATTTATTTAATCTTTTGCCTCTTTTGCATTCTTTTAATGAATATTCTTTTTGAATGCTAAGTTTTTATTTATGTTTTCTAAAACCAGAACTCATCATTGTATTGCTCCCTAACTGCATCTAGCTTTCACCCTTTACCTGCTGTTTCAGGCTATCTTTAGTCAATGTACTATAATATTACTAAGAATGTCTTTGCTTGATCTCAAAACATGTTTTCAAGAAAATATTATATAGGAAAAAAGATATGATTTGTTATATCACAACTTCAAAGATCCCAGTCCTACAGTGATATACTCACCAGCAAGGCACAGAGGAGCACTATCTCAACACAGCTTCCTGGCACTGCAGGACATACTGAATTCTATTTTTATGCTGTTGAGTATAAGATCAACGCTTCTAATACTGAATCACCACTTTGGGATAGTTTTGTTAGAAGGCAACATTGAAAACAAATCTATTTTGTCTCAAAGGTGGTAATGTATGTAAACAATGAATGTTTCATATAACCACAGTTAAATCCAAATTTTTACAAGATGCTTGTAGCTCAGATTCTCAGTAGATGAAAAATAGTAAATCTTGTGTATTTGTCTCAGCAGTGTAGATGTCTAAGCTAGGCATATTGTTTTACTTTTAAGGAAAGCAGGAAATTATTAATTCCAAAATTACACAACAATCAATTACTTTCAGGATAGCACATGTCATTCAACATCTCGCTTCACTGAGACACCCTTGTTGCAGTTAATGGTGCCTGGAATGTAATATTAATGTGGGCAGCACCATGAGGATTAAGTCTGACATGTGGAAGGTTGCAACGGAAGACTGACAACACTTCAGAGTGCTGAAGAAAGAGACTCAGAATGACAGATTGACAGGACCATGAAGCTTGTGACATAAAGATCATTACCAATTAAGATGGAGGTGAAGGAAGAACTGGGGTCAAAAGGGCATCTGCCTCGTCCTCTCTCAAATTTGTGCGATTCCAGTTGAAACAGATGATCCTTAAAAAAAAAAAAAAGAATCACAAAGAACACTGTGAACCCCACAGGCAAAGAAACAAAGTCCTGAGAGACAAGCTTTAACTTAGTTATACCTTTGTAATGGATTGACTTCATTAGGGAGAAAACACAATTATGGTTGCTTACTGATGTACTAGCAAAAAATCTCTGGGTTTCTACAAATCACCATTGTGTGTGCACTGCCCAAAAAGAACCTGAAAAATATGCACCAGAATTACACTTATTTCATTTCTGTGAGAGTAGGGAGGGAAGATTCCTCTATCTTTTCTTCAGATTATCTAAACATTAAATAGATATCTAGCCATGGAATGTGTTTTCCCCCTTGAAGCATTTTTTTCCCAGTAGTTGTTAAATATATCATACTATGTTATCTTCTCTTCATAGCTTTGAGATGTTTATAGATCTTCTCCATAGAAGTATGTTTAGGAATGAATCTCCAGTCATGGTTTTCAGAGCACTATGATTTTTGCAGTGGATTTAACAGAATATCAGTATAAAAAAAATATTGGCAACTTGATTAAATTTGTCTGTATAAGGTTGTAAAGACTGAGAAAGAATTTACAATTTAAATTTTAATTTGCAATGCTATGCTTGTCTCAGTTTTCACAAAAAAGCCCTCTAATTTCTGATTAAAATATCGAGTGAGAGCAAAATATTTTTAATTTAGATATTACCAAAACACCATACCACAAAACACAGGGATAGGGGAGAATAAAAGGGCAAATAAAGTATGAAAGCTTGATAAAAAATACACCACATAACCATCAAGTATGTGACTAGCACACATTTCAATAGTTTAGCAGTTCCAGTTCTGTGTAACAGTTTTACTCAAAAGTCTACTGAAATGCAGAATATATTAATATATTGGATAAATGCAACCTACCAGTGCATTAAACTAAATCTCAGGTTCACATTGGTCATATATAAGGCAAATATTTTGTGAGGCATAAAATCACATGCAACAGGAACCCAAATTCCCCAGGATTTTAAGGAGGAGCTGCCTGGAGCTCTCCCTTACAGCAAACATTTTCAAAGAGGTCCAAGAGACTTTTTAATCATAAATATCAGGTTTTATTAGACCTGATTTTTCCAGTATTTATTAGAATAAATCAATATTTGCACAGAATAAAGCTCGATATATCTAGACCAGACAAAATAATGTCCTGGTATTCTTTATTTGAGTATATATGGTCCATTTAGTCCTTATGTCATTATAGAAAGGGGTTTTTTTTCTGATGTTGTTGGTTACATTCATGTAATTTTGGGGGGTTGTAGTATATGCTGCCTCAGTTCCTAGAAAGTGTTGGTTTTGAGAGGTACAGAAACCTGATTATGTGTCTGGTCTCTGCAATGCTGTATTCTTCATTCTCCTTCAGATCACTCACCTGTATCCTCCCATCCTACCCTACAACCTAAAAATCTTCCCAAGCAAGTGCAATTGCCCTAAGAGCTAAAAAAATATTCCCCTCAGGTACCTCCACTCATGACAATTATATTAGCATGAAAAAGAAAAAGAAAAAAAAAAGAAAAAGAAAAAAAAAAGCCCAACATAAAAAGACAGGGAACAAGGAGGCAGAAGGTGGAAAACTGGAAAGATACTAAAAAATAATATTTTAAAAGGTCAGAAGGACAGAAAGAAAAAAGATATAAGAAAAGTGGGAAAGTTGTAGAGCTCTTAGTTCCCACTAATTGATAAATAGCTGAATATTTCTGTGCATTTCATCTAAAACAGTTAATCTTGGATTTGTCACCAGACCATCCACTTCAAAGCAGTATTCACATCTTAATACCCAGTCAGACAAGCTGATGTACCTGTTTGCCATTCCCAACTGTCTAATAATACATGCAATTTCCATGGATGTTCTGGTAAAAAAGTAAGATTCCCATTAGTTAGAGAGTTTCTATAAAAAAATGGGATGTAATTTAGAATGCAGTTCTGGAAAAAAAGGACATCTGTTTTATGTCTATTTGCAGTGAAAAAGTCACCCTACAATTAAAAAGAAAAAAAAATTAGAGAAAAGGAAGGAAAAATACCATACAAATTTTAAGTAATGTTCCTAAAACTCATGAGGTAACAAGGTGTTCATACTCTCACCTCTCCAGAAGCTCTTGTGTTGGCCTAACCCTTGCATAGCAGTTAAAACTGATGTAGCAGAAAATAACCATCCTGAGTGGAGACTGGGGGTGCAGGAATATTGGTTTCTGCTGCATCAGCAGCAACTTCACATCGGTAGTAACTGTTGCCTGTCTGTTGTTGGGTAAATGTCAAACAATGAAGAAATATTTCTCTCTGTGTGGAAATCTCAGTCCCATTCCACACTTTTCAAACATCACATAGCATGTATTTTTCAAATCTAAATACCATAACATTTTGAGTCAACTGTGGATAAAAAAAGAGTAAGGTGAACTCAGGAGGGGAAAGAAAAACTTCCTGAAACCATGCAAAGGGATTTGGGAGTCATAATGGCATAAAATTTGATGTCAAGGAAATATTTATAAAAACAGTCTGATGTTATTTATTCTTTAATTGGGTATTAAAATTAAAATTATTCATGTAAAAGATTCACTTTGGGGATTTCAGCTAAACTGTTTGTCAATTAATCAGTAATCATCATTAGTCAATAAAGATGTAGAAGTGGAGAGACAAACTGAGAGTTAAAAGTAGTCTTAATGCTTTCTGCTTAATTTTCCCCACATTAAAATAAAAATGGATGTGTCTAGGAATGGAAGAAGTAATAAATTTAAAACTGTTTGCAGAAAAAAAACACAGGTAAAGTGATCAACTGTAGGAACAAAATTGTTTTGAAACCGTACTTGAAGAAGTTGTAATATCCACACTTTCTGGCTTATAGTGTATGGCTCACATTTTGTCCTGCATAGGGAATAGAATCTGGGCTTTGTTCTGTGGAAGAAGACATGATCCCACCAGGGTATCATAAACCACACTTCATAACTAACTAATGTAGTTCATAACTACTAATGTAAATCTGAGAATCAGATTTAAATCAATGATAAAGACAAGCCCGTCCCTTTTAATGGCCATGACATAAATGTGTTTAAAACAGCTCAAGATATGGCTGTGGAATGAAAAATGTTAAGCAACATGTGTAGTATCCTTTCATTATCTACATTTTAAAAGCTGGAATTTATGAAAAAGCACTGTAGCTTAAACACATAATCTAATGTTAACACTGAAAGTAGACAAAAACTTGGATTTCAGTGCAATTCGGTGGAATTTTTCAGTGGAGCTCACCAGTTTTGATACAAAGCAGGATGTGTTTTTCATAAATGCTTGCAGATGCATGTAAGTGTTTGAAAAGTCACTGAAAATGTAAGCAATGGCTCCTCCAAGAGAGATTTTCCACCTTCACCTTTTAAGACAACATACCAAATATTCCATGGTTGCAATAAGTTATTCCCATCACTGGAGCAAGTAACTGAAGTTCAGGTGTTGGATGTGTCAGCTTACATGGGATGCCAGTTTAAATGAAACAAGCGTTACACATTAATAATCAGCTTTGAAGGCTAATTCCTTAATTCTAACCCTCCTTGCAGTCTGTGACATTGGAATCCCTTGAGAAATGTCAGAATAAAACTGACAGTTTCCTCACAGATTATACAGCACATCAATTCAACATCACAATTTATTTTATGGGCATTTTTCAATGGTTATGGTTAAAACTATGGAAAAGCACATATGGAAGGCTGGGAGTGGAGTTACGTATTTCTGAATGTAGCTTGAGAAAAGAAATGGGGTTCTGGGTTTGATTTATGACACAGTGACTCAGGAAACATAATACACTTTCAACTATTATTAAAATAATAATGTTCTTTTAAAAGAAATAGAAGATATTTCCAAGACATCAAGCATTTTGCCATTAACTGGGTATGAATTGATAATTTTAGACAATGAAGAATAATGTAGGCTATAAAAAATAGTGAAAGGAAAGGTCAATCAGAGACATTAAAATTTAAAGACTGAATTTAACTTTTGCTGCAGAAAATTGCTTTCACTTATGCCAAGTGCTGCTTTGCTCTGGTTCAAGACAACACTTATGCATGTGATTAATTTAAAACATATGCTTACTTCCATTCCTATCCATCAAAGTACTTAAACCTATTCTCAACATTAATACAATGGCCGTATCTTTTCCCTAAACCAGGGACTTAAAAATACAGAGGGTTTAGTTGTGTTTTCCTAGAATATTATTTTTATGAGAGAAAAATAATTTGATTTTTTAAAGGTTTGTGTTTGGTTGGGGTTTTTTTCACTTTAAATTTTTATTATTTTTTTAGGTAACAAAAAGTAAAATATATCATACTGGCATTTTTTTTAAAGGAGATTGAAACCATTTCATAGCCTTTAATTGCATCCTTAACTGCGTATGCATGTGCTCCAACAGTACCACCAGTCTACTCTCCAGGAGACTTGTGCATTTTTGTGGTTGGTACTGCTTTCTGGTTGGTTTGATTTTATTTTTTCTTGTGTGTGGTATGTTTTAATTTCTTTTTGCTATTTTTTTTCTAAGAAGTCTATGTTACTTACGTTGCCGGATAGTAAATCATATTTAGAGTACTGTGGAGAGAGGCTGTACAGATTTTTGTGATAGTTTTAAACACTGGCTATACTCTTCACTACTGCTCTAAGGCATTGGACAAAATTCATTCTTAGCTTTAATGATTTCATAGTTCTTCAACCTTAGAGTAAGAATGACATACATGCAAGAGCTATTTTTTGCATTTTATTTCTGGGGGCCGTGTAATTTATAACTTTATGAAAAGAATTAGGAATAAGAAGGTTCACATGCAAAGTGAATTGAATGGGAAAGTGTAAAACAGAGATGCATTGCTTTGTGCAAAGCTATGAGAAACTCTCTTCTAAAATTCTTAATAAAGCCATGTGGTGCTAGTGTCATATGATGAGCTCTTTTTCAAATTCAATTAATTCTTAAAACATCAAAAAAGGGAGTGTAGACACCAAAGATTCACCATATTTTATCATAGTGTCCTGTTTGAAGTGGAAGACTCTTGGGAAGGGATGGGACACAATGGGAGACACTGACTCTGCAGGGAAAGGACATCCCAATGGACTGGCTTACTGAGAACCCTGGTAAGGTGGGTTTTCACCAAGGGTCATCAGAGCTGGAGACAGAAGCCCAGAGCAAGAGGGAGAGCTGCAAATGGAGAAGGTATGTGAGGGAGAGGGCTGTCAAGGGGATGTGCACATCCCTACTCTGAAGATAGCATGTTCAGTTTTCCTCAAACCTCTGTGCAATATCTGTGAGGTTAATTTTCACTTGCATGGTTATATCATCTCACATCGAAGTCTTTTGCAATTTTACCCTTTCTCTTTATGAGAATGACACTTGGCCCAAAATAGGGTATATTCTTAAATTCACTGGTTCCATGTATGCTTCTTTCTTTTTTTCCTAATAGTATCTTAAAAGCCAAGTTACAAAGCAATAAAGTAACACATGACAAACTGTGATTAGAAACCTTCACTAAATTAGGTGCACAGGTAGACACAGTTGCAGCTTAATCAATAGCCTTTAGAACCATGGAAATTAATGTAATTTATGAAATCTCTGAGACAGTAATAGACCTTATTTTGTAGAAAATGGAATTTAAAAATATTTAACATGTCAGGTGTGCTGTTTCTAAACAAAGAATACATTTGTTGCTCATATTTACTTTCCCATCTATTCAAATAAATTCTGAGTCTGGTTTAACCTTAACAATGCACCTTTAAAGTGACATTTTGCACATCCATGCTCAGTCACATAGCCTAATGTGAGAAACCAAAAAGTTATTTAAAAATTAATCAAATATAAGATTTGTAAAGTATTTCACTGGTTAACTGGATTTTTTTTCTCCTGTGAGAAATTGAATACTGAATGAATCTGGAGAAAGTTTGTGACCACAACAGACACTGAAGTGCAATATACAGAATAAACCTCATCTTCGTTTCTATTCCCTCTCTATAGAACAGTATAGTGTTTTAAGTATAAATTCATGTGACACATTTTTGCAAATAATCTTTTATTCTGTATATTCTCAAAACGGTATTTTTTATTTCTTTTCTTCTTTCTTGTATACTTACTTATGCTTACATTTTCATTTCAACATAGAAAGACACACTGAATACACTGTGCAGAGGCTTCTTTTAGGAAGGATGAACCCTGACTTACCATTAAAAAAAAAATCTGAAAAATCACAGAACATGTCTGTAAATCAGCAGAAAATATAATTCAAATATAAGTCTCCAAAATGAACTTTCAACTCCATGACCTGCCTTAATCTGTACACTTGCCTCATCAAGAAGGCACTTGGTAAAAAAGATATACAGCAAAATATTTTGTCCTTGTATAACAGCAGCAAATAATTTACTGGGTCAGGCCTGAAACAGTGTCTTATATGATTCACCCTTTCGTATTTAAGCAGACTAAATTTTGATGCTAAGAAAAATGTGTATTAACAGTATCTCATAATTATAGTTCCAAACATTAGTTAGGTATCTAATTAAAACAAAACCAACTAATTAATTAAAAAAATTAAAAATCTTAATCCAGTGGAAAATGAATCAATATAATTGAATTTATATAAACGAATCTGTGCTCCAAATACTTATAAAAATACTAATGGAGTACTATTTCAACACACTGTCCTATTTAAGTCAACATAAAACAGCCACCGAGGTATATAGGTGAGCAAGACAAGGATGGTCCCACAGTGAAAGAACTTTTCATATAATATCTTCTTTAAATAATCCAAACATTAATTTTAAAAAGGAACTAAGCACTCAACAAAAAATCTCTGCTTGTTGTGAAAATTATTTGACATAATTAAGATTATTTTGGAGGTAGTATTCCTTCTGAGGATCTGTTTTCAATCCTCTTTAATATCCAGTGACATACTGAAAAGATCAATCATCCTATGGGATGAGAGTGCATAAAATATTACAGACATTAAATCCTCCCTAAAAATTCAGATGCATTTTTCAGGTCTATGCATTTTATTACACAGTTAAATGACTAAGACACATAGGGGTCCAATCTGAAAATGTGTTTAAAATCTGGAGCTATGTCAGACTGCTGTCTGAGTTTGCAAAAGGATTAGCAATTTGTGACTTGTCTCAAAATATCTGGCCTAAAGTGACACAAATGATATATTTTCCTGATTTAATGAATGTGAAAAATTCTGGCAAAAGAAAAAAAGAACCAACCTCAATGCACATAAAAATCACAGGCATTTAGCCTTAGCAGTTCAGAATGTTTCAGCAGCAGTGACTGAACTGGTCAGAGTTTCAGAAGAGACACCTTTGTGTAATGTTAAACTGGACACATGAGCTCATTAGGGTTCTATGGCAAAGAATAGAACCATTAGAAATTATGATTATATTGCATTAATGTGATAGTTAATAAGTATGAAAGTTCCAGGGACCACATAAAGGCTCCCTAGAATTGAAATGTATGAATAGCTGTAAATGGTGATATAGTCTTATGACCAAGTGAAAGAGAAGTTAAAGATAGTACACAAGTGCTATACGGAAGTGAAGGGATTTCTATGGGGAAGTGCACAGTTTTTACACAGAGCTTCACTAACCAAGACTTTTTGTTTTCCATGATTTTGGCAGGCTAAACTTGTGTTGAGATTGTGAGGGTCATGTCAGAGCAAACATCAAATAACAACAGTTGGGAATTAAGATCACAAAAAATAAAAAAAAGGAAGGATGCAGGTCTAAGGTTTGAGCTTTGATGATGGAAGAGATGCATTGGGCATGGAAAGGACAACACCTACATTCAGCTGAGAGCAGACTTCAGAAGAACTCAGATACCCTGGGGAAGATCTGTCTGTCTCCATAGCATGGAGCCTTAGACAGCCAACAGCCCTTTTGCAGAGCTTCAGCAGGGGATGTCTAAGTTGGCCAGACTAGAAGAAAGAGCAGAGGAGGGGATCCACTGTCTCCTGATGACACAGATGAACTGCAAGCAATACTTCTTTTTAGTTCATTTTTGAATCTAAAATAATTTTTCTATATAGATATCAGTCAAATAAGAAGTCAGTCATAAATCACAGAAGGATCATACAATATTAAGGGTGCATCTTATAAACCTGCAAAAATATTAACTAAACACTGCCATTGTTAATTTTTTCTGTTTTTAATTATGATGACTAACAGATTATTGAGCAGCACCTCCAATCTTCAAACAATGACATAAATTTCACCAGGAGCTGTCACTTGGAAAAATATTTTCCTTCATAAATAAAAGTGGGAGAATCTAAAAATCACTATAATGAGAGCTGGAATATTTCAGTTAGCCCCACCAAATTACCACACAGGTGGAGGATTTCTTTCTCTTTGGGATAATAGCATTATTCCTCTGTATGGATTCATTCTCCTAGAACCATCTGTGTTTAATCTTGCAAAGGGCAGGTCTAATATGATGGAAAATTCATTTCGTATGGCTGATCAATTCACATTCTCTACCAATCTTCCATACACTTCATGTATGGCCTTATTTAGACAATATTCAAAAGTAATGAATATCATTCACCTCATTTTAAGGATGGAGGGTACTGTCAAAAAAAACTTGTCTGTTACAAGACATGAGAATGACTGATAAGAACTGTGTGGATACAGAATACTTGGCTTTCTCTAGGACATTTCACTTAGTACATAGCTATTTGATGAAACAATGTGCATTGTAGAATTGTTAAGAAATACAAACTGCTAACATATATCAAAGTACAGTTGTTATGAGGTATCACTGATGAATCCTCTACTGAAGGTTTCGTTAAATTTTGGGTTTGCTAGAAAGATGATTTTTTACTTTAGCAGTGATTTAAACAATCATATGATTTCTTTCCTAGTAAAGTTTATAAAAAGACTGGGAAGGCATAAATAATTAAGAAAAGAGCTTAATGAGAGCTCAAACTATATAATGCTTTGAATACTGAGTTAAATATCAGAGGCTTACTAAGCATATTTTAATACAACACTATCCAAAGTGTTATATCCACTTTCACATATAAGACTGAGGTACCTCATCTAGAGTCTTGGAGATCCCAGGTGCCTTGTTACAGATGATGGTGACAGGAATCCCTAAGAATCTCTTCATTTATCTTTTTGTATGAGACTGACAATTAGGTGGTTCAACCGAGTGTGTAAATTGGGATAACTTTGTGCTCCAGAGAACTTCAGGTCAAGTGAAAAATGCTAAAAAGAGATTTCTCCTTGTGATGCTGTGCCAAGAACTCAGCACTTGACTCCAATAAAGAGGAATCTCAAACAGAGGTAGGGAAGTGACCTTGCGTGTACACACACCATCGAATAGCATGTGTGGTTCTAGTGTCCACACTTCCAGAAGATGTGAAAATACTGAAGAGAGTTCACAGGAAGGACACAAATAAGATTGAGGAATCCTTATTGATGGGAGGTTTAAGGACCCATATTTATTCAGCTTATCAAGAAAAACTGAAGAGGTGGTTTGATCTTTGTGTATAGGTACTTAGATGTGGAAAAGATGTGGAAAAGATAGTGGGAGACTTTTGAACTTTTGCTATCAAAGGCATATCAAAGTTAAATGACAGGAAGTTGAAGTCAGAAGAATTGACCCTGAATAAGTGGCTATTTCCTAACATAGTAGGTAATTAAAGATTAGAACAGCTAATATTTAGAACGGAGAAATAATGGTGTCACTATTAGCTGAATTCTTTGAAATGACAATATATATTTTCCTGAAAAGCTTTTAATTCAATACCTGGAAAAAATTACCTATACAATGTGTGATAATGACATATAAAATGTCCTGATGGTCCCTTCTGGTCTTTGTTTCTTCTCACACAATGCCCATTTTTCCTTTCCTAGCAAAACATGGGAAGAACAGAACTTTCTTCATTATTCCTACTGAGTTTCACTTTTACAGCTGTTCATTAAGCTAATTCTTACAGCCAAAACTCATGAAATTTAACTTCTCCCATAATCATATGCATTGATTCAGAAGGAACGCTTATCCTGCTTCAAAGCAGATGGGGTTTTTGTTGGGTTTTTTTGGAAGGTTTGGATTGGGTTGCAGAGGTTGCAGAGGTTGGGTTGTTGTTTGAACTGGTGCAGACAATCCCTTTCAGGTGTTACTTGACTAGAACTTGCCCATTTTCTTATGAGTGCATAGGTAAGCCATGAGTTCGGTAAGAAATACTTCTTCAGGTAGAAGCTGATGTGGGTCTTCAGCTTTCTCTTTTCCCTTTTTCTGTACAGCACCTTTGTTGTTTGCTGTGAGCATAGATGTTATATTCATGTAATTAATTTTCTTGTCTATTATGATTTAGGTACCATTTTAATCTATATTGAAATGTATGCATATTCAACTTCCAAAACCTGAAGTTCTTTAGTCTAAATGAAATTCGGGGCTTTTTGATGTTTTGGTGAAATTCAATAGCCTGTGATGTGGGCATTCAAACTAGGTAATGTAAAAGATCTTCTGGTAAAAGATTTTATGACAGTGTGTTGCTTACTTGACAGAATTTCATATATGTTTAGTGGATGGTGTTCTAACTGATGGCTTTTCATCCATGCAGAGGGACACTGTGTCTCTAAGAAAATATTTTCAGGGGAAGAATTTGTCACATATTCTAAGGACTGACCAACACCCACTGGTCAGTGAAACCAGATGTTCCTCTTCCTTAATCCTCTGCAAACAGAGAGCAGAGATGAGGTAATAGGAACAAGCATGGAGAGGGAGTAACTTTGCAGATCATTGCTTGTTTTGATTATAAAAATACGTCAGAAACAATATCCTAAAATAATAGATATAAATACGTCCACAATTTTGTTTCTTGACAAACCTGGAAGACTGATGGCATTGCCAAAGGTTGGTCAAGAGCAGAAGAATCATGTCATGGAAAAATTAAACTGAGATATGACCAGTACATTCTCTCAACTTGCATGTGAATTCCCTTCAGTTTGTTAAAGCAAGAGCCGAGGAGTTTGTGTTGCCTGCATTTGATTGGTGTAGAGAGGCAAACGGAAAACTTATTGCACAATTGGACCTTATCCTGTTTTTGCACTGAAATACAGAATATATAGAAAAAGAAGTGCCCTTGCCCACACTCAAAAAATATTAAGGGCAATATAAATTAGAAAGAAGAAGTTCCAACTTGCCTTTAGAGAGCTACAGGTGTATTTGTTTGCTTGGAGGACAGTTTACTCAGGTCTTTTCTAACAGGACTAAAGTCTTAGAGTTAGTCTTCCCTGATAACCAGAGTCTTGGCTGGCTAATTGAAGAGCAAATAGCATAATAAGGAATACGTCAGATTAGGAACACCTAGGGGAGACTCCCAAAAACCACCAGTGCATTTTGTGGAAAGGGTGACTTAGTCCATCAGCCTCTGAAGTGGAGAAATACAGCTGTAGGCAGTTTACTGAATTAAATGAGGCACTGAAAATGGCACTCTGCCAGCTCCATGTATATATTAAAAATTTACAGGGTGTTCTGGAAGAAAAATTCTTCATGCATTGCGTTTTCCCATAAATTTAATTCCCTCAACAGGTTTTGTCATGCAGAGATGCCTTCCTGTCCAGGAATCAGCTCTATCTTGTCACCACTTACTTTGCAGAAACTTAGGATATTGTTTCTGTACATAATTTTCTTTTGGAATTTCCACTCATTTTTCAGGTCCTGTGGAGGCAGAGTAATTTCTTTTGCTGTACTTGGTGAGACTCCCATGTGGACTTGTTAAAGGTGCTTTGTAAATTAGGCAAAGGCAGTCTGGATCATTGGAAGGCCCCTGGAGCATCCCTACAACCTATTGTTCTGCTGAACAGATAAGTCAGAAAGATAAAATTGCTGCCTGACTGCAGATAGATCACTAGATTTATCTTAGGTTCATCAAAATTCAACTAGGGTATTTTGAGCTATATAGAACAGTAGTGCAGTACTGTTTTACCAGCAGCCAGATGTGGAGAAACACAGACTGAGACAGAAATCGCTTCTTTCAGCAGTCATCGCATGCTGCCAAAACTGAGAAGTTTATATAAATCCAAGAGGAAGAGACTGAATAGAGATGCTTCCCCCCCTCCTCCACTCTATCCAACATCAAAGATAACAGGAGGGACAAATGTCAGTTTGGTGAGAACAGAAGTAAAATAAGATTTTTTTTTCTGCATTTTTCTTCATCTTCTGTATTTGGTTTGAATACTTATCTCAGTTTTTTTCTCACAGAGCACAGGGGAAGGATACCTATACAATTCCTCATGAGAAATTTGGGGTACAGGGTCTCTGACTTTTGCTTTCTCCAAGAAAAATAACATTTATTTTAATGAACTCCCCTTTATTTCTGGATGATAGACAAATAGAAACTGGATGAACCCAACCTTTTCTGACCTGCATGGATTTTTGACATTTAAAAGCATTCCATGAAGTCAGAGATAATGAACTCATTTACTGGCTGGCATTTAACTTGCTTATGTTTTCTTGGACAAAATTTTGTAACATGTCTTTTTCAAACACCAATAGTTCATCTGTCTGCAAAGTCAGCACTCCTATTTTTCCTAATTTGTAATTTATTTCTAGATGGCAGAAAAACATTGGGTATTTTGCTGAAATGTTTAAATTTGGGAAAGCAATATTCATCAGAGTCAATTAGAAACAGAGAAAAAGATAAAAAGCTGCTGTCAGTGACTATACTTGCGTATTTTTAGAAAGATAACTGACAACAGCTTTACAAAAGTGAACAACCTGAAGTTCCAAAGCTACATCAATTAAACCAATATTGCAATAGAATGACTGCAGTAAACCATTACATATTTAATCTTTCAAACATATTGTGATACATAGTGTATCACAAAATTTATAAGTAATTTGATTTAGAAAAATATATTTGTTTTATACTGTGGTGGTGCAACACAAGTTTATTGTTTTGGTCACCACAATATAAGAAAAATATTAAGCTATTAAAGAGTGTCCAAAGGATGGCAACAAAGATGACAAAGAGCTTTGAGGGGAAGCCTTGTGAGGAGGGGCTGAGGGTGCTTGGTTTGTACAGCCTGGAGAAGAGGAGACCGAGGGGAGACCTCATTGCAGTTACAACTTCCTTGTGAGGGGAAGAGGAGGGGCAGGCACTGATCTCTTCTCTGTGGTGATCAGTGACAGGACCCAAGGGAATGGCCTGAAGCTGTGTTGGAGATTTTTAGGTTGTATGTTAGAAAAAGGTTCTTCCCCCAGAGGGTGGTTGGGCACTGGAACAGGCTCCCCAGGGCAGTGGGCAAAGCACCAAGCCTGACAGAGTTCAAGAAGCGTTTGGATGACACTCTTGGGTACATGGGGTGACTCTTGGGGATGGTCCTGTGCAGGGCTAAGGGTTGGACTCAATGATCCTCATGGGCCCCTTCTAACTCAGCATATTCTGTGATTCCATGAAGCTTGATGTAGAATTCAATAAAACTAATATTTATTTCTTATTGTTTTCTACAATCAACATATTAAGACAAAATGCATAGTACCATTAAACTTCTATAAACCATGAAAAGCACAAAAGGAGCAACTGCACCTATATAACATATCATAGCACAATATGCATGTGAAAGATTTCAAAACACATTTTAATTGCTGTATAGTAAGATTAGTATTTTCTACAGAGAATGGATAGTTTTACAGTGTTTTTTGCAAACATTAGCAGTTCTGTTTTTCAGTCAGCTCCAAGAAGTAATGATCTGCCAATGGGGCAATCAAATTCTGCCTATTTTCGGAGACAAAAATCTCCTCTTGACTTCATGGTTTGTTGACAAGAGCTCAGTGTTCTGCAAGACACAACTCAAACCTACTTTTGATATGAAAATATGAATTTGTGGTTGCATAAGAATGTAAGACATTATACAGGAGGATGAATGCTCCTTTTCATAAATTGTATTGCACCTCACAAAACCGCACTAAGTACAGGATCAGAATGCCATACAGTATGATTCTGATCATGGCTTTAGGATACTTTCACTTTTCAAAGTAAAACCAGCAATGCTTCATTTTCTCACTGAACGGCTATTCAGAAATGGACGACTTTATGTAAACTTTCGTTGCAAGTCAACAACAAAATAAATGTCCCTGCAAAATCGGACTAGTGATCACCGAGCTCAAGAGCCTTAATTGGACGGTTAGTTCCGAAAGATTGCTTCCCTTTGACTTGCTCAGTAAATTGGAAGATGTAATGTAGCAGAAAATACAATCCTGCTATTCTGTCATGTGCTTAAATGTCTCTAAAATAATCTCTAATTTGTATTTATATACAGTTTGTAACTTAAGAACCCTGCAGTTTTTACTGAGAGGGTCACATCCTCTGTCTGCCATCAGCTCAGGAAGCGCTATTGAAACTTATAGTTTAGCTCCCTGACCACAGAGCAAGTATTTCTCCGTGTTGGTACTGTTGATTCATAGTCCCATATGGAAGTGTGAATCTAGCTTCACATGCTGGGTTAGCTGGGTGTCTGGATCCACATAAGTCTGTTATAAGGGCTCCCCCCCTTTTTACCTCCCACACTTTATACCTCAACATGTCTGAAAAGTGTCATTGTTCAAATGTGTATAAGCTTCAAACACACCTTGTGCTACTTAAAGGGATTCTGTTCAGAAGCAATTTAGTTTGCATATCAAAGACAAATTTCACTTATCCTGAAGTTCAACATATTTAACAAAAACATGTCAGCAACATTTAAAAAATATTCCTTTCAGCCAGTTGCACATTATAGAATCATAGAATCATAGAATCATTTGGATTGGAAGGGACCTTAAAGATCATCTCGTTCCAACCCCTCTGCCATGGGCAGGAACACCTTTCACTAGACCAGGTTGCTCAGAGCTTCATCCAACATGGCCTTGAACACTTCCAGGCATGGGGCATCCACAACTTCTCCAGGAAACCCATTTCACTGGCTCACCACTGTCACAGTAAAGTATTATTATTGTGAACTGCATTGAATTGAATATAAATGCAGATTATAAATAAGTGTTTACTCTTCAATTTAAATATTTTACTGTTTTTTAAATAAAGATGTTTTTGCCCTGTTTAGAAATTGATTAGTATAGTGTAATTAATATTTTTAAGACTGTTTAATTTGCTACTCTCCTTTCTGTGACAGTCGGACAGTGAGAAAATGGCCAGAGAGATGAGGTGGAAGTAATAGGGTACAGCAATCGGAAGTCACTGGATGAGGACTGTCTGATTAGAGAGATCAACAGAGATTAAACTTCAGTTTTCTGAGGAAGGATCTTCTCCTTTCATTTTCTGCAGTTACATGGTGCAAAGAAAGCAAAGATTACAATTTGCCCACTCACCCACATACCATAAGTTATTTTTAACTTACCATACAAATGGCACCTCTCATTTTTAGTCTTGATGGTCAACTTTTCAGATAACGGAAACTAGTATAGCTACTGATTAGTGCAGCAAATATATTTCCTGATGGTCTACACAAAAAAAAATATGGTAATTTTCCCATGATTTCAGTGTGGGTAAAATTTTAGAACCTCAGTTTGACAAGAGAGAATAACAAACAAAATAAGGGAAGGAAGGACAGTGATAGATAAGGGGATGATCACAGGCCACACATTCTTATATATGTCTTGTTTCTCATTTTTTGTTTGTTTGGTTTCTATTTTTATTAGTCTGTTGTTTATACTTTCTAAAATAGTGTTCCTAAATATACAGACACTACTTCCTTCAAACTTTACCAGGAAGCCTGACAGGAGGTTCATGAGAGGAGCAAAGAAGACATGCAAAGTTGCCTTATTTTAACATTGCTTATCATTTAGTTCCTTCCTTAATTTCAGATGACAGTGTGTTTCTGCAATTCATACAACTCCAAATCTAAGTTTTGTGCTGGAGTCTTAACTTCTGAGATGCTTTTCATTTTGACAGCAATTGGAAGTGCACAGCATGGACTGGATCCTTGGAGATTGTTTCTGGTTATTTTCTAGTTTGTTTTGTCAGAAGGATGCATCTTTATTCAGGAAAGATTATTCAAAAACATTTTACTGAAGTAAGTACCTTAGTTGATTTATATGAGTACACTTCAAAAAGCTTTATGTCTGCAATTTATATGTATTCGAGCCAAGAGCTCCTGGACATATGGGAAAGCAAGAACCTATTGGACAGTCCTTTGGCTTCAGCACCATGACAAGTGCTCAGCTCTACCAGGACACATCATGTGAACCAAATAAGCAAGACCATTGACCAGCAACTCTTCCTGACACTTGCCAGTTAAAAGTAATCTTACATTTGGGCTACAGATCATCTCCATCTATTAAGTCCCACCTCACAAAGTTCATTTCTGAGAATACCTAGTCAGATTCTTAAAATGGTCATCACATGTGCCTTTAGCAGCCTAGTGAAATCCTCTTCTGACTGCAGGGCAGCTCAGATAACAGTGCAATTCCTTACCAGTAGTTTTACCTTATAACAGAATTAATTATTTCTTCAACATTACTAAATGTATGACAAGGGATAACTTTCAGTGTCCAATTTTCACTAAGCCTGGACATTCAAGGTCCAGACTTAGCAGTGTAATTTATAACTTGTCCACAAATTCAAATATCATAACAGTTGTAGAAATTCAGCCCTCTACAAGTTTTTGACTCATTTCAGAAATTTGAAATATATTCCTAAACTCTGTATGTTCTTAAAATTGGCAATGGGAGTAGAACAAGACAAGGATGCAAGGAAGCAGGATGTAACCAGGATCAGCCAGTCAGCATTTGACTTCCATGTAGCAACACATAGGTTTCATATAATCAGGATTAGGTTTAATGCCCAAGGGAGTCTTACACAAGAATTTAAAATAAGAGATTGGTATTTCTGCTGATTCTCTAAACCTGATCTAATTTAACTGAGACAGAAGGATCCCAATTTCTAGGCAGTTTCTATCTTTGCATAAGAAATATGTTCACAATATTGATTATGTGTTCCACTTACTGATCTTCTCTGCAGTATTATTTCACTCAGCTATAAGCATCATTAGTGAGCTAAAATACACTTGCTGAACAGGATCAACATAGACAAGCTGAATCTAACAAAGATTTGTTAAGTAATTCCATCTCCCATCAAACTAATACATATTTTGATATATTATGTATTATTTCATTAAAAATCCCTCAAAACCAAAAACCAAAGGCTCCACAGATTTTGCCTAAACCCCTAAAAATATTTATTATTTTCCTTAAGAGTTTCTATAAAAGCTTATCTAATTAAAAAAAAAATCATAAAATGAAAAATTCTTTGAATTCTTTGTATAATTCTCTAGAATATGCTTTCAAATATCAGTGTGTTCCTCCAGGAACAAACTAAATTTTAGAGCAGCATTGAATTTCATCAGTGAAAATATCTATTGTATGGTTCGTATGAGAACTGTTAGCAATTGAATTTAAATACTTATTTTTAACCATAAAAGTTTTTCTGGAATCCAGACCAAAAGAGTGAATACTGTAAACTGAATTTCTTACCTCTGATGGATGTCCAGCTCTTACAAAAGTACAGAGGGGATCAAAAGCTCCTGTTCCACAAGCCAGAAGATGCGTTCTGTTATATCGGTGAAGGACACGGATGTAATTTGCACATTCATCCTAGATTACATAAAAAATAAACATAGGAAAATATTAGCTTTTTAATTTTACTTCTTTTAATATCTTATGTGTTCTTAGATGATGTTCTCATATTGAATCTTTCTATTCTGTTTCACTTCACACTAGTAACTCTGGGCCACCAGTTTCACAGATGGACATTTTTACAGGAAAAAAGCAAGTTTAGAGCACTGATTTATCATAATTTATTTTGGATGCTTAACCAGTTAGGAGTTACAAAGTTATAAAACACACTTTTGTTCTTCTTTAATCTCAGAGATATTCTGCAAATCTAAATATTTGGTTTACTAAGTATTATTAGATATACTAAATATTAGAGGTAGAGCACAAGATGTGAATAGTAAGCAAATGGCTTCTCTCTCAAGTTAAATAAACTTTATCTCAGGAAAAATAACATTTTTTTCTTACTTTTTATTATAAGGTCACTGCACCATTAATTTCTTGCATAATTAATTGCTAATCAATATTTTTTTATATTGTATGGCATCATACTTTATCTGTTCCCACTGTTAAACTCTCCTTTGAAGAAGAAATATTCGTTTCCCACAGGGCAGTACTCTGGGACTCATTAGTGTATTTGCAGCTTCATAAATATTACAATTAAAACATTTTCAAACATCCCTTTGAGATGTGGGGTCATTATTTTTCCTGTACTAAACTAGAAACAGAGACAGTGAGAAAAAATTATCCATTGATTTTGGGACTCCTGGGATTTGGTTTTACAGAGTTTTACAGAGTTTTACATTTTGCAATGGCTTCTATGTTAGAAGCAAAATCCTGCTCGTTTCCATTCATTGCTCAACATTTCTACAACTCAGACCCTGGGTTTTAAGACAGTCACATGAAGTTTAAGATTATTATAATGAAATTAATCTTAGATAACTTTAGCTGCTCTAGAGTTTAGACATATAATTTATGCTATTCTCCTAGGCCTTTTCAATGAAGATGGCCAAACATCTCCAAAAGGCAATTAATACAATCCTAAAATCAATGCATAAAACAGAGGGGAAGAATTTCCTTTTTGAAAATTTGCTGTTCTTCACTGATGACTATTTTAGTTTTCAGACTGCTGTATTTGTATCAGAACAATCCTGGGTCTTATTAACCATCTGCAAGAACAGAGAACATGAGTCTGCAGTGGGCTCCTGGGCAGAATTCAACACTTGCAAATTCACATTAGGTTCAAAACTAAGAAACCATCTTTCTTTCTTATGTCATTCAGTTCAAGTCTTCCAAGTTCTCCAGCAAATAAATAAGGAAAAAAATCTCATTTGCTACATGATTCTCCTTAACATTCACTGTGAAGATATATGCTAATTGAACAAAGTAGGTAACTTACCCAGGCAGGTAACCTATTGTGTAATTAAATACTATGTATATACAAATCAACCTTGCAATACCTTATTTTTGGACTTTCTTGATTTGTAACTAGTTTGTTCCTTTTTTAAAAGTGAATAAATAAATAAATACATTCAGACAAATACAGAAGAATGGGTTGAAATCAGTAGGATGTGATCCTCTATACACGGATCAGCACTCAACAACAGAGCACGTGCATTTCACAATATTTGCTGACTGCTGGTAGCAAAATGGTATTCCATAGGAATTTTATGAAGCCTTGTAATTTTTAAATGATGCTTTACTGGGCCCTGATGCTGTACCTCATTCTCCCTCTCCTCCAAGTATGACCTTTCTGACTTATTCCCTCTGTTCGCTCTCAGTGGTGGTCTGTTCTTTACTCTATGATTTCCTTTTTTATCCACATATGCCTGCACCTCTTCGCCATTGTACCAAAATCACTGTATTGATTTAGGATTTTTTTTTAATGGCCAAAACCTACACATTTTTTCTCTTGTGTGCATTTGTAGAAACGCTGGAAAAATTCTGCAGAAAAAAACAGGATGCGGAAGATACCAAATATAGAAAAAAAGTCATTCCAAATGTCTAGACTTGATAATTTATAAACACATGACAAAAGGTGCTGTTCTGGCAAGTGTCAGGCAGCTAGGCATTGCTGCGGACCCTACTAATAATACACTGTCCACACAGCAAGGAAGAGATGCATCATCCAAAGGAACATTAAAATAAGACTTCTTTCTACCATATTAATTAAGTGCTGGGGTTGTCTTCAGGATGCTCCATATTAATAGATCTGTGGAATTTTATTCATCTGAAACTTCTCCATGTGGAGGAGTTAATCATCTCTACAGAATTGGATTTCTTTGTCTGAATGATTTCCAATTCTGATAAAGTGATTGAAAGAATGGAAAGCTCTTACACCACAGGCTAACAGGTGTGATTCTTGGCACATTGGATGACAGCTTAAGGATTTTTTTCCTTGGCTTCACACAAATCAAAAAAGTATGGCCAGGTTTTAAGATTATGCACATGTTGTTAAGGTAAGGCTTTTTTAACTGTCCTATTAAGTCCGTTAAAAGCTCTGAAAGTGTGTTTATTACTACAATACTTGAAGTTTTAGGGCTACAACATGAACTGATAACTTTTAAAGGTTGTAAAACTTGTAAAACTGGCCTGTTGTGTTGTATAGAAAGAAGCAACAGAGTATGTATGAAGTATTTTAATGCTGAGAAGCTGATTACAATATTATCAGTTCTATGTAATATTAATTTTGCCTTGAGTAACAGATCTTTTACAGAGGAAAATCGAAAGAGAAACAGAATGGAAATAAGAAAAAAAAATGAAATAATACTGATGAGTGATATTTTTATGAGAGCTTACAGTGTAAAAATTAACATTCAGAACTTAGAACTGGCAAAGAGTTGATGTAAAGATATTATGCTATTAAGTCAATATTGGTTTATGGTTACAACAAAATGAAGGTGAGAAGAAAATTGGTAGGAAAGTTTTTGATTCAAATTTAGATTCCTTTCAGGCTGAGCAATCTATCTTACTGAATACTGAGCATGCTGATGGAAAATTACCAAGGTTTCCCTGATATTAATTAGCCTTACTCACTCATATAGTTCATACATAATTAGGTCTTATGGGAGGATCAGAATATCGTTTGGAATGACAACATTTCCAGCTTTTAAAATTTTAACATATTTTTCTTAACAATTCCACTTCTGGAATCTTTTAATTCTTCTAAAGATCTGGGTTTTCTATAAAAGCGATAGTTATACCAAACTTTCACAGTGCAGAGAGATGTGGGAAATATAAGAAGTTCTTTAAATGACCACTTTCACTGCAATGCAAATTTGAAGACTTATAGTAACAAACTAAATTACAAAACTTTGGAGTTTTAGAGAAACTCATGACTCTGAGGGGGATAGCTTTGCATTGAAACAACAGTACCTATTTCTGCATTAATTTAACCAAAAGAATACTGTCAAAGTATCAGAAAATATATCCCGTCATGCAGGGGTGAAAGAAAGATGACAGAGTTCTAACTAATTACAGCTTATGCTGAGAGGTGGTATTAAATAAAGCTCAAATGATCAGGGTTTCAGATTCATTTAATATGAGTGTAAGGTTTGGGTAATGTAGAAAACCACTCTTTTCAATCAAAATCACCTAAAATTGTCAAGGGTACAAAAGTATCCAGAAAAAAATGCAATAAACCTTTAAGAATCTTCAAAAAATATCAGTTCTAAGCCAAGTGAGTGTAAGGACTTGGGATTTTATTATTATTATTATTATTATTATTACTTTCCAATCTTGTCCACTAATTTCCTTAATATGGACAGTTCTCATGCTTGTATTGCAGCAGAATTCTTTAAAGCTTCCCAGTCTTACTGGGAATATATTGTGGTTATCACCAGGGCTGCTGTTTGTTTTGTTTGTGGGAAAAGCTTGTATGTGCCCTTCCATGTCCTACATTCCTGTCGCTGTTGCTGTAAAACTATCATCATTTTCAAATCCTCTGGTACAGTGTGAGCTCTCTCAGCTGTGGGATTTATTAGGTGTTGTACTTGTGGTGTGTTTATGAGGTGCAGATAATGAACTTGGTGCACTGTAAAATTAAAGAGAGCTCCCATCCAGAAGAACTTTCATCCTGTGCTGCCAATGATATCAGCTGCTATATGTCAATGAGCTTTCAGGTCTTTTCCCACAAACTCATTACAGTCAAGGCACCGAATCACAAGAATAGAACAGTTCTGAGGCTCATTAAGACAGAATATTTTTATTAATATACCATGAAACTTAGAGGGAAAAATAGAGTGCATTCTATAATTACTAATAATTTAACAGCTTTTCTGAAAGCATTCTAGAGAATACGAACTTTAAGCATAAACTGGAATGTGAAAATGGAGAAGGTATCCTACGTGTATGAAAAGAAAAGGAAATAGAAATGGGAAAGGAGAATTATTAAGGTACCTTCTTTGAGAGCTCAAGAAAAAGAATTAGAAGAAAGTTCAGACGATCAAAAGTGTTCATTGTGTGTTTATGAGCTGGTTTGAAGAGCAATTAAACTAATAAATTTAGTGTGTTAAGAGTAGTTAGATGTTTTTAACCTACTACACTTAGAATTATATCTATGTTTTAATCTCTCTGAAGTTAGGGATGCCTGAATCCCTGTTTTGGACTAGCTACTGGTATAATTAAAGTATATATTATTTGTAATTAATGATACTTACAGCATCTCTTCCTTTAATTATGCATTCTTCTGCCTGCTGAGGTGTACTAGGCCAATGGATCTGAGAGGAAAAAAAAGAAAATCATTCAATTGGCAGTCTGATCATGTCAATCCAGCTCTTCCACTATTCTACATGTGAAAGATTTGCAGAACAGAAGTATAAAATCATAGAACAGCCCCAGTTGGAAGGGACCTCAAAAGATCATCTGGTCCAGTCTCTTGTGGGAAAGGGAGCCTAAATGAGATTATCTAGCACTGTTTTACACATCTTTTAACCCTCCGGTAACAGAAACTCCACCATGTCCCTGGGGTGGGTTGTTTCAGTGATTGAATGTTCTCACAATAAAAAGTTTCTTTATTATCTGTCGGTGTAACTTGTATCCATTGCCCCTTGTCTTCTCCATGAGAATCCTTTTGAAAGGAGAGCCTCTGTCCTCTCTGAGATGCTGTTTAAATACTTAAGTACTAGAATACTCTGAGGAGTTCCCCCTCAACCTCGACTTCCCCATAGAGAAAAGACTTTCAGTCTTTCCTTTGTTGAAACATAACTGTTTTGATTAGGATGGCTCAGGAAACTTAATACCAGTCAACAGAATTTAAAGGAAGTTAATGTATGGAACTTTTAATATAAATTCAGCTTAATTGTCAGTGATTTTCCACATAGAATATTAATTTTGAACTACTGATTTCCTGTTTTAAGTGACACTTAGGAAAGAAAAGGTTTAAAGTGAAGTTAATGAGGGTCAGCAATTAACCCCATTGGGAGTAGCATCAACTCTTCACAGTCACAGTCACTAGAAGTGACACCAAATTACACAAGTGAGATTTTCTTCAGCTACCTACTATATAACATTTATGTTTCATTCCAGATGCATGATTTGTTTGGTTGAAAACAATATTAAACAATGACTGAGCGGACTGGAATGGTTACTTAATTTCTTAGAACATTAAAAAGTGAAAACAAAAACATGTGCCCATCAATGATATCAGACTTGGCTGAAACCAAGTAAATATTAAAAAATTGATGTCATCATTAAGACATTTTTGTCAATAATCCAAAAATATTTTTCTGTATGGAACACATTTTAAAATTAAGTTATTCTGCTGGACTTTTTTTCTTCCTTTTTTTTTTTTATAATTGAATTGGGGTTTTGAAATAATTTAATCTGAGAAAATCTGGGGATAAATTATAAGAAAAGTAAATTGCAAGACAAGTGGGGATAAATTATGAATCCTAGATGCCTAGGGCTTGAAAATAGAAGGTCAGCTATATGTTATTCTTGCCAGTTTCAACAACCTGTCAGTGTTTAGGTCTCACATCACCTAAATCCTGTAAGGAATCTAAAGTTAATCAGAATACTTGTTTTCAGTCAGATGGTCTTAAAATCATATTTTATGATCAGAAATAACTCTCATCTAGTCTCTGCATTGTTGCTCTGTAGTCTGGGGAGGTACCTGAACTCTGCTGAACTTCCATGAGGACCCTCATCCAATCACCCTGGCCAGCTGATTTCTGGTCCATTCAGGGCAAAACTGAGTCCACAGTCATTTACTTTACTCACTGGTCAGGAACTGAATACACAACAGCTTGTCCTTAACCCAAAAACCTAGAAGTTAGGAGATCTCGAGGATGTCCCAAGCCTAAAAGTGTGAAGTCACAGCTTTCACTTCACAAAAACATGTTCTAACCAGCAAGCTAAAATGGGGGCTTTTGCCCAGGTGTGGCAGCTGGGAACAGAGAAACCACAGAGGGAATAAAACACTTGACTCTGTAACCTGATATTAAATACACTGTGTATAGGTGATTATTTTTGTATTTGGAGACTGAGTCCCAGTGCTATTGAAAATACTTTGTATGCACATTTTCCACTTAAGACATACTGAATTAAATGCATACACAGAATTAAGATAAAAAAGCCAAAGAAGTAGCCCAGTGCTCTTGATTTGTCTGGAATATTGAAAAGCAGCTGCAGTGCAAACAACGTGAATTGGGTCCTTGGCACAGAGCAATAGAATAAATCATAATTGTAGAATGGTTTGAGGTGGAAGGGAACCTTAAAGACCAACTAGTGTAACCACCTGCTACAGCCAGGGACATCTTCCACTAGATGGTTACTCAAAGCCCCATCAGCCTGACCTTGAACACTTCCAGGGATGGGGCATTCACAACCTCTATGAGCAACCTGTTCAGTGTCTCACCACTCTCATAGTTAAGAATTCCTTCCTTATACCGAATCTAAATCTACACTCAGTTTAAAACATTTGTCTCTTGTCCTGTCACTACAGGCCCTGATTGAGCTCCCTTTATAAATTGAAAGGACAGCATAAGCTCTTCCTAGAGCTTTCTCTTCTTCAGGCTTAAAAACCTCTATTCTTTCAGAGAGATGTTCCAGCCCTCTGACTATTTTTGTGGCCCTCCTCTGGACCTGCTCTAATAGATTCATACCTTTCTTGGACTGGGAAACTCAGAGCTGGACACTCTACTCCAGGTGGGGTCTCAGAAAGAGGAGTAGAAGGGCAGAATCAGAGGTAATGCAGCAGTGTAGGAATTTGTCTTAGATGTTCATATAAAATTATCTACTTCTAAAGGAACTCCATGTTAGTTGCCTGCAGTACATGGGTCTTAATTATGACTTTAATGAGTCTCCTGAAGAAGCTTTTCTATCCAGAAATTATTTTTTAAGACTCATAACTCTTCTGAGTCTTAACATAAATAAGCATTAAGATTTTAATCTCTTCCAGAGTATTTTAGAATTGAGACTAAAAAAATCTCTGCATGTCAGATTTTGCTATCCTATCAATTTTCAAATTGGCATAACATAGGATGTGTTTGCACTGCATGAAAATTCAGATATTAATCAGCTGCAACTGTAACCTTAACCTGCTCTGCATTACTTTGCCTGATATTTATGTTTTAGAGTTATGACAACTACCAGATTTAATTTTGAATTAATTCTGTGCCAGGATTACAATTTTTGGCAAACTGCCAATAACTATTTCTGGGAAATCTCCCTGGGTATATAGACTGGAATAGCACCATGCTACCATACATTTCACTGCAAGCTTCACATAACTATTGGACATAATTTTCCAAAATTTTTCACCCCTTCAGGTGAATTAAATTTTTAAACTGCTTGTTTAGTGATGTTTTCTCATCTTGCACCATAGTATTATCATCCTTGAGACCTGGATGATATAATTTTAACACTGTATTTAAAAGACAGGAAAAAGGTACTTTTAAATATATTCCTCATGAAAAAAAATGGAATTATATGTTAGTATAGCTATGGGGAAAACTTTAATTGGAGCTGGAATGTTAATTAGCGCCTCCAAACAGCTTCTCTATTCAGACACTAGCCTTAAAAAGCAGGATGGCATCTCCAATGAAAACTAATTTAGAGAAATATGTGAGCTTTATAGCACTTCAGGCCAAAATAGACTACTGTGTGATCTGCTCTGAACTCTAGTATATGACAGAACAATTAAGCAATTCAACCATCCTGTCCCTGATTTAAGTCAATAAATAGTGTTTAATTAACAGATAACTTGTGTTTTGCTAAAGCACAAATTCTGTAAAAATACCTGGTGATAACTGGGTTTATCAAGCAATACACAGACACCTTCTCTCTTGGGAGGTAATTCCAAGGGATATTCAAATTTACCACTAAATTTTGAGCTTCTTATTTCAGTTTGAGTTTATGCACATTGCTACACAGTATTTAAAGAAGGTATCAGCAACTCCTCCTCTTGCAGACTTGTTCTGTGTTCTGTGTTCAGCCAGCTCTGGAGTGGAAGTAGATATTCACTATAGGCAGGATCTGTGATGAGGGCTCTATAGTTTATTACAGCAGAGACGTAAGTCCTGATCTGGAGCTCTCTCATAGTAGATGAAAACAGCACATTGAAATCTGCCTACACAAGTCCATTTACAAAAGTAAGAAGGTTTCTTTTCAGAGCGAAATCTTCGTAAGGCCCTTGAAGCAGAAGTTAGAAAGAAAGACTATATGTAAGGAATTTTTAGGCGAATAGGAAGAGCAGTTTATTTTTATTCCAAGTGACGAAAAGTAGGAACAAAGGTCCCCCTTCTCTATGAGCTGTTAGACCAGTGGTGATGAGCCGCTGGCACTCGTTCAATTTTGCTGTTCAACAAAGATCCTCTCTGGCACTGATTACAATGGATTGAAATGCTTTTAAAAACAAATTTGGCACCAGAGAAAGTTCTCTATCAGTCTGTTAGATCACTACAAGCTTTGGATCAAATCCCAAATATGTGTAAGAGTTGATTCCAAAGGTGGTGTCAAAGAGAATGAGCTCTTAGGGAAAGCAAAGGTTACATGGAGTGTGCCTACAAAGCTTTGGCTTTACACTAGGTTTCAAGTGCTTATATGGCTCTAATTCTCTGTAAACACTGATATTTACATTTCATATTCTCCTTCATTCTTGCTGCTGTTAGTGTTAGGACACTCTTCATATAGAAATCAGGGTGTCTATGTAACTGTTTCAAAAACTTATAGTAATATGTGTTAAGTACTCTAATTAAGAAAATTATACATCCTTCATCTATTAAATTAAAGGAGAGATACAAAGAGTAAACAAAAAGCAAGTAGTCAAAAGAAACATAATTTGACAATTAGAGAAGTGAGAGTCTGCCCTTCTCCAAGATGACATGGAAGGTCTGTACCACAGTTGAGAGCTCAACCTGAATGTCTGGATTTCCCCACCAGTGCAAGAATAACAGTGGTAGTATTCTTCCTTGAAAGTTTTTTTCTGTTTTTTAGGTATCTTTTCTTTAGTGAATATGAAAAGTGGTCAGGATAAAATATGCCTAAAATAATTTGGTAGGTATATATGTAAACAGTTACAGTAACAGCTTACATGAAAAAGCTATAACCTATGCTTCAGAGTGCTGCCTTGTGTTGGAAACCTGAGGAGAACTGAACCTTAAAAAAACATGTAACCTATTAAATGCAGATTTATAGGATGCATACCTCATATGCATCACAAGTTTTTTTGGAATTGTTGGATTACTTTGGCAGTCAACAAGTCTCATTGCAAAAGCATTTTATGCCCATTCAGCATTTTGTTGTTTTTCTTTGGTATAACTTCTACTATGCTGGTTAGAATTGAATTATTTGGTTGTTTTATAGCAGAAGGCACAAATCTCTAATTGGGAATGGATTTCATTTTGGTTTTTAGAAAGTATACTCATATTCCAAGTTGTGGAGAAAGAGATGGTCAATGAATTAAAAGCCTTAATTGTTTTCTAGAACACAGAAGGTGAAGATATATATGAATCTGTCCAAAAACTGCCAACTTTATGAAACATCTCTTTTGAAGCTAGTGATTCATCCTGGCTACCAGAGAGAATAAAACACAGGAACTTGCCTTCACTCATATACTTTAACTGGATTATAACTGCTGTTTTAGATTAATTAAACTGAAGTCTTAAGTCTGAAAGGAAAGGTCAAAGACTAACCAACACACAGTTAAAAATAGATTAATTAAAAACTTTGGTAATAATTCCTCTCAATTCCAGGAACTTTCCCCAACATATCTCAGTAATTAAGCTTTCCTATAACAGAAATGTCTCATTCCACGCTTCTGCTGATAGTGCTGTAGGAAAATCACGTTTTCCCTAGCTATCCTTGAATGAGATCTGCACTCAGGGAACATTGGGAAAAGAGAAAAAGACCATGACATTTGTATCCAAGGGAGCTAGGTCCCAGTGAGGTCATGTTTCCAAACATACCAGGCCAAGCTTCATTTATTCCGGTTTCTCATCTTTTGCACTTTATAAAATCAGGCAAGAAGAGCTTTCATCAATTTGTCATACTGTCTATACAGGTCTCCAGACAGAGAATATGGTTTCAGAGTAAATAGTTGATATTTCACCGCAAAACAAGAAGAAGGAGAGCAATGAACTTCAAGTGTGTCCAGATGCGACAATATTGGTTGGACAGAAGTGTGAGATGCTCTATCCTGTCATCTTTCCTCACAGATTTACTACCAAATGGGGAAGAAGAGAGGGGGGAAAAACCCCTTATTTTATAAAAACAACTGCTTTCTAAAGGTTTTCATATCCCTGAGCTCTAATATCTTGTCACAGAATATTAATAATTTGTATCAAATGGAAAAGGAGTTAACTCATATCTCACTGTCGAGGAACAAAGCTCAGTATGTAACACTGCTCTCTGAGGAGATAAATTACCATTTTTCTTTAAATGTAGATAAATTCTCAAATGGCCTCCCTGAATACCTTGATGTCCTCATATCTAAGACTAACATTCTCAAATGTTTATACAAGAGTAAAGCATATTATATCAATTCACAATAGTGGAACATGCTAATTATGCTTGGAGATAAGCAAGGTTGCTTGTGGTAGAGTTGGCCAGAGTGTTGGCATGAGATAGTGATATTCAGTTGAAACAAGGGGGCAGAAAGAAAAGAATCATCAGATATCAGTGCAGCATAAACATCAAGAAAAATATTTCTCCAGAGGAGTTTTATTTTAATCACTTTTTTGTGCTTTTGTTAATTTGAAAATAAATGAAAATGTATCAAAACACATTGGGAAAATTTAAATGAGTAGATGAGGAAAACACTGAAATATTTCAAGAGATCCTTTATTCACAGTCAAGATGGTTGAGGCAGGAACAATGCTTCTGCCAGTTTCCTCTGCTACTGTATGTTTCCAATCCTAGCTTCCGAGGGCAGAAGTAAGGAAGCCAAGGCTCACATCAGCTCAGACTCCAGCCTCCCCACTTCAGTTGTCAGTTTGCCAGTCAGTTGTGGTTTCTTCGATGTACTGAGCTCTCTGGTAGGATTATGACTTAAACCACCTTTCTCCCACAGACCACTGAGTTGGCTTTAAATGCCACTTTCATTCACTACTTAATAGCACTTCTGGCTCAAACCAATGCAAAATCCAGTTTCTAAAGACTAAAAAATAGCTGCATAGTTTATGCTGCTGTTGAAAACTTCTCATAGTTTGCATGATAAATTTTTTTTCCTGAACATTTTCTCTTCTGCTGTGATAAGTTCCTAAAACATACCAGGGAGATTTTATTCCTTGATAATATAGCAGAGGTACAGAAATCAGGTGCCTATAAATGTGAGACGCTCTAAACATCATAATCATGCTGAAATTCAGTGAGAAACAGCTTTGTGGCCCCCAAGTCTCTTCAGCTAGAATGAGCCTTATGGGTTATTATTGGGGAAAAAATATTTCTTAAATACAACATGACCTTAAAGTTCGTGCACAAAACATCTACAAAAACTCCATTACCTCATTTCCAGTCATGCAAACTCTGATGTTCTGTGCTACACATTATGACATGAAGTGACTGAAATACATAGCTTTTTACTCCACCTCTCGGTAGTTGTCGCTGATTCGATCCAAACTGAGGGAATACAAGAGGTCTCTTCCTCCCACGAACAGTCTCTCTTGATACTCATCCAGCAGCATTACATGAAGGCCAAGATATCCAAATGGGCTACGAAAGACTGACGTCCTGTTTAAATCCCAGAGCTCTGCAATACAATCAGAGTGTGCGTGATAAATACCAAACAGCTTAGCTTGCATGGCTTCATTTTCGTATCCTCCTAGGGAACTGGACAAGAAGTTGTGGGACATTAAAATGCTAATCGCATAATCTTTGAGCAAGAAAGAGACACAAGACACCTGGGAACAATTTTCAAAATGAGCCAGTTCTCCAGGAGGTTTGTGTATGAGTCTTTGCATCATAATCTTTATGCTTATAATATCATGAGATAGGGAGGGATGAAAATCGGTTTTATCCTAGACATTTCCTGAAAAGGAAAAAGTACTGCAAATGGGGAAAAAAAGAATGAATTGACAGGAATTAAAAGCAAATTACTGGAAAATGTCTCCTTGTCTTTCTCTCAGGCAAAGTACAGATTTTCACTGTATGCACATTTTTTTCTTGGATTTGTTTTTTGGGAAGGATGATGTTGCTTATTTTAAGTCCAGCACTATCTTCACTCAGATCACTTAAAATATTGCCTCTAAATTCAGTGAGAACAGTATGAAATCTGTGAAATGCAAATTAATAATTTTCCAATACTGATTTTGTCAAGAAATGTGCTGACCTGATATGGGAAGCTGGAGCTTAGCTGTACATGATCCAGGCTAAAGTCAGTTCCACAGAGAAAAGGAAATTCATCCTGGGTAATGTTGCAGAAACTTGTAATCAGGCCTCAGGAAAGAAAGAAAGAGGCAAGCACTGGGATCTTTCTGCACTCTGTGGTGCAGAGCACAGCCTGGCTTACAGCAGGTCAGAGATACTGAAAAACATTTTGCTGTTTGAAAGCCTCAAAAGGAGTCAGGACAGAGAGCGCCCTAGGTCTGCCTCCAAAACAGCAGAGCTGTTTGGCTGAGGGACTGAGGGAAAGGAACTATGTTCTTAAGTCTGTACTGTGGCAATCTGTTTTATTTTGAAGAAATCAACCTTGATAAAAAAAAAATTAAATATGTATATCCTCACAGCTATCCATAAACCTAACTTTTTCAATTGTTTGGATTTGTTTAGAGACCACAGCTGATGTTCTGCAGGAGGACTGGCCCAACATGTGAGAGAAATTCCCCCCACAAATCTACCACTATGACATCCACTTGGGATGACGTATGCCATCCATATATACTGTGATTTTCAGAAACTGATGGGCATATTTAACCTGAGAATTCAGCTTCATAAGGTAGCCAAGCATTAAACACCAAAATTCATAATCATGATTAAGAAATTTTTTTGTGTTCCCCCAGAAAAAGATGTTTCACACCAGTGTGATTTGAATTCTATATTTGAATTTGAATTTGCCTTGCCCACAAAAAGATTAGCTTGATCAATATACCTCATGATATACCTTACTTGCATCCAAAACTATGGAAAAGAAATGTAACATTCAATAAGGATATTAATTTAATCCAACAGATTGACGCAATTTCTTTTCATTATAAATTATTAAGTATATTATGTGTGTGATGATAAGTGAATTTAATAATTGGATAAATTACTAAATAATTTATGTTTTATACCTCCATTTATTCAGTAAGTTTATTTCAGGTCAACAGAGGCTAAAAGTAACTACTTTCTGAAACCTATTTCCCTAGAGGATAAAATTTACATCAAAGGAGTCAAACTGAAAATTCAGCCTCACAACTGATGTCTTTCCCGAGTGATCTTCAAACAGAATCTATTGAATAGTTGTACCTGTGTGTGATCGGCCTCATTTAACAAGTGGAAAAACCGAGTTACAGAGAGGAACATCATGATGAGCAGAACAAGAGACTTTTTTGTCTAAGCGTTGCATACCGACCAGTGGATAGACACACATTTTTTGACAGTGATACACTCAGCACACAGCTGCACAGCAATGTGGAAATGGAACTTTCAAAGCTCGCTCTCGCCAAGCAAATGAGCAGATTGCTGTTCTGGAAGAACATTGCTTGTTTCTGAACAGATTAGAAATGGAATGAAAGCAGAGCTAGAAATACTCTTTTGGTCCTAAATAAAGCCACTTTTTATTTGAAAGAATATGAAACATTCAATATATTTAATTTTCAAGTCAGTCTTGCAGTGAAAAGAATTGCATTTTAAATTCTAGTTATATACAAGCCACAAAAGGATACTGTGGTAGTTTCCCCTGATTTATTTCCATGTTGTCCCGAAGGCAAATTGTTTGTAAATGAGACAGTATTTCTTTACATAGATCAGAGATATGACTCACGTGTTCTCCATGATTGCACAAGGAACAATGAACAGTCCTCTACTCAATCACATAAATTGGTAACTACTCATATAAGACTCAGTCCTGCAAAGCACACCTGCAAATCTTATTGTCTTAAATGAAAGTTGAGAATATTAAACACCTTTCAAGATCAAACTTGTAAAAAGAGATATTTCTAGAACCACCTCCAGCAAACTATACAGACATGGTTTTGCCGTGGGGGTAGAGACAAGAACAGAAGTGAACCTGACATCTGGAAGTGCTGGAAAACAACAAGCAGTGGGACCTGTAGGGTGATTTTGTACTGAAACTCAAATGTAGCAATATTCTGTAACTACTACCTTTGAAAGGTAGTAGAATTGCCATACATTGTAGGATATCTGAGATATTGGATAAAGCAGGCAAATAGAATGCAGCACTTCCTGAGTAGCTGGAGAATGGGTGGGATATCTGAGAGTCTAAAGGTACTAGAAGCCTCTCATTTCTAGGCAAGTGAATCTCACCATGATGACTGGATGGAAATGATGCAGGTTTTGAGGCAGTAGAACATCATTCACGTAGTGCTGTGACCAATCAGCAAAGATGATGGGCTTCCATGTAGCACTGCAGAAATGCAGCTGTACTGCTTCCAGACTTGAGCTGCTGCAGCCACACATGTGCACAGCCTTCATGCTCATACAGTGAATTGTTAGTTCATAGAATCACAGAATGGTTTGGGTTGGAAGGGACGTTAAAGATCACCTGGTTCCAAACCCCTTGGTATGGGCTGAGACACATTCCACTCGACCAGCTTTGGATCAAAGCCCCATCTAACCTGGCCTTCCAGAGATCAGCACCCGCAGCTTATCTGGGAAACATGTACCACTGTCTCACAACTCTCACAGTAAAGAATTTCTTTCTAACATCTAATCTAAACCTACTCTCTCTTAGTTTAGAACCATTACCCCTTATTCTATCCCTCCATACCCTTTTTAAAAGTTCCTCTCCAGCTCTCCTGTAGTCCCTATAGATACTGAAAGGTCTTACAAGTTCTCCCAAAGCCTTTACTTCTCAGGTTGGACAACTCCAGTTCTCTCAGCCTGTCTTCATAGGAGTGGTGCTCCAGTCCTCTGATCATCTTTGTTGCCTCCTCTGGACTTGCTCCAACAGGTCCACATCCTTCTTATGTGGGGGACTCCAGAGCTGGACACATGGATCACTGCACTTTGCAGTGTTGAGTTGTCCTTGGTCATTGAAATCACACCACAACTGGGAGTGAGGCACTTGAAATCAAAGCTTAAAGCAACTGTCTCCAAAATCTACCTTTAGTTACTTTATGTTCACAAGGGTCACCTTGTAAATATAGATTCCTTGAGATGCCAAGAGTTATTCTCCTAGCCTTGATTACACCCTTAATTTAAAAAAAAAAAAAAATCCACATCTAGCTCATGTCTAGACTTGAGTATAACCCAAAAAGAAGTTGTTCCTCTACCAAACACTAGGATTTAATAGCTATATTTATGCTGGGCACATCTAGCACTGTTACAAGGTCAGGTGCAACTCCAATTTTCTTAGAGAATCTGGCCAGAGAAAAAACAGTGCTGCCTAACATTTTTAAAATATTCTAGTGGCTAAATCGGTCACCTGAGAAATAGCAGACATGAGTTCAATTTCCTTTTCTAAATGGATTGAAACTCAGATCTTTCTCCTCCCATAAAGAACCCTAATCACAAGGTATTAGCTACTAGATTGGTGGGGAAGGATGGATGCTTTCTCCATTTCCTGTTGAAGCTGTGCAACAAAAGACTCAAACTTCAGAAAGAGTGAACAAGAAGTAACACTCTAATTTAGTAGTTAAATTGCTTTTCTGGGAAAGAAGTTCTGGCCCTGCTGCTCAAGATAGTCTACACATTTTATATTAAACAGTTAGTGAATAAACTACATAAATTGTTCCAGCACACAGACTACAAATCCTCAGCTTCTCCCTCACATGGGAGTGACTAAGGATTTCAGCTGAGTAGAACCCTTTCTTTTACTGAGTTTCTATAGATTTCTGTGACCAAAAAAAAAAAAAAAAAGTCTTTTTTTCTATAAAGATCTTGTGTAAAGAAATAAAAAGCCAGAGAAAAAGAAGCTGAATTATTCAGGGGAAACATATTGTTATTGCTCAACACACAGGACAAAAAAGACCTTTTCTTAGTAAAAACAAATCTTCTGGAGTACTGATCCATAAATTCACAAAATGTTATCTTTCTTACTGCAGTGTTTTGCCATTTTAATCTAAAGACTCAAGACCATAACTAAATCCACACCATTACAGCACAAACTACAAAGTATTTTACTCAACAAAAGAAAGACTGCTTCAATATTTACATACTCCTATATGGCACTTCACTTACCTGTGAAAGCCTTAAAGCAAGTCCGGGCTGCTAAATTACATTTCATAAGAGAAAAAAATCTCACTTGCTCTTTTAAATGCTGAGAACAAACCCTCAGGTTTGCTATCTGTCTGCCAGAGCTTTCTGGCAAATATTCAGACTGATCTTGCTTACCACACTTTCTCTTGCAGCACATCTACTTTGGTGAACATATTCATACTGTATCCTCTCTGACAAGATGGATTCCATTATACATTTGCCTAACAATGTTAATTACATTCATAAAAGTTGATTTCTTGAATGTTTTAATGGTCAATATGTAATTCTAACTTCTAAGATTATTTTATAACAGCCATTTCTTCTATTAGGAAAAAAAATGAAGTCACCCTTTTGTTATGTTATTCCAATACTTTTTAAATATAAATGACTGATAACTTAAATATACTTAGAACATTAAATGCCTAAACCTTCCTGCTGCTCCACAGCAACCAGAGTATAGTGACATTTCATTTATAACAGGTTCTCAGAATTCAAGCTTGTAGTAAGATATAACTTTGGACATTGAATATAGACAAATATCACTGTAAATTTTTTTAATCTTTTTTTTCTCAGGGAGTGACAAAAGTGCTGTTGCTCTGCTCTGTTTTTCATAGCATTACAACATCACAACTGCACAAGTCTATTACTCTTGCCCTTTTTTGCCCTCATAAAAATCTTTGGTTCCCCTTTTAAATTCTTCAGAAATATAGTCTCACCTCCCACACTACTTCATGTTGCAGATCATTCTTCCAACAAAGATGTTTTCCAGATGCAGGACACTGACAAATGAGTCCACATAAGGTGGACGTCTCAGTGCTGCTTTACAGGAAGAGTTAACGACTGGGGTTGCCTTCTGTCCCCATCAATAATGTAAAATTTAGGTAATGAATGATGTCTTATGCTTCAAATTATATACCAAGTCCTGGAATATAGATTCTACAGTGGAACAAGTTTTACAAGAATTCTATAAACCTTACGTAATTTTAATTAATTTAGCTTTTTGCTATATTGCTGACAAGTGATAACAAAATCTGCTTACATGTGACAAAAAAGAGACAGAAATAAAAAGGAAGAAAAACCAAAAAGAGACATAGGGAAGAGCCTGAAATATCAGCAACACAGTTTATGAACTAGAGGTTAATCATAAGATCAGGCAATATTAAGCATCCTTCAGTTTTAAACCACCAGTACTTTAAGGCAAATATCTATTCAAGGGTACTCTAAAGAGTCATCCATCACAAGGACAAATATATAAACTTACAAGTGGTTGAATCTTTCTGACAAGGTTAAGACCTCTAACTGGCAGTATTCTGTATAAAATTAGTAACAGGAGGCAGAAGATTTCTTCCCTGGGAAAAAAATATTAGAGACTAAAACTCACTCAAAAAAAGCTACGTTGATGAATATGAGATTAGCAACTTTTACTTTCCTGTGTTCACAGTCCTCTGTCAACTATATTGCTGTAAAAATAATTATAGAGTCATGATAGTATTGTCAGGTAATGGAAAGATACATTAAGTCAGGTGAAACAGTGAGGAACTGAACTGGTTGACCATTAGAAAAGGAGACAGTGTAAACTGGCCAGAGGTGGCTGAAATAAATCCTGTTGCATGAAATTTCCTAGCAAAATCAGAGGCAAGAACTTTAAAAGCAGAGTCAATTGTAAATAATAAACTAACTAAAAAATTTTGGTAGTTCGAATGCTGGAAGATACCACCATAATTTTAAAACACAGTTCTTAAGATTCCCTAGTGTTTTATTGGGGGAACATGAAGCAGTAGGAGATAAACTTAAAAGGCTGTGAGGGTGACTGAAGTATGAACTTTCACTGCTTGAGGTTTTATCTGTGTGGCTGCCAGGCAGATGCCTCAGAAACTTGGTAGGGCAGGAAACAGAAAGCAAGGTCTAGCAAAGACAAGAAAAAACTCATTAGTCCATAACAACTCTCACATGATTCAACCTCTGCTCTTAACAGCAGGTGAGTTTGGCTGCCTAGCTTTATTTGGAGAAATGTAATTGGCTTCATGAAGGGAGCTGGTGCAGCAAAGCCCATGAATAATTTTGTTTATTTGGTTCTCTTCCTCTAAATGTGTGGATCTAGTGATGAAGTTTAAATTATAGTAAAAACTTCAAAGATCTTTCCCTGTCAGTCTGTCCAAACTACAGAGGCAAAACTTTCTGAACTTAAAAGGTATGGTTTGGGGAGAAAACAATAATTTCAATCTGTATGCAAGATGAAATAATCTTCTGCCTCTTTTTTTTTTAAGAACATTGGAAAAACCTAAAACCTAAAACTGGAACATATAATGAATCTTAGGAAAGGTTTTTGTTTCCTTAAATTCTACTAAGCTTATGGCAGGAAAAAATCCATGTAACTTGGAAGCATTTAACACAACTAATCATGATAGCTCATGTTCTAATACTTGATATTTCCATTTCAAATTATTAAATGTTACACACTGTGACATACATATACCTTGTCACATCTAGCAAAGATTTAGTTTTTCTTCCCTAATGGCAAAATAGCACATTCAGTTAGTAGCACTATAAATGATTTGCTTTTAGTCACCAAACAACAGAAATATGACTTTACAAAACATCCAGGGTTTATAGCATTAATATAATACATACTAGTAAAAAAGGAAACTATATGCTTTCACAGTATTTAATAATGTTTCTAGTTCTTGCTGGAAACTTCTACAGTGTACATCAATTTAAAAATAATCACACACCATCTTCATACAAGCTGATCTTAGGGCAATTTTAGGATACATTTCTAGAATTACATGCTGATGCAATAAAAAATATCTGATATTCAATTTAATATTACTAATGCTTGAAAAGAAATTAAATACAGTGTAATAAAATCCTGGTATTTTTGGTATTTAATCATACATACCTAGAAATTATGGACTATTTATAGACTTAGAAGAAAGTCTTAGAAGAAAACCCCTTTGTAAATCAACTGAAAGCAGTTACAAAACCTGGTTACCAGTTGTGTATGTTGAAGTGCTATTCGTTTGCAGACACTGAGACATGGGATCCTACCAATTTCTGAGTCTTACTGATTTTCATTACAGCAGTAGGATACTGTGGTTTCTAATAGAAAGCTTAATCCAGAGCCCATCTACCATTTTTCCCAGTTGAGTTCATTAACTTTGAGCTAGGTAGTCACACCAATATAGATTAAATAGATGTGAAACAGTAAATGAAAAATAGTTTTCCTTCTGTATTTTTATCTGAACCTGAGAAACAACAGAGAATAAACTCAGAATAAGAAGAAATCTTCAAAATTTAAATGTTAAACTTTTCTATAAATGATAGCATCTTCTATTAATTATGCTTTTAATGATAGTATTTAATATTCAACAATAATAATAATTTCAAATATTTTAAATTAAGTTTACCTTATCTATTCCATATCTATTTCCAGTTAGCTGGCTATTGCTTGCGGAGTGATGATTGTGATAGAAAATATCAAAACGTATTAGTTGCTTGTGCACAATGACATAATACAGTGGCTCTTATAAGTCTCCAGGTCTCAGTTACCAATATTAAAAGAGCATAATGGCTTAAGGGTCCTTTATTTTTAGTAAAATATGTTAGAAGGTGATCATAAATAATAATGATGTGATTAATAAATATTTTTATCAATGTTATAATTTTTTTTCAAAAGGTAGACTGCATGATAGAAAGCTTCAGAAATGTGCTTTTCTATTAAAACATTCCAGTGGAAATATAAATTGGAAATTTTTACTATGAAATTATTCCAGTCTAAGGATGACACAAGCATTCATGGAATATTCTTTGTGAACATTATCCACTTCATCCAATGTACCTCTAAGGAAGTAAGCATAGAAAGAAATGAATGTCCTTTTAAAATTATACTCCCAGAAGATGTTTTACATTATGTTTAATATCTTAATAGTGTTTACAAGTGAAAGAATCGATTTATAAAACTTGAGTTTTAGAAGATACATATGGTTCAAATAATCACAGACTTCTGATGAAACACAGACAGCCCAGTCTCTTGAGAACCTGATTTATTAAGGTGTACCAGTTACTATATGCTTATTACCACGCCAGTCTGGAAAGAGTAGAATTCTTCCTATGGAGAGACCCAGTGTTTTGACAGAAAGAGAATCTGGTGCTTTCATTTAAAATGAAGATGCCAAAAGTCAGGGGTTTATGCTGTTCAAAATGACTGTTAAATTGAATTTCCCTTGTAAAAGATGGATAAAAATGAGCTATCTCGTGTGACTTTCAGCGGCATATGCTCTTGGGCAGGATGGCATGTGATTGACAGCGTGTGTAAGGCTATCAGGAATCATCAACATGATAAAAACCAGAATGGAGGAGAAAGGAGGCATTTTAAGAAAAGCACAAGGCAGAGGGAAAAATGGAAAGGCACAAGGTAGAGGGAAATGGAAATAACTAAAAAGATGAAAGAAAACTTTCAAGGTTTTGTTGTTTTTTTTTCCTGCCAAATAAATTACTCACAGCATATGCAGAGTTTGAGATAATATTCCATAGGTGAGTTTAGAAAGATTTGCTACACCTCACACACTGAAATAAACTCAATTCGTACTGAGCATAAGAAGTCTAAATACAGCAGTGAATAGATTTATATAGAAATTAATATGTTGTTAGTACAAAGTCTGTTCTCTTTAATTCACCCTAATAGGTTCTCTGGAAGGATTCAATTCAGAGAAAGGAGGTGCATTCTGCTGCTATATCAGTGTCTTTGGAAGACCTACCTCATTTGAGTTACCTACCACTAATGCAATCATGATTTGATCCTGCTTTTCCTAATACATCTCAAATATTTTTAAATATTAATGAAAACTGAATACATCAAAGCTCTGTTTGTTGGCTTTATTTTAAGTATGCTTTTTTTTATTGTTATGACACAGAACTTTATGAAAGAATTCAAACTCTTACATTACAGGTGGGATATGTCATATTCAGCTTTTGTTTTGTTCAAAGTCAGGTATCTAGTTTAAGGTATTGATCAAGTTGGTTTTTATCAAAACAAAAGAAAGAGACATTCTCAAGCGGCACTTTAAAATTACTTTATAAATGCATCCAAACAAATATAATCTGAAAGTAGGAATTTCTATACTCCAAATTTTAAGGAAGTCATCTAAGTTTCAGATACATAATGAAATATAGATGAATAACACTCCAAAATACATTCTACAAATAAAAAAATGTTCTATTTTATAATTTTTTTCAATTTTAATCACTGCAATGATGGGCTACACACAGAAATAGCTGTGCAGGATCTTTATTGTCTCTACTGTTTCTCCTCTAGTATACCTAATTATCTGTAAAATGCTGGTTAAGTTAAATGCCTTGGAAGAAAGAGAATGAAAAAAAGCTTTATTTGAATAACTTGGGACATATTTGAAGCCTTTCAGAATCAGTAATGCTTTGCAAATATTAACAGTCAAAACATGCTTCTGCCATTTGACTTTAAGCTGGTAGAACTCAACACAGTTGATCTTAAGTAGTGTAACTGGAGAATAAAAGTCAATAATAGGCAGCTATTAGTGGTCACATAACTATTATGAATTGTATTATGAACTGTTACATTTGTTTCTGACAGATATTGCAAGTTAGAGAAAAGCCCTAGTGCTTGTTTAGAAGTTTATTGTACTTTGACATAAACATTATTTTTTCTCATGTCCTAAATCTTTCAGATGCTTTTAGAAAAATACACAACACTAATGAAAGCCCTGTTAGGTTGCAGAGAAATCTACATGTGGAGGGGAGAAATAATATCCTGAAATTACAAGTAACATTTTTATATCCTCATTTGGCCTGATGGTAACCATAAAAAAGCTGCAAAAACCTTTCTCCCTTCAAAATGGAACAACATCTCAATACAGCTCTGTCCTGATTCATTTTACATTGTATATAAAACTACCATACATTTATGGGGTGTTCCTCCATTAGTTCTTTCTTCACTGTATATTTAGAAATTCACCTTCATCTTGATGCTTGGTTTATCATTGGTGTTTAACTTCAGATGTCTTGTGGTCAACCTGTCTTTTCTTCTTATAGCTGACTGATTTTACAACAGGTAGAACATGAGATAATTTCATTAATGTCTTTTATTTCTCACAGAGGCTACTGATGTTTAAAATTACAGAGATACCATGAAAATGAAGGATTCATTTTTGTAGACTAGAATGTTGTGTAGAAGTCCATAAAGATCTAGGGATTTGATCATAGATTCAGAGAGAGTTTAGGGTTGGAAAGGTCGTTCAAGTTTAAAAGATCATCAAGCATTATTCCCTACCATAGCCATGGAATATTTTCCTATACCGGATTGTTCTAAGCCCCATCTAGCCTGGCCTAGAACACTTCCAGGGTTGGGGCATCCACAACTTCTCTAGGCAAACTGTTCCGGTGTCTCATCATCTTTACAGTAAAGACTTCTTCTTAAAATCCAATCTAAACCTACTCTCAGTTTAAAATAATTACTCCTTGTCATATCATTACAGATTGTGATAAAAAAAATCTTTCTCCATGTTTCTTATAAACCCTCTTTATATATGAAAGGCTCCATTCAAAAAGCTTTCTTCAGAGACTTCTCTTCTCCAGGCTGAACAGCCCCAACTCTTTCATCCTGTCTTCACTGAAGAGATGCTCCAGCCCCCTGGTCATTTTCATGGCCCTTCTCTGGACCCACTCTAACAAGTCCATGTCTTTCTTGTCTTGGGACCCCCAGCAGCACTCCAGGCAAGGTCTCATGAGAATAAAGAAGAAGGGAAGAATCACCTCCCTTGACCTGCTGGTTGGGCTTCTCTTCATGCAGCCCAGGACCTGATAGACTTTCTGGGCTTCAGTGCACATTGCTGGTTCATGTCTAATTTTTCATCCACCAATATCCCCAATGCCAAGTCCTTCTCAGCAGGACTGCTCTCAGTTTGTTATCCCTCAGTCTCTGCTGATTCTGGGACTTGCCCTGACCCAGGTAGAGGACTTTGAACCTGGTCTTGTAGATATTCATGAGCTTCTCGTGGGCCTGCTACTCCAACCTGTGAAGGTCCCACTGGATGGCGTCCCTTCCTTCCCTCATGTGTATCAACTGCACCACTCAGCTTGGTGGCATCTGCAACCTTTCTGAGGGTGCACTCAATCCCCCTGTATATGTTGCTGTTAAAGATATTAAATAGAACTAGTCCCAGTACAGATCCTTGAGGAACACCACTCGTTACTAGATTATGTACAGCTCAGCACTTCAAAAATATACAGCCCTGGACAATTGTTTTCTCTAGGAATTTGCAATCTAAGTGGAAGGCACAGTCAAAAAAAAAAAAAAATAAAAATGCAAAATTAAAGAATTCCTTCCAATTATGAAGATGGTGAAATGAGAAAATAATACTTTCAGTTTCCATAAAATTCTCCAGGATTTGGATTTAGCTCCACACAATTTGCAACGATAACTCAAAGTCTGCATTAAACTTCTGGACACTTCATATTTTGAATGCAAGTACAATGGATGACTCACAAGGCTACTATCCTGAGAATTTGCCCTCATAAAAAAGGGAGCAGAACCCACAGAAGGTATTGGAACTGGGAGAGAACATTTTTCTGGGGCTGAAAGAATTTTTAAAGATTTTGAAAAATGTTGCCATCATAAACTGGAATTAAAATGTCAAATACAGAACATTTTCAAATATTTAAAAACCCTGTTATTTTCACATGGATGGAAGTGTTTGGATAATCTTATATATTTTAATTTGATTAATGAATTCTTATCTTTTTATCTTTTTGCAAAAATGGAATCAATGGGAAAAAAAAATTCCATGATTTCATAATGCATCATAGAGGAAAAAAAATCCAAAATCAAAAACCAAAACCAAAACCAGGATCTGTATGGCCAGGAAAGAACTCCTGCACACTTTTAAAAAACCTAATGTTTTGCCTTCTATTAAAAAACCCTGTAGTCTTTAATAAAATTCAGCTACCTCTAAAAGTAGAAGGACTTTTGAAAAAGCTGCTATGGATTTTTCACAGTAGTGTGTCGAGATGGAAAGATGTAGAGAAAAGAAGACATGTACAATCCAACACTTAAAATCCTTTACAGGATTACGATACAATTTCTAAATATTAACTTTTGAGACATGCATGGTACTTCCAAAATTATCTTCAATATAAATACAAAAAATTTGAAGATATTATATTAGAACAATAGATCCCAAGTACCATATACTCAATCTGACAGTAATGGGTTTGCTTATAATATAATAGAAACAGAAATTTATATTCTGCACATTATTTATGAGCATGAGATTATCTGAGGACAAGTTAATTTTATAATACATGCTGCATATCACACTAGTATTTATCCATCAGGATACAATTCTCCATGCCTGATACTAGGGAAAATATGTAAAAAGAACATAATGAACTGTACGAAATAGCCTGTCACAGAATATTATATCTATCAAACTGTCAGAAGTAAGTGCACTTAGGAATGAATAGGTCCACAACATGTATTATTTAACTGAGAGCTATTTAATTGTTTATATTATATTTCATTAATACTTTAGAGGAAAATGTTACATTTAAGAAGTTCTGCCACTTTTTATATATGCTTAACTGAAGTTCAAGGGAATTTTATCTCTTTAAGAATTAAAGAATTGGGAATATTTTATTCTATTCTGACCCTGGTAGGATATCACAGAACAGTGTCTGATCTGAAGGCAGTGAGACAGCTTTCTTTAAAGAGAAAAATAAAAAGGAGGAAAAAGCATTAGAAAATACTCATATGTGTAAGTGTAAATGCAATATATCTTGTTTGTTTATACCAGCTTTAGTCACATAAACAGCTTCTGATTTCAACAGGCTCTCTGGCAGAGGGATGTATTTCACCATCAAAGAGTTGCATTAACAGCTCTTAAGTACCAGTGGATGGTAGTCACTGAGGGACCACATGGGCCATGATGTGTGTTATATCACAAGAAAACAAAAAAAAAAGAGCAGTCTTTGTTGCATCTTTTGGAATTTCATTTACTTGTTGAAATTGGGTGTACAATAAGTATAAAACATTCTCTACCCATTTTCCGCTGTTGGAAACAACAGAAAATTTTGTTAAACCACAGCACATTTGCATATACTTATTTTTGAAACAGAAGAAAAGGGAAAAGTAAACAGCAAATACTGCAAGGACAAGACGAGAAATTGTGTTGGGTCATTTAGCAATAAGGATACAAAGAGTGTGAAAGTCAGTTTTATTAGTTTCAGAAGAATCTGCAAAGGCAAGCAGTAGAACTGCTAATAAACGAGCCAATTAGAAAAAGGGGGAAGCATTTGGCAACCTATTCTAGTTAACAGCTAGTGGAAAAAGGATTAGCTTTCTTCCAGGTTATTTCCCCACCTCCATTTTCCATAACACAATTTACACTGAAGAACAAATTTTTCTATATGCACAGGATATTGATACTACATCATTAGTTGGATGTGTCACCTTTCTTAGTAAAATATTTCTATGTAACAATAAGACAAAACAAGAAAATTTACATCCATCTCCTTGGAAGTACAGACATCCAAGGAAAATACTCTGTGACCCACAGAATGTGTGTTTGTGTGCATGTATTTTTATAGGTAAATATAAAATGTTATTTCACAGAGAGGTCTCATTTTATAAGCAAGACTGCTCAGCATCTCAGTCTATTCTAATAAAGGTTGCAAATATGATAGCTATAATGAAGATCTATATTTTCAAAAGACACCTCAACTTTTTTTTTCCTGTTTCAACTTCCTTATTTTTTCCTCCTTTTAAAACTAGTCTCAGTGACACCAGTACAAAAATAAAGATCAGAGCTAATTTATACCTACACATTTCCTATACAAGTCTAGCCTGGTGCTGCTATTAATGCCATTTGGGATTAACTATTTTCTCTGCTATCAGTTCTTTTGTCTGTGTCCATCATCATTATCTGAATAGCTTTAAAAATGCTAAATAGTTATTGGAAACGATTACTTTTTCTTCCCTACAGAATTTAGCATGTTGGTAATTCATAGGTCAGATAGTGAGTGGAATTTGCACTGCTTTCTTTCTTGCTCTCTTTAGAAGAGTTATAATGATCAAAAGATAGGTTCTTTAGAAGAATTTATTTCTGTGTATCTGTTGGTGATTTACTGTGATAAGGATCTACATGTGCTGTTGTAGTAGGACAGCAATATAAATTCTGTCTGTGCTGAAAACTAGAAGCCATGGTGTTTGCATTATGTTCCACTAGGTCCAACTGCCCCTATCCTTGCATTTATACCAAAAATATAAGCATCAGCACCTTAACACAAATTACGTGTCTTGAAATACCATCCTCTGCTTCAAGTCAGTTGTAGTAAAGACACCTAAGTAATCCCTTAATATTAAATATTTACCTCCTTTTTTTCATTCTTATGTCAGAGAGCTTTAAATGAGAAAAAACAAGTAGAGCGAGTCTCCAGAATATTACTGTAAACAGTCAAAAGGTTTATTACACAAGAGTTCTAGGAAATTTGGATTCATTTATGCTTAATCACCTCCATTTGTCTTCCAATAGCACCCAATTTGGGCTTCTAGTCACAAAATTCAACACACTAAATTTCACTTCAAGCTACAAACTCTGTGCAGGTACAGGTATTTTTTTTCTTGAGGACCAATGAGTGTTTTTCAGAGAAATAAAGGAATAGGAAGATGTGTACTGAGAGAATAGTGTAACAAACCCTGAAATGGATGCATTTAACACAGGTAGGGATTCAATTTCAAACACCTCTTGGTGCTTCCAGGCAAAAGACCACTGCAGCCAAAGAAGACAGCATGAACATTGTGCAAAATCTAGCATTATAAGCTGCAATCAGTTTTGCACTGCTGAACTGAGGCCCAGTCATGGAGAGGTGAAGTTCATTTTGGTTATTTTCACTGGCATAAATGATTTTTTAGTTGTTTATACCTGTGTAGAATTGTGTCCTTGATGCACCCTATTTCTGTTTCTGATTTATTTATACTTTCTGGTGATCTAAATTACAGAAAGGATTTTCCAGTGTTAGGAACTGGAATGAGAACTCTCAAATACTTCTGATTTAAGAAAAAAATTTTAAGATAAACTTCAAAATGTGCATCCAAACCTACTAGTAATGTTTGCAGCCCCTTCCTTTATGACTGCAGTGAGCTCTAATGATATTCTACATTGTAATTTTCAGCTCAGGTGCTACAGATCCGTGTATTTAGACTAAAGATTGCGTGTTCAGTCTCCACAGTGTTTGGCTCTCCTCACACATTACTTTCGTGTAATATGTGGCAGAAGCCTTCAAAATGCATTAACACAGGTGGACTTTTGGTGGTTACTGCAGCCCTGTGGAATAAACATGCTTCAGGCTGTTTGCACAGGTCCAGTAGCGGGGTTAGAGCTTGGGAGTGATAAGGTTACCTAAACCATAGCACAACCGAAAAAAGTCAAACCATCCAAGAAAATCAAGGTTGATTTCTACATGTCACATTTAAAATCTAAATATGTGTATTGCCTGAGGAATGCATTTGAAACAGCCAAGCCTGGTAGGAAAGAATGTTTTAAGAGCACTGTTTCAACAGGGATATTTCTACTGGGAATAAATAAACTGCTGAACGTGCCTCATTTTCTAATACCCCACAGATGTAAACTGTATTTGATTCTATTGGCTATAATTTAATTTAATGCTTGGAATCTTGCAGTAATATACAGTAACTGATATGCCCTTTGATTGAGAAACAGCCAGACAAAAAAAAGTTTATATTTTTTCCTTCTCTATAGAGCCGTCTTATTATAAAGAAAAGGTTCATTTTAGTATGCATTTCTATTATAAGTCTATATTAGAAATGACATACAGAACCAAGAGCAAGACAATTCCTGCTTTATGTCTTATTAATTGGAAAGCTTTTCTGTTCTAGACAAATGGGATTTTTCTTTGTGTTTTTAATTGTGAACAGTATCTCACAAATTTAAATAGTGTTCAATAGAAGCATTGGCTGATTAGCACCATCATCTGTACTGTGAAATTCTTTTTCTTCAATGATAGAATTATTTTTTACATATCCCCATTCCTGTTAAATACCTCTAATTTCTTGAGAAACCAGGCTCTTAGTATTCAATACAAGAAAGATGCAAAGGAGTGAAGAAATATTCAAAAGTACTTTTCACTTTGAAGTATTACTAGTCAGAGAATTAACTGAAATATTTACATTAATGCATGGCACTACATCCATGTTATTTCAACGCTTTTCTAATACATATGTATTAGAAAAATAATATATTCTAACTTGTCAATACTTTGGTTTCTTTTCAAATCTGAATATTTCAATTTTTTGCAGCTGTTCTTCGAACTGCCAGATACAGGGTATCTACATTTTAATTTTTAGAAGGGGCTAGTGCAATAGTTATAATGTATGAGTTTTCCTGGATGCATCTGAAACTTGTGGATGACCAGCAATTTTTTGAACAACTGAAAGAAAATACATTTAATGGTAGTTTCCACCATTGACAGTAAGTGTGAAAAGTGGGATTTACATTTTTGTTCTGTTTAAAACTTTTTAAAATGGTGAATAAGTGAAGAGACTCATCTATACACATTAGATGCCTTTTAGCACAAATTAGCTAATAGGAAATCCATATCAAGGTCTAGGATTTTAAGTATCAGTTTAATGCTGTTATAATATACTATGAGAAAGGAAAGATGGTGGTGCTAGAGTGCTTATTTATTTACTCATACATAAAAATCAATAGAAATAGAATACTGATAATTCATTAGCATTATAAAATAATTTATTTCCACCTGAAGAATTGGAGATTGTTGAAGGCTGAATCACCTGCTGATAAGGACACTTTCTGAATATAAATATTTGCATTCCTTGGAGGATATTCCTCTCCAGAGGAATGAGGAACACTTAGCTTTGGCTTTATGCCTAACTACACACTTTTAATGTGCAACTATCTAAAACTCTTGTATAGCGTATTGTACCTAGAGGTTAAGTGTGGCACATTAAGGGGAGACTAATTTCAATTAAAAATATGATAATGACATTAAAATATGCACTGCTGTAGTCTCAGTCAAGTCTGTTACTGTCAAAAGGAGCTTATTGGGGTTTGCTTAGTTCTGTGTGCACAGGGACTGATATAGTTGCTAAAGGTGTGGACAGTGGCTGCTGAGCTGCATTTCAGAGTAGGGAAAAAACCAGCAATTTAAAACGATTCTTCACATTTTGGCACTTTCAGCCTGTGTTTGGGAGGGTGGCAGGTTTTACTTTCAGAGCTGCTGAGAACCTCCAGTTTTGTGCTGACTTACTTGAGGAAAGAGTATTAAAAAAAGTCAAGAGACATACTTAGTAATCCTTATTTAAGACAAATTAAATAGTGGAAATATGTTTGAATGGACACAAGCAGCACTACCTTAGAAATCAATTAATTTTACAGGAACAACAGGGTTGCTGTGGTAGATAATTGGACAGGCCTACACTGTACTCAGCACGTAGGAATCTGACATTTAGACCTTGTGAGCTAACAAACTCTGAAAAGTATTCCATCTTATTTAAAAATCTACCTTGAAAATGGAAACTGATCCTATGGCTGGCAGGTCACTTGCTAGGTATTTTATTCACCTACAAGTTCAAAGAGATGAACCTCTGAGCTTCAAGGCAGTGAGAGTGAAGCTGCATTTGAAAAAGCAAGGGGAATAAGGCAAGAAGACGACTGAGACTAAAACTTTCTATGCCTCGAAAAGAACATGCACTGACTGCTTGGAAGGCATCAATTATTAGCACTGTGAGCAATAATTGCTATTGCTAATGAGCACCCTCACTTACAGATACAATGACATGTTTTAAGAGACAGATTTGGGAGCACATTTTTAATGAGCTTTCTTCATAGTTACAAATACTCTCTTGCTCCCCCACAACACAGAAGTGTTTAATGTCTTTTCTCATGAAACTTAGAGCAGTTAATTTCCTTACTGTTTCTATAAAGATTTCTTTTTTCCTCTGAACTACTCAGTGAGCCACACATTAATTTTGTCAGTTAAGTTTTATAACAGATTTTGAAAAATTCTTATCCCTTCTTTTTTCAGTATATGAAAAAACTGTACATCATACAGCAGATTCAGTGGCTCAATGTTCAAGTGTTTAACATATTTACCAGCAACATGGCCAGTGGGATTGAGTGCACCCTCAGAAAGTTTGCTAACAACACCAAACTGTGGTGTGTGGTCAACACACTGGAGGGGCCTTGAGAGGCTTGAGAGGTGGGCCTGTGTGAATCTCACTAATTCCAACAAGGCCAAGTCCAAGGTGTTGCGTGTGCGTCAGGGCAACACCAAGCACAAGTACAGGCTGGGAGGAGAATGGATTGAGAGCAGCCCTGGGGAGAAGGATTTGGGGGTGTTGGTGGATGAGAAGCTCAACATGACCTGACAATGTACACTTGCAGCCCAGAAAGCCAGCTGTATCCTGGGCTGCATCAACAGCAGTGTGGCTGAGGGAGGTGACTCTGCCCCTCTACCCCACATTCACGAGACCCCACCTGGAGTACTGTGCCCAGCCCTGGGGCTTCCAACATAAGAAAGGCATGGACCTATTGGAGTGAGTCCAGAGGAGGCCATGAAGATGATCCATGCGGGAGCATCTCTCCTATGAAGGCAGACTGAGAGACTTGAGATTCTTCCACCTGGAGAAAAGAAGGCTTCAGGAAGACCTTCAAGCAGCATTAGAGTTTCTAAAGAGGCTACAAGAGTGCTAGAGAGGGACTTTTTACAAGAGCATGTAGTGATTGGACGAGGGACAATGGCTTTCAACTGAAAGAGGGTAGGTTTAGGTTGGATATTTTAGGAAAAAAATTCTTTGCTATGAAGGTGGTGAGATACTGGCACAGGTAGCCCGGAGAAGCTCTGAATACCCCATCCCTAGAAGCATTCAAGTCTAGGCTGGATGGGGCTCTGAGCAGCCTGATTTCATGGATACCCTCCCTGACCATGGTAGAGGGGTTGCAGCTAGATGATCTTTGAGGTCCCTTTCAATTCAAACCATTCTATGATTCTCTTTTGTGTGTGTATGTGCCAGCACCAGAGATAGTCACAAGGAGCATATTTTGTAATGCTGGAATAGGACCAAATTCAAAGGTTGAAGAACCTCAGTGAGAGCTTCAGAGGTGGTCACAGGCCTTTACTGCTTCTGTTATCTCTTCTGCACTTCTCTGTGAGCATATTTTTTTCCTGTGAGATAATCCACAATTGGAATGAAGAAGTAAAACAATGGTTTAAAGATGACCATTTGGCTTCTGCTTAAGCGGATACTCACTGTACTTTAACTGACTTATTTTCACTCTTTACTGCTTCCAGGCATATACTCAAGCCACATACTCTATTGTTGGACACTAAAATTGTTTGTCAAACACAGTTATAGGATTCCACCACTGCTGATGCTTGTTATTATTTATTTTTTCCCTTGCACGAACACCATCAGTGCATGTTTGTCAACTCAAATTCAAATTGTTTTCCTTATATGTGAAACGGAAAATAGACCAGGAATGTCTTTTTCTGTTCAAATGCTTACTAACATTAGAACTGAACTCCATAGAAACTGAAGAATGAAGAAGAGTTTTGCCAAGAGAGATGAAAACTGAGTGTGTGGCAGAGAAACCAAATATTATGGCAGCAAGAGTGTTTAGTGGAAACACTCTCTGAAAAATCAAGGCTTTTTGGTGTGTAAGTGACAGAAAAGGTGACTAACTGGAAGCATGATTAATCCCCTTCTGTATATAAATGTTGTAAGAAAAATTCTCGTAAAAGAAGAAACTAGCTACAAATGTCAAGTGTGAGATACTATGAATGCACAGATTAATCAAACTAGGCTATATCCCATTAATCATATATCTTAAAATGACATAAAAAGAGCTTTACTTTATAACTTCTTTATGCATTGTTGATGAACTTTATGCATTTTTGCAAAGGAGCCAAACTGTCAGCCTGACAAATGCTTTCACGTGATCAAAAACCTCAAAGTGGTGCTATTTCTCTTGCGTACTGATGACTGCAGGAAACTATAGCATAAAAATTTGTAATGTTTGGTGTTAAGGATGACTTTGATTGTCTTGGCAAAAAATTTTATGATACTTAACAAAAATTTATGGAGAAAAGTCACTCTGAATAATGTCTTCTCCATTCTGCATTCCATTCAATTATGAAATGTAAATGAATAAACCAAGGGAGAGCTTTCAGAGACTGAATTAAAATTTATTTGTACTAAAAAGTGAACATAGTGAACAACTGCATATTAGCAGTTTTATTATAGGGGAAAACTAATGATGATCCTTGTCAGCATTATGTAAATTGCATTTAGCCACCTTTATTCCCAAATAAGATAGCAAATAACATCAACACCAAAAAGCTGCAGCTGATGCAACTGCAACACAACCTGGAAAACTGTGAAACTGCAACCACCTCTTCTTCTTGAAAAATATTAATGCTGTCATTCAGTGTAATTACAGCATAATTTCACCGTATTAATGCTAGTGTGAAAGAATATGGTTTTCTTGGCTGCAGAACTATTCCTAAATAAAACCATTTTATGTCTCAGAGGCCACATGGCATACATCCATAAAGCTACACTGTTCCACTGTCATCTCCAAGCAACATAACGTCATCCAACCCCTCTATGTAGAATGATCCCTGTTGTACTGTTTCCTGATCCATTCCCAAATATTATTTGGAAGAGTACTATTTTTCACAGTTGCCAAGAAGAACATCAAAAATTTAAATACAAGGAATAATCACAAGTCAGTTCTTCAGTGGGTGTTTGTGCTCTGGATTTGCTTTTCAACACCATATTTAACATTTTCTAAATCTACCCTGCTAGGGTTTTTTTTAATGTTTGATAATTTTTTTGGTTTATTGCATGTCTATTCTATTTCATAATGGATTAATAATTATTTAACTGACATATTAGAGAAGAGGTGAGAGAATTAAGTAAGAAGAGTTTCTTTTGTCCCAGATATATCACATGTGTACAATAAAGAGCCCAGTTCTTTGCCTTTGAGTTAGAAGAAAGAGTAGGGAATTACTCATCTGAGGCCTCATAGCCAAGGGGCAATCATGAGGACAAGTCATGTTACGACAGTAATGCTAATGAGCAGTGGTAACTTCATTTATCATCAGCAACAGTTTAAGAAAAGCATACCTATAATCTGTTAATTAAAATCTAGTTAGAAGTTGTTTTGACATACTTAGGCTTACCACATAGCTCAATAATAATCTTGTTTAATCTAGGAAACACTTGAACATGGAATGCAAATTAAGAAATTTCTTTTATTTGAAATAATCCAAATGTCATTACAGGCGTATATCCAGCCCCCAAGAAATCTGTATCATGGGAAAGTTCCTAGGATCTAACACAACCAGCTACTTCACAGTGACTATATATGACATTACTGCTTCAAATTATGGAAATTGTAATCACATTGAAGGCAGTGAAATAATATAGGTGACTTTTCCCCAGCATGGTCTCCTTGTCAGATAAACACATGTTCTACAGTGTTACATATCTAGATTTATTGATAAATCATAGGATATTGTGCTTAGGCACAAACTCTACTCCCTAGGGAAGACAGTGAAGTTGCATGAACAGTATGTTATTTTTTATAGGTAACTTAGCAACTGCGGCCTGTTCTAGAGCCAAGAACAGAATCTAAAGGTTGTGTTGAGAATTTTGCTTCAATGTTTTTTCCCTTCTGTCATCAGTGTCCCCACGTCCCAAACTGTCAGGGTTATGTCCTCCTGGTGTGGAGATTCCTGCTTAGATTAGAGCTTCAGCTACACTACCCAGCATAGGCAGGGAGCTGTATACTATGTCTCCTCAAGGAGTAATCTACAAATGATTGCTAGGATTATTAATACATTATTTAGAATTTAAATCTTTTTTTCATATATATTAACATAATCTATACTTTAAACTATAATAATATAACTCTACCAGCCTCTTCCTCAACTAAAGCATGAAAGAGGTTCATTTTTATATACCTCTACTAACCTTTGGCTTCTCACTTCAACTCTGTGATAAATCACCATCTTGTTTGCAAAAGCCAGCTTTTCTCATTTAAGACATGAATAATAAGCTTGAGTGCACCACAGGACCAACCTTGCTGTGCCAGTATTTTCTCACTCACTTTTTGCTGTAGGCATAGTGCTACATTTTCCACTCTATAATGTAGACCTGCTGAATTGCATAATCCAAAATTAAACAATCTAAACTACAAAACCACATCAAAATAAAACAAAGGATTTAATTAGCCCTGCAAAAGGATTACAAATATGTTTTCCATCGCCTCAAGTACATTTAGATAATTATTTTAAATTATTTTTCTGATACTAAAAAGAGAATACAAGATTAATTCTAAGTTATATCATTTGCTAATCTTGACTGGCAATTTTCTGATGACCCTGGCAAAAATCTGATGCTTCTGGAACTATGAATAATTCTAATAATGATCAGGTGACATAGTACATGTGTCACCCCAGAGACTTCTGATATATAATACACATCTAGAAGCATGAAAATGGATTACTATTACCATTCATGAATAAGTACTAATGTCAATAGCATTAATAACTCATGGCTAATTCAATCAGTACATTCAGTTGTTTAAGTAAAACAATCACTTCCCTAGATTGCCAAAAGCACATAGTCCTTTCGATGTGCTTCCACCTTATGATGTGAATGTTATTTTAAACAATATTGCATATTCATCTTCATATTCACTTGTAGTATTTGAGACTATAAAATCTTCCTCAGCTCTCTGTTTTGTTACATTTAATTAAGTCTTATATTTTCTTTATCAAACTTTTTTTTTGTAGAAGATAAATACATATATTTGTATGGATAAGGCATGTTAAAGTAGTATTTACTTCATTTCCTAATGCAGAAACTACAATTTTATACTTTTTTAATTTTCAATATTCTTGGATTAGAACTTTATAAAAATAGTAAGTATAATTAAACAAATAAAATTGTCTCCATATGTTTCAACACTCTCATTCAGTTTATTAAAAGGCTGAAAAATTGTTATAACTCTCAGGGAGAAGCATAAATAAGCTAGAAACCTTGCACTGGTGTTTCTCTCATTTTCTCTAATATATTTGAAGGCCATTCTTCCAGGAAAAAAATATGAATGTAATTAATTACAAAACCACAATGTTAAGAATGTAAATGAGACAGTATCCTGCAGAGGTCTGATGTTTACCTTTTATTATCTTCACCCATCCTTCATTGTATTAAGCTTTGTTACCTTGTTTGAAGAACAAAGGAAGCGAAAACACTGATCTGAGTTGCAATACATTTTCCTTTACTTTACACTAACATTTTCCCTTGAGAATGCATTCAAGCAATTCCATAAAGCAAAAGACAAATTGTAGATATTTTGGAAAGTGCATGTTAAGACGCTTAAAATTAGGTATACTGTATGGGAGAATTCTATCTAGAAACCAAAGACACTTAATACAAAGCTATAGAAAACAGCAGCAACACCAAAAAACCCAAACCAAATAAAAAAAAAAAAAAGAAGAATAAATAAAAAGGAAAAGAATGAATACAGAGAATTTATCTATTTATCTCATCTGCTGCTCACTAGTGCACAGTAACTCACAGACTAGATAAGCATATAATAGGACTCCCTGCTGTTTATACCTAACCATTGTTCAATATGCTGTATCAGCATAAATGTGGCTATATTTCATTCTGGTCCCACTTCAGAGGCATATTCATCCTATTTCTTTTATAAGACCTGCTGATGCCACATAGAAAACTCTCAAATTTAGAGAAAACACGGTTGTAATACAATATATTTGCCGTTTCACTTCATTCTGCCCCTTGTCCCTGCATACCTTTGTACAAAAGCAATTTATTTGCCCCCAAAGTTCACTTTCTTTTACTGTTTATGATTTTTAGATGAGGTCATATTTTTAAAGTTAGAGTTTTGCAGCTGCTTACTACTGTCTTGCCACTACAGAGCTCAAACAGGATTTTCCTGTGGTACGTGCTGTGATAAGTGAGAGATCATCTGTGTGGAAGGAAAGGAGAGGACACTGCACCAACCTGAGACTTCTTTCAAATCATGTTCCTTCAGCTTTTTTCCCTGAGTAAAAGTCAGTAACTGTGGCTCCTGAGCCGACGCAGGGACACCGTGTGTTCACAGAGCTTTGCTCTGGGTTCTGGCATCAGAAGTAAGAAGATGGAGTTTTACAGAGCTGCACAAAATTTTTACCTTCTCCCTTGGGAATCCCAGTCCCTGGTTCTGGTGGGTGATGATGAGGCTTGTTTTAAGGCTTGATGCAGGAAGAGTTGCTCAGCATCCTCACTGGTGCTGGGCTGGCATCTCTCAGCATCTTACCCATGCCTTCTCTGATAGTGTTTCCCAGTTCACAGAACTGTTGAATGTATGATTCTGTGACTTCTTACCCATGACTCATATAATAGTATTTCACAATTCCATGGGAAATATTTTGTTAATGGATTTTAGGAGCCCCTCTTTCCTTTCATGGCCAATCCCACTGCCTAGCTAATAATCTCTCTGGGATCAGCTCTTAGACTTCTGTTTTCTCCTTCCCTGTGGGTCCCAAAAACCTTGGCTGCAGCTTTTAACTGAGTCATTTGTTATGGACCTTTATGTTCATATCCAAACATTCAATACTATTAAAATTTCATTTAGTTTATTTTAGTCTAACACTTCTTTCTTAAGGTCATCTATTTTGTGCATTATCTGCTAATTTCATTAGCAAATTACTTGGTTTTATGCCAAGCCTATAAATGAGTCTTTTAAAGAAGATGCATTTCATGAATAACCCTTGTGGAATTCCGAAAAAAGCCCTCTTCAAGCTCAGTTACTCTCCTTTTTTTTCTTAATTTTATAAGGTGTGTGCTAATACCTGTCCAACTCTAACCTTTTAGCTGACTAATAGCATTTTATGGCACTATATTAAATATTTTACTGAAGTCTAGACACATTTGCTCTACTACATTTCATCTGTCTGAAGAAATGAATCATATATCAAATAAAAATAAATTAGTACAAGTAAGTGCATTTATGTTTGATGAAGCTGTCTCCAGTGTCATCTTGCTTTCAATTTAATTCTGGTTTAAGGACTGTTTTTTTCCTTTAAATTGAAGAGATACTCCACCTAAATATAGCAAAACATAATGTAGGCATCTGGTGTAAAGTAGCCTTTTAGGTTCCGAGTAACAAATAGAAAGAGATAAGCATATGTGAAGAGTAAATCACTTCATACATTTGTACCTACACATATACACAGACATATTTGGAATTAAATGCAATACCTATTTTCTCTCTTGAATGACCTAGGACACATACTTTTAGATAGCTGGTTCAGCTTACATCTTGGGATGAAGGAGATTGTGTTTTCTGACTTGAAGTTGTGAAACTCCTTATAGTTTTTTTTCTAAATCAAAGACACTTTCTTTTTATAAATCTATTGTTAGTAATAATCTTTTATTGCTAAATTTGATATTATTACCCTTATCAAAAGAAAATTTTCATTTAGCTTTGGTTTATACTTAGATCATGTCTAAATTCTACCCTTACTTACTGAAGAGTGATCTAATTGCCTTCTCCTTTATATTATCTCTTTCAGACACCTCAAGATCTTACAGCTACAGCCATTGTGTTGACTAAGCTTCCTAGGTGTTTTAAAATATATATGTTACATAAGCACACTGAATGTGGTGTCAGGAAATAAAAAGGAAAATAACCAGATTTTATTCTGCTTTTGATGGAGACAGACTAGGCATAATAAAGAAAAAAGCCCCTATTGACTTTAGTGGACATGACTTAAGGGACACTAAGAAAAAAGCATTGATGCAGCCAGCAGATATGTGTTGTACCTATTTCCTCCAAGGATGTCTGGGAAAGCCTGTCTCCCAGTTCCAGTCTCCCAGCCTCCCCCCTTGGGTACAACGGAAGTACTTGACTAAGAACAGTGGCTGAACTGACAGCTTTGTCATTTCATAGGCTTTTCCTACTGCATTTTAACATGCCCACCACTGATATTTTCTTCTGAAAGCTGGTTGAGGGTGCCAATTCTAAGGATACTACTCTGAAAATAATGGGAGAAAAGCTACTTCTGTGCATATAAACATAACTATATCCTTATGTCAATGTTATTTTTTGTGCTTTTCGATGTCAAATTGGACAGCAGTGACACAAAGCCTGTAATATGAAGTAAAATGAATTCCAGATGGATTGCCCCAGTTTGTTATTTCAGTAGCATGCAGAACAATTTTAATTTATTTTTACTAAAAATTGTAGCTTACAAAGATGTCTTTGATGGTTTAGCTCAAGGGTGTAAATACATAAATACATACTTTTGCTTTAAAATGAAGACCACAAAGTCCTTAAATATCAGTAAGTGTAACGGCTAGTCAGACGCTGCAACATATGAGATTTGGAACTTTCAGCAGCAGTCTTCATCAAAATTATTCTGTACTTTTAAAATTTTATTCTTTTTTAATATATGTAAAAAAGGAGGACCGACACCTAAAATTCAGCTCTGAACTTACTTTATTTGGATGAAGACATCCTTATTTATCATTATTTGTTCATTAGAAGACTTCAGTGAATTCAATGTGAACTTGTTTTGAGGCAGATGTGACAGATACATCAAGGCAGAGGGTGCTTCTGCAGACAAACAAGGAAATATGCATTTGACCCTTGCCTAAAAGTTAGCTCATTGTTTTGGAGGAAAGACTCTGAGGCTGTGGTTCCTGCTTTCCAGAAAAATTTTACATTTTAAAACTGAAGATTACACATACCTGTCACGGTATGAGATATAGGATCCAATGACATTTCTTGACCGAGTGCACTAATCTCTAATTTACTCTTTGTAGTTTAGGTGAGTTTTGGTCTTCAAAGGCCAACATATGTACGGTGAGATGGACTGAGCCTCATTGTAAAAGGTGAAACAACCAGAATGGCTAAATGTTATTGTTGTTTGACTTGTTACAAGCACTGAGGTTTCTCTTGCATCAAAAGAAAAGACGATGGAGATAGGTTGAATATTGATTGAAGTGGGTTGTTTCTATAAATTAGAAACTATGCATTATTTAACATACGACTTACCATAAGAGAAGAGTGGTTGTTTAATGATAAAACTCAATAATTCAGTTACTAGGAAAAATCAAGTTCTTCAGGTTAAACATGGCATGTTTAACTGCCTGTAGTTTGTCATACTCAGCACTAATATTGGACTGAATATCAGAAGAAATTCAAGAGGAAAAAAAAAAAAAAGAAATTCAGGGTCCTCCAGATCCTATATGTTTTTTCATTTCCTTTGCACCCTTCTCAATATTTTTTTTAGTCATGTGAATTCAGACTCGTTCCATCTTAAGTAAGAACTTACCAGAGGCACCCAAGGCATACACCCAGTAATTGAATTTCCTAATAGTAAATGGAGAGAAATATGACCCTCCAAAAAGTAATTTAGCCTACTGTAGATCAGCCTTGACCTCTGGAAAGGCCCACGCTTTGCCGCTCACTGCATGAGCAGCTTAGTAAGATCAAAATATTAATTAAAGCATTAGAGGTGTCTGAATTTAGATAAGATGAACGTATACTTGGACACCTACAATGAATGTAGTGACACAGATGTGGTTACGACGTTAAAAATGCTGGTGTTTTCATGCTGTTTCATTTACAAACATCTTGCATTATTGGTGGAGTATGTGATACTTCGATAGTCTTTGAGCCAGGAAAGTTATTTTCAGTCACAATGCCGGTACATTATGTATGGGTGGCAGTATGTGTAGTGGGTAGTGGCAGTAAATATTTTCCTGCCTTTGCTAGTTATTTGTCTTAGCTCTGAACTGCAGAGAACCACCTACTCAACTGCAAGAATAGTTCAGTTCCTATGCCATTGAGTCTTCACTGCAGACTGGGACCACCAGGAAGGTCCAAATATCTGAGCTCCAGATTGTCTACATAGTTTGCCATTTACTATTTATTTGCGAGCCAAGTAATTGCATGCTTCGTGTCTTGTATTAATAAAGACACTCAATCCTATTTAATTCATTTAAAAAGCAAAAAAAAAAAGAAAAGAGAAAAAAGTAGCAGTTAACATTCATGACAGTGTTATTAGAATATATGTCAATCAGAGTTTGGTTTTAGGCCAAAGGAAATTAAAGATACACCATTATTTCTATTAATTGCAACTAAAGTACATTTCAAAATCTCACTGAATGCCAAGGAAATTGCCATTAGAAATTGCAGTGGTAACTCAAGCTTTCGTAGCAATTGCAATTCACTTGCAATTTCAATTGTTTTCAGTCAAGCACATTAGAAACCGACAGGGTTGTTGTTAAGGCTTCCACGGAAACAGGCATGTGGCAATACTTACACAGCCAAAAAATCAGAAGACTGGGCTCTGCTTTTGCTTTTGCATCTATAAAATTATTCCTAGCACTTCTCAAATAAGATCTCTGGACCACATTTAGAGGACAGGTTAATGATTTTATCCTTGAATTATAGCTTAGAAACATTTAAGCTCAGAAGCACTTTTTTCCTCCCTAAATATGCAGATATATGGCTAACACCTTACAAAATCTGACACTAAAGGTGTCATCCAGCTTCAGAAATCTGATATTAGATGTGTTCTGCTTGTCTAACCTACAATAGGGAAGTGAGTCATTCTAGGAAGACAGCTGTTCAGCTCCAGCTTATATAAGCCCAGCATTGCTGAAATGATACCTAGAGATGCTTACTTCTCTTCACTGGTTTTGAAAGGTTACCACATGACAAGCTCAGGTATAGCTGCTGGTACAAGAATTTGCTAGTCCTATTTATAGGGATATTATTGATACAATAGATTTCATTATTCCCATCCACCCAATTCACTCGCAGTTCCAAAGTTAAAATCGGACTTTTAAAGACTCTTTGTCTAATATTGTTGGCCCATCTGTCTTTAATATCTTTGGATTTCAGAATCTGCTCACAGCTTTTCGATATCCTGGTATCAATAACCATTGTCATCCTAGTATACAGACTATGTTGTTGGTATATTTTTCTCCTTTTACTGTCTGTTAAATACTTTGGTTTTTCTCTCCAGTCCTCTCATATTTCTTACATTATAAAGCCAACATATAAAGAAGCTATAAAGCACCTAAATAATTTCCAGTACAATTCTATAATAAGTAAACAAAAGTATATTGCCCTGCTGGATATATATTAAACTTCATTATTATGGACATTATCTAAATGTCCATTATCACCTATTACTCCATAGCTAAGTTGCAATAGTACCTCCTGTGGAATATTTAAAGCAAAATTTCCCAATTCCTTTGAATTACTCTGTTAAAACATTTGGCACAGTCTGTCTAAGAATGATCTTTTACTTTCATGTTTTTCTGGAAGTTAACTCAAGTTTAACAGGTTATCAGTAGATCAAAAGATCTGAAAACATGGAGATTGATATAAAATAATAATTATCTACTGAAACTAAAACCAGAGCTTAAGGAGGTAACATTTAACGTTCATTCTCCCAGTCTGAAGTATTCTTTAAAGAAAAAAATATGAAAAAGGACAGCTTCCTAGTTAAAGCTGGTCTGAAAGTTTTTTTGTTCAGTACTTCTTAGCTCTTACTCTTATTATAAGATAGTCTTCCAAGGGAGTATTTGAGAGGTTATTAAAGTGTATTTCAAAATTCTCACAACAGAATATTCAGATTAACAATACATCAGTGAACATAACATAACATAGTCTTGGAAGTCCATTGTTGCTGACTCTTCAGATCACCTTTAGCATCTCAAATCTCTTGGTTCAGCAGTTACTAAGGGCAAAAGAAATCACTGAGCCCAAAGCTAAACCTGTCACACAATATTGAAATTCCTTTGGCAGCCACAGTTCCTCTAGAAATCAGTGTCTTGAGGTCTGCCCATAGCTGCTCCACCGACAGCAGAGAGTATATTATTAAAACTGTTAGAAGTTTGACTGATTATGGAAAATAATTGGTTAAAAATCCAGTCTCCCTCAATGCCTGTGGAAAATCTAACATCAGTGAAGAACAGATTACACAAATTCATGCAGCCCTTATGATCTTTGATTACAATTTGCCCAGGCTTCAGAGGTTAGGCAACATATGAAAATGTTCTTAGATAAGTCAGAATGAGAACTATTGCATCTAGGCCAGCTGGAGGATTTCACCCAGCCTGATTAAACCATCCAAACTGGCCTATGAGAATAGTCCATAGGAAAGTGTATATTCTGTACTGATGCAGTCTATACATCCGTGCAGGTTTTAAAATAATGAAACCCTCCTTGGAAAAAAATAAATTCATGTACATGAAATCTTAAGAAACAAAGAAGCAACAAGCCCAACAACATCCATTCTCATCTAAAATGTTATAACCTCTTAATATAGAATATTGACTATTATTACATAACAACACTTAAAGTATCAATTCCAACCATTCTTCTCATTAAACTGGTTCTCTCTGAAATAAATTGATTTTATTTCCTTTTCAACCAAACACCACCTTAATTTAAAGACACCAAAGAGATTCCTCTGATCATAAAATATATCTGATCATCTAGTAACATTTGAGAATGATTTTTTCAGTGGACTTTATTCTTCAATAATTTTGTAGGTCTGATCAAGAGATTAGTAATTATAAATTGTCTCCACAAGTTCCTAATCAAAATTGAAATAGATGGGGTTTTGTCTTATTCTTGTCAGAATGCTTCAGAAAGAAGATTTGTTTTGGGGCTTCTTCAAACAGTCTTTTTATATTATTATACTAATCTCAAAACTGGTATCACTGAGGCACTGTAGTCCACTAATTATTGGTATAGAGATCCTTATAGAAATAAATTTATATAATTTAAATAATACAAAGCTTGTATGGAAATCTCAAGTTTCACTTTATTTTATTTAGTCAAGAGCAATAATCTCATAATCAAAAGACTCTGCAAGCACAAACAGAAGCAACCAGCTGTAAAGCAGGCTGAAGGAGCAGTGAGGAAACATGTCACCCAAATACCATAATGCTTTCTCCAAAGCCTTCAGGCAATTTCTCCCCTTTCAGCCAACATCTTAGTTTTGAAATGCCTGCTTTGTGCTAAAACTGCCATATCATTGAATCAATCTCTTTTCTGGTCTCAGCTATTCCAGTTATTAAAAGACATAATCAACATCTTTGATGGATTAAGTAATGATCCAATAAAACTGCACTCAGCCAGAAAATAGATTTTTTTCACCATGTAACTTCTGTTTTGAAGAGTTCCTTTATGAGAAAAAGGAATGCAAAAAATACCAATTGGTTCTAATTAGTCTATACCTGTTCCAAAATGCAGTGAGATAATCTCTTTCATCAACTGATGGTGAATATTTAAGACTTAAATCCTTCAAAATATAGGCTAATGTAGGTATCACTGTAATCAGAAGCACCTGATGATAGGAAAATCATATCCCTAAACTTAATTAAGTAAAGCCATAACAAAGAAACATTTATAAAAATACTTTTTTTTGGCTTGTAGGCACTAAAATTACAAAAGCAATTGCAATATATACCTGGCAACTGTTTGCTAGCTGAAGCATATCTGTACCAAATGCTTGACTTTATGTCTAGAGAACAAACTGCCTATTGGACTGCAAATGGGTCTTTAATAAGTGAGATTTTCCTCAAAGGAATAAAATGTTTTGACTCCTTTCTAAAGCATTGAACCACTGTTTATGTTTAATTATCATGCTAGATGCTGAGAAACTGAAAAAAAATTAATTAAAATGAAGCAGAGTGTAAAAGCAAATGTGATTAAAACTGTACAAAAATGTCTTTTCAGTTTTCATGATACCAAGGGAGGCTTAAATTACATACAGGCATACTTCTTTCCCTTAATTTTCCTTAATAACTTTTAATCTTTATATCTCTTATTAGCTTTAATTTGGAGATAAGTGAAGTTCTATTATAAAAAAAATCAATAGCATATGCATTGACCACGTTTAACTATATATAGATTTAATGTGATTTAATCCTTTTCAAATCTATAGGTCACCATTTTTCAGTTCAAAATCATCTATAATGATGATATTCACTGCTGAACACCTCCATCTTCTATTTATCTAAGGTAATTCAATCAATATTCCATATGTCAAGGCAAGGGGCAGGGCAACTCAAACTCATCCTTGCCTTTCAGATTTTGGGGGATGAATCATCCTCTCATTATTCCTTGCAAGGGGACAAGAAGTCAACACAGACCTCAGATTCCTTAAGAGGGAACTGGGTTTTTCTCCCCCACAGAGATCTGTAGGATGAACAGAAGGAGAAATCTGCTTCTGAAAACCATGAAATGCTATTGCTCAGGAGTCAGACCTTCTGCTCCTGCAGCTGCTGGCCCAGATATATCTTCAGTTAAGAAAGTCTTCCCAAATGGTTGAGATACAGAAAACTAAATATTACTATTCTACCTGCTCAGGATGAATACACCAAATTAAAAATTGAAATAAAAGAAGAAATACATGTTCTTGCCCATAATAACAAATTTGCTAATTTAGGCTATTACTTGTCTTCATACTTTTCAAAATATTCTCATATCCTTTAATTTTCCTCCTTTTTATGTCTTTTTAATAATTTAAAATATTACTCCAATATATGGATATTTTCTCTCTTACTAGATTTTTACATGGGTTTCAAGCAAAAGTCATAATGGGAATAAATCAGCTTTCCTATTTTCATCTCTGTTCTTATACATTTTTTACTGACAAAAGCATACTAATATTATCAGATAGTTGATAGAGATTTATGTCCCTTAATGTTAGCTGTCTAAAATTTAGGTGTTCAGTCTAAATAGGTACAGAGGGATCCTACATCTCTATATACTTAACCACAAAAGGGAGTCATTTGGAGATGGAAATTCAGCCCACCTCTCACATGAATTGCCTTTGACAGTATCTCTTTTTTTCCATAGATCATAGGGGAAATCTGAGCTAACTGGACTCTTTAAGTAAAGTTAGGTGTAATGACTATGAGCCTTAGTCAAACATAGTTTAAAGTAAGTCTTTTCTCCTCTGTGTTTTTCATAATTGCTTTTGGCATACTTTATTTTCTAAATGACTTTCTTATTATGCTATTGGAAAATTTTTACTATTATCTTTAAGTAACATTTTAAAAAAATGTGGTTTCATTATAGGAAGTTATTTTCTCCAGAATGCAGACAATGCTACTTTTCTTTTTGAATAAGCTTTTCTTTTTCATTTTTTTTAGTTTGCATGAAATGCACAGGGCACAGTCTTCTGATCTGTAGACGGTGTAAATCTGAAAAAAATCATCTACAGTATTTAAAAAATAACAACTATGACTTACAATCACAAGTGTATTAAAGTCTTGTCTATTACTGAAACAGATCCTGACTTGCCTGTGATTTGACTGAGAACATTATCTCACAAATTGGTCATTAATTGCTGTTGAAAATCAATTCACTGAAATAATGGCTTAAAAGTATTGCTGAACGGTTTGTCATGACGGATATATATGAGTGAAGATAAAATGCTTTAATTTCAGCTGCAATTTAAAAGTTATGTCTGGGCTGCCTATCACATCTAACAGTCAGGACACCTCTTCCAGTGGTAGGAAATCCTGTCAGCATTTTCACAAGTGGAAAGTAATTGAATTAACTGCAAATCGCTAACATTATCCCTTTTCATGTGCACTGAAAAGGCAAAAAAATTACACGTCTTAGAAAGATTGAAATGTTTTAAGACAGAAGCAATTAGGGGGCACAACAGCAGCCTGCCCCCTCCTCAGATTCTAGATTGCCTAGATCTCTCTACTGCATTATATGAAGGATATAAAAATATAGGCATTAACTTGCAAAAGAAAGAAAAAAAACAGCAGGGACCTAAACCTGTGGATCAGGGAAGTCAAAAAGTTTGATGATTGACTAGAAGAATATGAAGACCTGCTACTCCTCAGCACACAGTATATACAATGTGTGCATATTTGTGTATATATACATATATATATACACTGTCATAATAGTCAATATAGTAAATGTTATAGCCCAGTATTAAGTAACATCTTAGCAGGTTCATTGGCAGCAGTGTTAGTCATAATGAACTAAGAAAAGGCAGATGAACAGATGCTAAATTTCCATTAGGTCATTCAGCTGTTTATTCAACATGATAAGGGGGGGTATTTTTATTTTTTCTGTCCCGCAGTAAAAGCTCACGAAAACAAAAAATATAACTTTTAATGTCCATAGCAAAAACACAAATAGGTGTGTACCATTGTATCCATACCTCATTCTCCTTCATAACACTTGATTACATAACACAATAAAGATAAATTACCTAAGATACTTTCTGTTTCTGTCTTCACCTAATATAAGTGAAAGATCTGTTCAAAAGTTTATTGGATAAAAACATTCTCCTGTTGAAATCAATAGGACTTAGGTCCTATTAAGATTCACTTGACCACAATTTCACCTGCAACTGGGGACTGAAAAGGTTTATTGTGGCTATTTATTTTGACCTCTTTCATTACATGGGGCGTAAAATTTAATGAAGTAATTTCTGCATCAAGCCTAATAACTTCCTGATGAGCTTAACTACATGATTTAGAGAAACACTCAGCTCTAGCTGCTCCATCACTTTGGCTAGAAAATTCTCCCAACAATTAATTATTCTCATTATCAAAAAAAAAGTCTTTATATAATTTTCCATCCAAATCTGTCCTATTTTGCCTTAGTCTGCTACATTACCTGTGTTTAAAAAAGATAAATTACTCCATCCTGGCATTTTTGGAAGCATTTCATATGAACTCAAAAAAAAAACATTACTGCCTTTTTTTTTTTAACTTTACGTGGCCATTCAGGCATTGTGATGGGCAAGATGCCATTAGATATTTTCCTAATTAACACAATTTAGTCTCAGTTGAAGACATAAATGTTCTCTGAAGCAAAGATGATAAAAGCAGGCTAAAAGAGCAAATTATACAAGTGAGCCAAATTAATTCTTAAAGCATGAGACAAGTTGTGTATGTCAAATAAAGTGAGAGGCAGATGAGCCAGAATGGGTCTTTTCAAGAAAAGAAAGAAAAAAAGAACTATGCCTTTTCAAGTAAAAAGGTATCATAAAACATAAATCCACTATTGCTGCATGGACCAAACAGACTTTACACAGGCATATCTTAAAATATAAAGGGTAGAATAAACATCAGAATAATCACTATGATTCATTCAAGTTAACAATATTCAAAGGAGAATCTGGATTAAAGTTTTATATACCTTGTCTTAGTCCCTTAAGAAAGGGTAACATTGATAAACAGTTTGCTCATTCAAATTGTCAAATATGTGAAGGTGTTTATAAATTGGTGAGCAAGGTGTTTGATTCAGTATTTTCAACTCAAGGCCAGTCTATAAAAACTATATCTACACGGAGAAACAGAGAAAAGAGTAGAAAATTGATACTGAGAAGAATAAGCAGGGAAGTCACCCTGTGTTGTGCTGGAGCCAAGCACTGGTGTTCCTTGGGAACAAAACTGACATGACCTAAGCATGCTCTGCAAAGTCTAAAGAGATCTGATATTTCTAATATCTTTTTTTCATCAGAAATTAGGGGTTTATCTTCCTTGCATATACTTCAGGACAATTTGTCCTTGTCACCTGCTCTTATTTTTCTAAAAAATAAACTCCTTATAAAGCTGTTTTGGACAGGAGAGATGTGAAGGATTTGTTTACAAGCTTATAATCAGCAGCATATGAACTCTAAAGTGAGGGTAAAGTTACACATAGTAACCTCTTGCCTTATTCATGGAGATCTGAAGTTTGGCCCGTGTTATAAAGTCTCAACATGAATGACCTTGTGAGCCATAATTAAAATTCCTTGAAACAAAGGTTTTTCAAAAGTTCTAATAGTTTACAGCCCTGGCATGTGTAGCCCATGTTACTGGGACACTGCTTTACACGAGCTGACTACAGCTGATGTCTCACTGCAGCAAAATTTGGGGTTGAGAAACTAAGTTTTGCTATGGAATAAGTGATGTGTTTCACCCACTAGTGTCAGTGTGAGTCAGCTGTTTTCTTACATCAAAATATATAAATAAAAAATGCAATCAGAGTTTGCCTTCACACCTTGAAGGTCAATGAAAATTAATCTTTGCATAAATATAAATGAAAAAATGTAAACTTGGTAATTTAGTCCTAGTAAATCATAATATACAAGATTTTCAGAAATTGTTTCTAAATAAATGGGACTACATCTGATCTGATTTCAGGAAGGGTGGAAACCCGTCTCTTTTGGAAACATTTTCATCTGTATTAATACCACAAACAGAAGTGTCTTTCTACTTTCTTAAGGAAGCTGAAAGTTACACTTGAAGCATACTACATGGAATTTAGCCTATGAATGCATGTATTATCTTTCCTGTTTCTCCAAAAGAGAAATTTTCTCCCTTGGAGAAGTGTGGACAATCAAACCTCAGTGCTGGGGAACAGAACCATGTTTTAATGGAAAACTTCCTTATAGAAATGTAAATTTCTTGCTATGAAGTTTTAAAATTAGATATATGAGAAATGTATATACTTTAAATAATGTACATAAAGAAATAACTGATGTTGAATTTCTGTTCTTTGTGTGAATAATATTTTTGCCACATTAGTTGCTTTTTTTTTTAGCTAAGTACAAACATAAATGATAAAAATACACATTTATAAAAAACTAGAAAGAAAGGGTAAGTAAACATGGAATACCCGTTGTACACTAAATAATGAATGAAAAACTGTACAACTTGTGTAAAAGATTAGAACTCTGAGCAAATGGTATAGTGCTAACCTGCAGCACAGGAACAATTACTGCAAGGGCTTTATGAGAATGTGTATTTAAAGAAGAATGAAACTTTACAAACCAAAAGTGTGGAGATATGTGTGTATATATACATGTATATGTATGTATATATGTATAAAGACACACATTAAAGAAATGTGTGTTATATATACACATTACATCAATATACATATAAACACATTCGTACACTGTTATCTTCATCTGAACACTTATTTTCATCTTACTGTTTCAAAGAACATATGATCACAGGAAAATGAGGCTGCCAGTTAGTTCACCTTTGTCTAATGCCAAGTTGTTGTTTTCAAAAATGTACACCTAGAGCCCAGTGCCTCACTGGTGCTGGCAAAATTCTCATTGAATTTCAAAGCATCAGAGTGAAACCCAACACTGGATTGTAGCAATTCAAGGATACACTGTCCTTATATTTTACTTCACTACTGAATCTTGAGGGGCTTTTATAGAGTTTCTTCCCCTAAATCACTGAAGTTCTAATGCCTGAAACTCTGCCTTTTCCCTATGTAAAAGCAGCAAATCAGGTGCACAAAAAGAACAAGCTGCTTTTCAGATTATAAGAATAAGGCATTTGAATGAAGAAGCACAAACTCTTCCATGTTTTGCTTGTTTTACTAAGGCAATTGTTTAGTAAGGCAAGGAAGAAGCTTGCCACTGGTGTCTTGTAGGTGAATGCTCTGATTCTTATGAACATTCTTATTCAGAACACTAGTCAAGCATAATTACCATTCTAAGGAAGAATGGATTAATATTAAGCTGAAGGGATTTATCATGGATAACTCTGGGAGCAAAGTGTATTTCCTCTGTAGATATATTCTCAGGAATGTTAACACTTTATTAAAACATTCAAACATGAACTCATTTCAACAGACCCTGAAATTCTTCACTAGAGCAGAGTAAAGCTGTAGAAAAAAAAGTATTCCTGACCCCTGGAAACATCCAGCTGCTGCACTGTCACTAAATAGGTGTTTCAAATGGTTTCAGCTGTCAGGTGCCCATCAGTGGGGCTGTAAGACTTCTAGAGTAAGAAACCATATCTTAATATTTCTATTGTGATGCAAACAATTGCAGTCATACTTATCGCTATGAGATTCACAATGGACATAATGGAAGGAGTGAAGCAGAATTGTGATCTCAGATTTGCTAATGACCTCACCAGAATTACTTTACATGCCCTCAACGCAAGCTAATAACATATGAAAACGCAAACACTGTTAAGTTGCTCTTTGCAAACCTGTACATCTAAACTCTTGTTCTCCACTTTGCTGTTGAATTAGTTTATACCTTTATTTTCACTCCAAGTAGGAGGTTGCATGTAACTCCTGGGTAGCCCAGGGAAACACTGTGAGTCACAGACATCCCTCTGAGTCATAATTCCTCCCTTGCTTCCTCCTGTCACCCTCAGCCTTTCCATTTGCTTATGGTCTTTCCCAGAAATAAATTCCTGTGCCACCTCCATGCCAACTCAGCTACGTTGGCCAGCAAGTGGAGGAACTGAGCCAAAGACAATGTTCATTCCCTGTCTGTCATCTGGACGTTCCCTGGGCTGGGCAGGCAGCAGAGCCTGCTCATAGTTCCAGATAGCCCTGACTGTCTGAGAGGCTCATGAAGGAATACAAAGTGGCTGTGGGTTGTTCTGTTTTTACCCTTTTGTGTGGGCATTTAGCTCTTATTCTTAACCTAACCATTCTCATTAAGACCAGAGATACAGAGTCCAGAAGAAACTCTAAACTGCATATGGGTTTCAGTGATTCAAGAAGTAAAAACATTACTGATACATAAATAAACAAATATAACTAGCTACTGGTAGCAAGTCTCCCAGGGACTGACATTGGCTAATAGGGATCGGGATGGAAGAAAAATGTAGTGTCCAGGCATTGTTTGATTAAATCCATTGGTTTGTTTTCTTATTTGTCAGCAAAAGTAAACTTTCTTTTGCAGAAAAAGCCTGTGAAAGCTGAAAATCTTCAAAGGAATTAAAATTCAACTTGTGAATCACCAAATCCCTGTCTGAATCAGTTACAGAGAAGTAGATCTGTCTCTTCCAGACTCATTTTCACTGCAAAAAGATTTTTAAGACTCTGAGAAAAACCTATTAGAACAACTTAATAATATATTAACTTTCTTACATACTTTTAAATTGCTTGGCTCCTGTTCAGAGTTTAAAATAGAAATTGATGTGAAAAGCAAAACAGGGTTACAGCAGTCTCAAAGAAAGTTAAATTCAGTGCTACAGTACAGATGATAAATGTGGTTTTTATTAGCTGTGTAATAAAATTCTGCAATGAAGATAACATTTAAAGCAATAATTAAAAATTTAGTTTGAAATACTCAAAGTTGGTATGCTGACAACTGTTTAAATATATGGAGGATGGAGGACTTCAGCATGTACAGAATTTACTTAACCAGGGTACTGCTGTAGCTTTCAGGTTACCATATGCTAGCCTTACTTTCAGCTGTATCTTCTCTTTAATGACCCAAAAATTTTTATGGAAGTGATAGCTGCAATGGGAGGAGAGACAAGGGTTCCCCACACAATATTAAAATTCTCCACAGGAGGTAAAGGAAAAAAAGTTGAATCGTCACCAACCAAAGAAGGAAGTTGAGTTCAGACCTCTTACATCTCAAAGAAAACGTGTTCTGCATATTAAGTTAGGTGTGAATGAAGCTATGTCAAGAGAGAAAACTTGAGATCTCATCTCTTGTTTCAAAAGTAGATGATTAAAAAATAAAAAGGTTTATAGTTCTGTCTTGTAGATATTTGAAACCCTCAGTTACATTAGGACTGGCAAGTCTTGACTAACACACGTCGGTCTTTAAGTTTGTTTCAGACTTTAAATAGTGTATTTGGCAGTGTGCTGGCTGTTCCCAATCTGCTGAGGTAAGTAACTTAGACATGGAAAGAAGACTGTGAGCTGATATAGGACCTTAGGCTTCGTTACAGAAGACAAGAGTATCTATTAAGTAGTAGAGCCACCGAATTTGTACTGAATCAGTCAATATCTTGAGATGCTTTCTTCCATTTTCCAGTCCATTCTCTCATGTCTCATATTGGGGAGATACCAGCATACATAGTTTATTCCAGTTTTGTTCAGTTTAGATTATAACAGAGAGCCAGGATTTGACTTCTTTTTCTGATATTATATCATATTTGCCTAAACAGCTTCTAAAATCGAGCTTCTAGTCATTGCTGACTCTAATGAGACATCTGTTCATGAAAGAGAGGACAGATAGGACATAAGAAAAATCATCCTACAGTTATTTAATGATAGTTCTCCTTACTGTACGATATTTGCACTTTATTACTTTATAGATAGTTGCTTTCCAAGAATATGATAAAATTTTCCACAGTTTATCTCTCCTCAACTGTAAATTCTTCTTGATTATTATGCAAAATTGATGAGAAGGTAAGGTAAATAAACAAACACAAAAATTCAACAAATTGAATATAACCCTACTAAATATTTTCCATGTACATTTTTTATCTAAAATTCCTGATGAAATAAATTGTAAAGAAAATAGTATGCATTTTGGAATTTTCATTAACAACACTTTTTGACTTAAAAATGAAATTAAATAAAAGGCTGTCAAAGGAATAATAGTTTTTAAATTAAAGCTCTTGAAACTGGACAGAGATGCCATGAAATGTCTCTCTTCAATACTTTTAATGCATTTCTTAAAGATGCCTTCATTGGCAAAGCCTATATACCTCGTAAACTGGAAATGGCTCTGTCTCAATAAATGTAGATCCTCTTCTAGAATTCTATAATAAGAAACATCCAAGCTTAACTTACTATGTCTGAAAGTTCCTGGAGCTTGGAGTCATCCATGGAGTTGAGGTAATGTGGGGCAAGAATTTCATGGGCTGCTAAAGTTGTTTGGTTGGGAAGGGGACTGAGATATGTGATCCTCAAGTTCTTGTCCCTCGGCTCCATAAATTAGACAATGGTTAATAATAATGTTTCAGACATGGCACTAGCATGGGGAGCTTAAACTGACTGACTTTTCACAGTTGCCATGCACAAGAATCATGCTGTTGCTTTGAACTCTGTCTTGAAGAGGGCACTAAAAATTATATAAATGCAGAAGACACATGTCAGCTTTCCAAATGAGTAAACCAGGCAGATGGCTGATTAAATGAGAACCATATCTTTAATGAGCGTTGTACATCTTCTAAAGTGCTCTGAGATCTCCAAGGGAAAAGTAAAGTCAAATTACAAATAGTTGTGATACAGAAATTAATAGCTATAATAGCAAAGTATAATTTAAATCAATTTAATCTATACTGTCACTCAAATAATGGTCACAGTATAGTGCTATAAAATGTTTGATTTTACTTCCAACCATTAAGCACCTCTGTCATTCTGCTAACCAAATATTCAAATCTTTCTCTTGCTTGAGTAAAGCTACTTATGTAAAATTTTAAACTTTTATTTTATATATACACTTTTCATCCCAACTGTATTTCCATTCCAACTAGCTTTTAACCACATCAGATAAAGTCTTTTTTAAATCTTTTCCTGTCATGTTGTTTTTTTATTAGGCTGTGTTTCTTTCAGATGTGGGCAGTGGAACTTGAGATATTTTCTAATTAGTAGACAAGACTTATTCCCTTCTCTGTTTTCCATATTCCTAACCATTATTTCAGTCAAACAGAAAGAATAACTTTAAAAATAACTTTACAGATCTGATTATGAAGGTTAAAGAAGAAGAGGATATTATTAAAATTTAATGACTCAAAAATTAACGTGGATGATGTCAAATGGCTATCTTCAAGAAATTTCAGACATCCATGCAGGTGATTGTATTTGGCCTTCTGTGCTGTGTAATTACAAATTCATAAACTAGATCTTGAACCCTGTTTTGTCTGTATAAATCATACAGTATACCTCATGTCTCTGCAGTACTATGTGCTGCAGACAACTTAATTGTTTTTCAGAATTATTTAACCAATATAAGTAAGGAATTTGACATTTGCATATAAAAACTGAATTAATTTCTCAAATGAATAACATTATAAAGTTAGGTTTCACTAGATTACAAGATCAGAAATATGAGAGATGTCACATTAAATCCTATGGATAATGCCAGAATAATAGTAATTGCTCTAATTGCTTTAATATTTATTTTCCCAGCAAGAACAGGCAGTATGCAACAAAAACTGAGTTTAATACTACAGATATTTTCAGACAAAAGCCAAGCTGTGCTCCCTGGGAACAGAAGAATCTTGCTACAGATTTGTGCAAATGTCACCCTAATCTCACTCACATCCATAATAGATAAGGCATTTATAACATAAAAAAGGTTAATAACTGAAGACATATAGATATGCCAGAATGTTGTAATTCAACTAATATTAGAAAAGCATTGAATTCTTCTTGAAATTGTTATGTTTATGAATATTTGATTAAAAATTTATATACAATTTAAAATATATATAAAGCATTTTAGGGAGAATGATAAATAGAAGCTGTGCTAGATTATATTGCCAGATATAAGAGCAGTCATTTTTATAGATGTCTTTAAAAAATTCATACTTTTCTAATAAGAATATTTTTATACTTTTCTCAAAAGGAGATAATTAAATATGATGTTAAACTGCTGCATGTTTAGCCAAAAATTAGAATTATATAACTATATATAGAATTACATATAATAACAACAAAAAACCTACTTTATTTCAACCGTTAAGAAATGTTGCCTAAAAACCACCTGTTCTCCTCCTCAGTGACAAGTGTATTTCAAAGGGCTACATTATATCATTTGAGAGGTAGATGAGTAGTTTCAGAAGTAACTCATTTGAAGAATTCAATAGCTAATAATAGGATTTTCAAAGGGATTTAAGTGAAATAGATAAGGACTTGGTCACTGAAATCTCTTCATTGAAAATGTCAGTTCACATGAAATTTCATTAATAAAGTCACACATGAACAGTCAATGATTTATGGTTAAATTGTATTTGGTTATAATGTACTTGAGCCAAGCAAGAATCAGAGCATTTGAACAGTCAGCAACAGGAGATGCAAGATAGTGTTTAACTCAAACTAAAATAGCTGAGTTACAGAAAAGTTTATTTTGTTTTCAGGTTGCATTCACCTGAAAAGAAACATGTTGCTTTAGTTCTTTGTGAAAAATATATTTATTATTTCTCATGATCTAAAAAAATTTATGTGAAGAATTACACTTCTTAGGTACTTACAACAAAAAATCCTTTCCACCAATACTTACAAAATCAATTCATATTAGTATTTACTTTTTATCAAGCGTTAACTCAGTAGGGATGACCCTGTAAACAGAGAGTTTTCAGTAATTCAAGTGGATTGAGTGGAATCACTAGTTGAAATTCTTTATTCCAGACATGGCATCTTAGGCATGGCATTTGCAATTATGAGACTGTATATGAAAGATTTTAATTCAGAACATAATTGGGAATGGTGCTAAAAATGTTAAAGTATAGTGGGATGGATCCCACAGAGTTCTTCCATAGTTATATCAAATATCCAGTCATAGTGATGCTTTATGAAAATTGAATGCCTGCAGAGTCCTAAGATATATCCAAACTATTGAAGTGACAGCTGCTTCTCTCAGTTTAAAACTAATTGCTCATTATTAAATATCTCTGAGTATGTTAATTAAGCATACTTACATATGCTTCTAAAGAAAAATATATCCTGGAAATCTCTTTCTTTCAGAGAAAGGAATACTGCTGAATCTATGTTTCTCTCTGTTCTTTTTTCAAAGGTTTTTTTGCTTTTAATAAAAGCAACGTGATGTGATTTTAGTTGTTAATGTGGACTTTTTTCCATTTCCAATGCTTTCTAAAACAGTGAAATCCGTTAAGTCAGAGAAAACATTATGCTATACATAACAAAATATCCTTTTCAACTAGAATTACTTTTCTTTCCCTGAGGATGGAAAAAATATGCTGTGGTTAAACAGGATAAAACTTCCTCCATTTCTTTTTCTTTTTGAATTCAGGCATGCAGTAGCAGCTAAAATGATATATTTCATATGTTTGCTTAAAATTCAATGAAAAAAAAAATGCACCAGTTGAAAACTGAATATTAATGATGAAAGAGTATCAGAACTGCCTTTATAAATTAAGAGTCTATTGACAGTGAAATTGTATTAAGCCTATACATGCCTTTACATTCAAGAGAACTGGACTGAATTATGCCAAATCAGAAACATCCCAGAAATTTGAAGGATATAAGATAACATTATAACACTCTATCCTGACCCTGTGTGCACAGTACAGGCTGTACTATTTCAACAGTGAGACATATGAAAAGAGACTTTCTTGCACTAGAGATATTATCATAAAAAATGCCATATTATAGGTGTTGTTAGAAGAATATTTGTATTTATACATATATGTTTATTGAAAAAACTTTACCTTTATTTAACACGTATATATAGTAGTAGGTATATAATATTATTTAACCAATATATAAAATGAGAGCCCACAGACAGAATGATGTCCTCATATCAGCTAACAGAAAGTATCATCTCCTTATGCTCTTTAGGTGAAGAATGACTGGAATATATTGAGAGCTTATAGGTAAGAATTAAGGGCCAGGCTAACATGAGTGACAGTGTTGTGGGTGTTTACTAAAGGCCACCTGATCAGACCACCTTGATATCTGCTGAAAAAAAACCACACCTAGGCATGCATAGCCCAGGAAGCTCAATGTAGAGCACTGATTTTTAGTAAATTTAGTGAATTAATCACACCCTGTTGGATTTATGAGAATTGTTCCCTGTAGGATTCATGAGAGATGCCAAAGATTGAGTGGAAATGACAAACACAACACGGTACTAGGTAGCCAGGTGTGTTGATTGATTTGGTACAAGAGAGTTTGAATATGTCAAGCAGCTCCCAGCCTTTAGGAGAGGTTGTTACTGGTGATACACCCCATTCCAGAGAGAGCAAAGGCCTTCACTGGCTCCTACAAAACCTTGTTTCAGCCTGTTTAGCTAATCCAGAGCAGCAGTACTGTATGTCTACCACTTCCACTTAATTCTCATCCATCACTACACATGTGGGCTCACCCTACACATCTCTACAAGCCTAAGAAAGCAAAAGATATACTGAACTGCACTGATGTAAAGCAGTGAAATCTTGTAGATCCACTCAAGTTGTGGATGATATACCAGTTTACACTGAGTTGCAATGTAAACTGCAATGAATTTGGAATTTGAATGCAATTTGATTTGTACTGAGTGGAAAAGACAGTGAGTCTTAGTATACTAAAATTGAGTACTGGGAAACACAAGTACCTGACATAACCAGAGAAAGTGTAAGTAAAAACTTATGCACAAGTAGTATAGCAAAGAAAATTTTAACTCCTGGATTATTCAGTATCTCAAAATGATACTACTCTTTCAGAGAGAGGAAAATTTTGTTGCTGTTGAAATATTTGTTTCATGAATAAGAGTGTAGTCACTCTGGAAAAAAAGGTGTTTGAAGTATGATGATTGAAATGCCAGGTGTAGACTGGACTCATTTCACATAATTGTATTTATTAAGGAATAAAATGATCATCATTGTCATCATCAGCCCTAACTCCTACTCTGCTACTATGAACTTTACATTGATTTATCACACAGAAGTTGTGAAACTGTTTGTACAAATACTTAAATAGTTAAATCAGATCACACAATTTGTCTTAGAATCTTCAGATTTCTCTTCTGTAGTAACATTATAGAAATGGCCAGGTGTGGACAAAATTTGCTCAGGGGTTATTATTGTGCACTTGCCCAAATATCTTTTTGTAATCTATCACTTCAAGGTGTATAGGTTGAGGTAAGACATACTCTTATTGAAACAATTGCTGCTGCAAACCAAGTTTTGCAATCACCAAAGCAAACTCCTCCAGTATTGATGCTTTCTGCTCTGATGATCCCACTTTTGGATGGCTGTGTTGGAGGTTGCAGTCATCATGATACCTATTGTAGGAATTCAGCTAGTTAACTGAATAGGCTGAGTAGGAGAAAAGCAAACTGAATAGCTGTTTTTAACTGTGTATATCATGTTCTCTCTCTGAATATATTCAGCTACTTATCACTGAAGGTGAATAACAGGACTTCCTGCTGGTAAAAGACATAAGTTATTGCAACATATAGGATTAAAAATATTGCTCCACAAGATGTGAAGAGATGTGGGTTTTTGGATCTGTAAGAAGGATAAACTGTCTAACTGATCCATAGTGAAGTAGAAAACTCTATCCTTGATTCAGTTGGAAACTGGTTATACTCCATGGATCTATTCTCTAGCAAGCTGAAACACCAGGGATCTCTACTTCTCAATTACGTGTAGTGAACAGCAATTGTTACACTCTGTGCAAGATTTTAGTGTCCCACAGACTACTCAAAACTGAGGTCTTGAAGAGAAAATTGAAAACATGAGATTTGTTGCTTGTCTCAGAGTGTTCTGCAGCATTCTTTGAAAGTCTGGATTTACTGATGGGAGAAGGAGAAAATAGTTGATGGCTTTTCCTGCCAGGGGGAACTACAAAAGTTACTCATCTAAGAAAAGTTAACCCTCAAATTGTAACAGTCTATCTATTTTCCATACAGTCCCATAGGATAAGGGAATCTGGCTTTGGAACTTCAGGTGGTATTAAAATGACAAGGAAGCCATTTTTGAACACTGAAGTATGGTATTGAAATACTGTGTATAAATGTATAAGTATTACATATTGCAGAGTCTTAAATCTCTTAATATATTCCCCAAATCAATAAGCAATTTATGGAGCCAGAAGAAAACAGCTGACGGGGTCTATAAATAGCAAAATAACAATTTTCAAAATACACTATTTATTAAAGACATAAACAAATATATTTAATTAATTATTAAATCCAGAACACTACAAGAACCAAATAGTAAATAACAAGGTATTCAAGTCAGGACCTGTACAGTATATAGACTTATCTCTAAAGATCATTCACATAATGTGAAAAGTGACAATGGTTTCTATGTGAGAAGATTATTTTATATCTTTATTTATTATTGTTACTTCTTTCAAAAAGAAGCAGTATCAACTTATAACAAAATTTATATTCTTATTTGAGCATATCTTTTTCAAGACTGCATGTAAAAAATTATGCAATCCACCTTGTTGGTTTTCACTGTTATTTTCCATAGGCCAAGCTGTGTATTCACAAAGAGGAAAAAATGGCCAGACACATAAACATACACACAACATGTTCCATCCGTGTTCCATCTACCTGGGATCAGAGTGAAAATTTTCTGCAGCTATTGCTGTTGTTTGAAATAATAATAATAAGTAGAACACAGCAAGGTGAATATGAGTCAGCAGTGCCCTGGCAGCCAGGAGGGCCAACCATGTTCTGGGGGCATCAGGTGAAGCATCGCCAGCCAGTGAAGGCAGGGGATTGCCCTGCTCTGCTCTGCACTGGGGCGGCGTCACCTCAAGTACTGTGGGCAGTTTTTGGCACCACAATACAAGGATATAAAGCTATTAGAGAGTGTCCAAAGGAGGGCTACAAAGATGGTGAAGGGTCTACAGCCTGGATAAGAGGAGACTGAGGGGAGTCCTCACAAGGGGCAGTGAAGGGGTAGGTACCGATCTCTTCTCTCTGGTGACCGGTCATAGGACTCTAGGGAACAGCAGGAAGCTGTGGCAGGGGAGGTTTAAGTTGGATATTGGGAAAAGGTTTTTCACCCAGAGGGTGGTTGGACTGAAATAGGCTTCCCAAGGAAGTTGTCACAGCATCAAGACTGCCAGAGTTCAAAACATGTTTGGACACGTTTACTCTCAGGCACATGCTGTGATTCTTGAGTCTGTCCTGTGCACCACCAGAAGCTGGACTCAATGATCTTTATTGGTGCCTTCCAACTCAAGATATTCTTTGAGCAACAATATGACAATATTTCAAGTAAAGAGAAATCCACATCTCCTTTTCAAATGTTAGGCAGTTTAAAAAAAATAAAAAAAAAAGGAAAAAAGAGGCCATTTTGAAAAATTACACTTATCATGTCAAGTGAAAACTTGGCATTTAAGGTTGTGTCAAATTCTATCAAACCATATTTCAGAATAATGCAACATAGTTCTTCAGTTTAAATCTGTTTTCAATGTGCTTATGCAAGGCACCTTGAGATGACCAACTGTAAATGTAGAAAGGCAGCATTGGTTTCCATTCCAGCAGTTCCAAATAGCCAATTTGTTCTCAAATTGCTTACCTCAAACTATATTCCCAAGTGCAGAACTTACAATGTAAGAAATTCAGAGTTATTTGCCTTATTTAAGATGGGATGAATATAGAAAGAAAATAATATCTGAGGGATTTTTCTGTAATTCTATATCTCCCTTTCTGATTCTTCTGATTCTATTTCTGATCCTAGTTATAACTACAAGGGTAAAAACAAGGTACAAGGGAAATAGCAGAGATATTTAGATAAATTATCTAAATATTTAATATCCCACAATATTGTTGTTCTTTGTTTTGGTTTTCATCTCAACAAATTATTTTGGAGGGCGTCATTATATGAATTTTTGCTAGCAACTACTTTTAAAATAAGTCAGTCACTACCTATGTTTTATTTGTGGAGTCTGTTTATGATTTTCCTAGAATGTAGGTAAGGAAAACAAAGAGGTTACAACTTCTAATGACAAAAGAGTTGGAAAAAGCAACAAGCTTTCAGACACAAGATCTTTTCTGCAGTTCTCTCAGATGCTATGTTTCCACATCAAATGTAGTATTGTAATCTCACAGCATGACAATTAGCATTTTAGTTAGATTAAAAGAGTCCTACTGAGGAAGATAACCCAGCTGTTGTACTGATTGCAGATCTGAAAGAGTAGGAAGACCACCCATTTGTTCAGTGGATATGTGTCCCTAACTCTGCAACATGGGGCAGCATTTAAAAATACAGTAAACACAGGTCAAGATTACACAGATATTGATATATTGGTTTAGAGGATGCTTTTAGTTTCTCCTCCCTGACTCTACTGTGTTGACCCAGATTCTCACCATGGATTCTCACAACAAGATGTGAATAATATACACATCATGATTTCTGATTGAAGCATGTGGGTGATGAGAGTATGTATAGGCACAAAGCCTGGTGAGGTAATTTTATAAAATCACACCAGAGGAACTGTGGCACAGCCTTACCTAGTTTCAACACACTAATCTGTACCATCCTGAAGCCAACTCCGGTGTTTTTTTAGAGGTGTTGCTTCAGAGGTTTTTTGTTTGCTTTTTTTCTAATTTTTGGGAGGTGAAATGGGAGGAGGCACCAAGGAATGACTTTCTCCTTTTCCTTCCTACCTATTGCCTTGAAATTGTTCCAGAGGTGGTTCACAGAATATTTCTTTTCTCTTATGGGTCCAGCCATAGAGTCCTAAGAGCACATAATCACAGTAATCACTCAAAAGGACCGTAGAAATATAAACAACCAGAAACAAGGTGTAGATTCATAAAAATCCAGAAAAAATATTTAATCATGCTATTTTATGAATCAAAGAGAAATACTCTCCCTGAATATGATTAGTAATCATCAGAGCCTTATCTCAGCTTTATTTCCCAGACAGTAAAAACATGAGCATGCTTCCAACACCTTGAGGATAATTAGTTAGCTATGAACAGAAAGAAAGAACTAACATTTGAAAAGATCACTCATCTTCACTCTTCTTCACTACACTGTTAACCTGGATTTTTACAAGGTTCTCATCACAAACGAAACCTTAGCTTAAGTTTAGGAGTGCTGCAAACAAAGTGAAAAGCCCAGTTTGGGCTGTGGTATGTGAACTGGTTCTGTCCTAATTTTGCAGTGAGGATGCAGTGAAAACAAAACTACTTGAGCTCCCAAAAACACAAGTTTGGAAATCTTGAAACACAATCTTGAAAAGATCACAAGAGACTCAGCCAACTGAAGCACTAAAACATCAGAGGATATGTTCACAGAAGTCCCAAACACATGCTCAGAGGATATGCTGAACTTGAGCTTCCTCATGCGATATATAGCTCAAATCTTGTCCAACTGATCTTAATGTGCACAAGAATTAAAACAAATGTGATGTATATTTAAGTAGGGAGGTCCTGTTCTTTCTCTTCCCCTTTTCCTGTAGAATACTTTTCTATAACTATTTGGTCAACATCTGAAAGACAAGTTAATCTTAAAATTACATAGAATACAATGTATTATTCATCAGATATTTCTGCATTCGTTATGCACTGATTTTTACAACTCAGAAAAAATCCCACATATTCTTATATCATCAGTCATCATTATAAAATCCTTATCCAAAGGAATCATGCTTTTAGCACAGAAACCAGACACAAAAGAGTATTCAATTTAGAGATGCTCATCTTGGGAAAACAAAAACACGCCACTTATTCAGTAGTCATGAATGATCTATTGTGCTGTTCAATTGTGTCACCCTCTTTCCAGATTACCCAAGGAAAGAAAAAAAGTTTATCTATTATTAAACTCTGGATAGCTTGAACAGTACATCAGAAACACAGTCTATCAACTTTGCCAAATAAATTTGACCCAAGAATTTATTGCATATTGAGAGTTTACGTTTGTCTTAGATCAAAAGTTGAATCATTTTAACTACAATTCAGTTGGTGTTTGCCCATGTCTCAGAGTTAACACACAACTTGCTGCTACTGGAATTCTTTAGACTTTTTCCATGTTCCAGTGTAAGTTTAAAGGAGCAGATTAAAAAAGTAAAGCTCATCTCTGAAAGAAATTGACCACTTTGGAAGCCAAAAGTAAACCTGCTCCTCATCCAGACATTAAATAAAAATTACCCTAAACAAAAACTGATAGTTTCTTGAAGTTTTAAGCATGTGCAACTAAAATGTAATAACTCATTGAAATTAACTAAATTCCCCTCAATTAGTTTGGTAAGTCAAAGTAAATCCTGTACCTTGAGCTGAAAAGTTAACTGCTTCTTTCTGTATTTTCAAATTTGTATTCAACTTTAAAAAAAGCAGACATGACAGCAACTCCTCTGTTCTAAGTTCTAAGCTTTTCTTCATTCAGACTCTCCAAAACTGAGGAAGAGGCATATGCCACAAAAGAATGTGTAGAAACACTTCTATATTATACAAGCAAGAAGTTATACATAATACAACTGTTGAAACAAAGTGTGTATATTGTGTATATTCTAAAATATAAGAAGTGTATTTATTTCTTGAACTGATATCTGTAGAGAACATGGAGAGAACCATAAGGACATGGTATTAATTCTACTGGAGAGAATGTTAATAACACAGTCTTGGCTGACATCAGTGAGGCTACAGAAAAGAATAATATTATATTAAAAATATATATTGAATATCTCTTTTGTGAACTGATTATCTGGCATAATAAAGAAAACATTTAAAGAAATTCTATTTTGCATGTGAAATGATTCCTTCTTGGAATGCCTTGTTCTGGAACATGTCTGAGGAAATGTTAGTCAAAAACTGAAAAAATAGTTATACTTGAGACATTAAGTAATAGTGACCACAACAGAATTTAATTTAGTTCTCTTAGAGGAGGAATAATATCTAAAAAGTAAAAAAAAAGAAAAAAGTTAACCTTATGATCTGATATTTCAAAAGACATTCAAAACCAAAAGCAAAACTTCTACAAAAAATACAATAAAAGGACTGACATAACTTAATTTAAATCCTTCTATTACTAGCTGGAAGCTACTTAAACACATGATACCGATCATACGTATTTCTGGACCTTAAAGAATCAGGAAAATGAATTTTAAAAACTCCACTAGCAAAAAAATGAGTCTTCAACTTTTCTTTTTTTTTTTTTTTTATCAAGCAGAAACGTTTTCAAAAGAAAGAAACAGCCTACTGAAGGCAACAGAAGAGAACAAACCATGAACATGAACTGATGGGGATTTGATGCATGACCAAGCTATGAGGAGATGACAATTTAACATACATCAGCTGACTTGTGATAAATGGATGCGTCCAAATCAAGTAATTTTGGCCTCAAATTAACAATTATCCTGTGAAGTTTCTTTAATTTATATTCACAACACTCTGTAAATGTGCACCCGGATGACACGTGACTTGTTAAACCATTGCAAACTCTGTTCCTGAGTCCTGCATTTATGATTTGCAAATATACAGTAAAATTTGAACAACATGCAGCCAAATTCAAAGCCAGGTAAGTTGTCTGCAGGATGTGTGTCACCCACGCTACCTTGGAGGAAACGAGCAACTGAACATTTGCTTGCAGTTGTTCTTCACCACAATAATTCAAGGAAATACTTGTTCAAGACATAGCTGTTTCAAATAATGATAAGCCTCTGTCCTAGAGAAAAAACATCACTTAAACTCATTGATAATATATTTTTAGTACTTATTAACATTCATCAAAAAATGGAATTTTGCCAAGCTTGGGAACTCTTCTAATGGTGGATCAGAGTTTCCAAAACAGCATGTAACATTTCCAGAAATAGATGCAAAGCTCTTTCAGTTTACTGTCCATTATTGTTTCTAAGAATTCTTTGCAATGCTGAAGACTATAATTTTTAAGTTCTTTAAAAACTAATACTTATTCCTTAACTTCAAAAACTAGGACTTCAAAGAAAAATACTGTATCTCAATTGATTAATATGACAGTCATTGCTAAGATAGTTCACATGAAATTTTTGAATTAAATACTTAACTGTGAGCAAAACAAAGCATTCTTGTGGAAACTAGAACTGAGGGACAACACCCATCATTTACCCTTTCAAACTGTTGTTACTGTTTCTGACAAGGGAGAGGCAACAAGCCTTGTTTTAACATTCCTAAACTATCTGCAAAATTGAAGTTAATTAACAGTATCTAGATAAACCTTACAAAAGAATAAATGGCAGCAGTTTAAGGAGAAATTTGGTTTCATCAGCACAGTAGAATTTTTGGAATGCATTTCCAGCACAATCAATGAAAGGAAAAAGGTTAGTTTATCTAACTTTGTATCTCAAAGCACTTTAAATAAAATGCTGTACTTAAGTACTTTGGAGGTTACTGATAAATAAAATTGCTTGTTAGCACAACACATAACAATTTATTACTAGTTTATCACTCAGAGCTGTGAATGACACCATCTAAGATAATACAAAATAAATAGAGAATGGTTTTTTGTTATTACTTCTAAATTAGAATGTGCTCAGATACTCATAGATTTTATTTTTTATCTTGCTTGTCTACACACTTGTCAGCTGCTAGCCTGAGCAGCTTGGTTTTTTAACTGTTCATGTTAACAAGTCTTTTGGTAAAAACTTACTGATACTGATAATAGTGGGTTTGATTTAGGGTAGATGAAGCCTTGTCTCACTAGCCCAGCTATCCAGCCTTCTCTGAAAGTTCCAGCCAATACTTTATCTAGTGGGGACTCTTTCATCTTCCACAGTCATGCAGATCTTATGTGGTCTTTTTTCCCCAGATGTTGTTTTCCTTTAACACTATGTTGATCTGGGCAGCCTTCTTCATTCTTTGGCTTCTTGCTTTAATATTCTGTCTGCAGAAAGCTCCAGATGTATGTACATCTCCAAGGTTCCTCTGGGAATAAGATCATGCCAAAATCTTGCAGGGGAGGGCTAGGACAATGATCCTAACCTGTCTGAAAGCAAGGAGTAGCACAGAAAATGTCTTCCAAATACTCACTTATGGCACTATTCCCAATTATTGTTAAAGGACAAACTTCAGAACCAAACCCCATGTTTTTATTAATATTAATTCTTTGAACCCTTAAGAACACAGATTTGGTGCCTTTAGCTCATGAAATAAGAAAATACCTTCAGTCTAAATCATACTTGGATATCACCTGGATTTCCTAGGAACCTACATAGGAGCTACTTGCAATACAGGAGACTGAAATTCCCATAGAAACTATTGGAAAAGATAATTTCATCATCACTGAAATGGCAGTAGTTATCTGACTTTGCTACAGAATTACCAGTTTGGAAAAACCAAAAGATATAAATGATCTATCATAGTAAAGATTATTTGATTCTCTTGTGATGAAAACAAGTCTAATTTCCTAAGAAAATGAGGTGTTCTGGAACACTCTACCAATTGGTGACACAATCCGTGTTCCCTATGACACATGAGATCCCACTGACCAATTTCAAATTTTATGGGAAAAGGTTGAGGAGTAAGGTCAGTCAGTTTTTCCAAGTTTCATGAAAATCACCAGTTAAGAAATAGAAGCACTCCATTAGTCCCTTAACCGAAAAGGAGAACAAACTCATAATCCAATTAATAAAATTAGCAGACAACTGTTCAATTAGCACACGCAAACTGACCGATCAACAAGCACATGCAGAAACAATTTTACCTCTGCTACTTTGGGCCCACCTATGGAACCAAAAAAGTGGTTAATAAGTAAAAAGTGTTGAAGAAATAATGTTGAAGGTTACCTGAGAGGGAGATGCTAAAAGGGAGACTTCAGTGCCCAGGATAAAATTATGTGTGCTGCAGTAGGAAAATATTAGGGATAAGGAAAGGTGAGTATGACTTTGGAAGAATTAAGTGTTTTGTTAAGAAGTGAAGATACTAAAAAAGCTAGTGATAAAGAAAAGATCTCAAACTACTTCAGTAGAGGAAAGAAAACAAGAAGCCCAAGGAATATGTGATATAAGGATATAGGAGGCTGGAATATATTTCTTTCATTTTTCAAGTTTATCTTCTGCTTTAATTTTTGCCTGCTATTGAGACATGTCCTAGTTCATATTTCTTATTGTTGCTGTCAAGCTACTCAAAGGCATTTCAGTCTCACTAGGTAAAACAATAGGTAGATGGAAGGAAGTTTTATTCTCACACATAGGTTGTATAATTCTACTGGGAAAAAAATTATGAGATTTAGCAAGACAAATACTAGAGGATCCCAGGAGCTTGTTGAAATTTCATCATAAAATTTCAAAATGCATCCAGGTTTGTCAAATCTAATAGATTATTAACACATTATTGGTGATCCAATCAATCCAACAGAAGAATCCTCAGTGAAAGACAGGTTTTCATCTTTCCCAAAAGAAATAATTTAATTATAAAAGGATTTGGTTTAAAGACATGTTTTATGGGTACCATAACTTCGACAAACATCATATCAGATCTTTGGAGTTCACCATCCAAGCTAGCTACCAGCAGCTGTAAGGTCTTTATAAGAGTTAAAAATCAGTAAATGCTTAGGGTTAGGAACTGATTGGTTAATCTTGTCCAATCAACAGAATTAAGGTCAACCTGAGGGCTTTCTAATCCAATTATGCAACCTGCTCTTGGGGGTCTACCTCCACCCTTTAGTGGTCTCAGATGCATTTTTAAAAGTCTGTAAACAATCCTGTAGTGAATAAGTAGTACCAGCATTATTACAATCCCTGCGAAAGCAACTGCAGAACTCCAAGATGCCAACAGAAACACATTATTACCCTGTGCTACTGTAATGCACTTGCAAGCATAATTATGGGGCTCAGGTGGATGCTGTAATGCCTAACCTCTACCATCAAAATTACAATGCCTGCAAGAGCAGACCTTACAGACTGAAGGACCAAACACTTATAAAGCAAAATCACTGCAGCAAAATTTGCACAGAAATCAACATCTGTAGAAACTTACCATCGTGTTGTGAACAGTTAAACACAGAGGCAACAATGTTGAAGCAGGGCTACAGTCACTCATATAACGTATGACTAATTCAGAAAGGCTCTGAAGCACCTTTTCATCATAGACTAGAAATACACTTTCTGTGCGTTAATTTATAGTTTACACCATTTAAAATATAAAACATGCTAGGACATGACAAGTTTAACTTTCAGATATTCCCCATGGGTTCCTGCAACACTCCCAGGCAATAGTATCAGATGTCAGTACATGTCAGTATGTCTGTTACCTTTCAACAATCCCGAGGTAGAGCATTTCTATGCTGCTATCAACTTCACAGCACAATTCGGGAGTTGTTTCACAAGAATGTATAAACATTAGTTACTATTATTTTCAAATCTCCATGCTGTAAGCTTTTTGTTTTGTTTTACTTTTAAATTAAGAGTACAAGGAGTTTTCAACAGCCCAGAGACCTAATTTTACAGCTCAAGGGTTTTAGTGCTATTACACATTAAAGCAGTAAATGTGAAACCACAAAAAAAATTCCAATCCATTAACCTGATATTATGAAGTAATTTGTTACATTTTCTAAGAAAGTAAGGGGTTGTTCCGTGTCAAGAAAATTACAGAGACCACATATAGCACTTCTAATATCTATTTCACAATCCTAAATGACATGTACCCACACATATTAAAGTATCTATAAAATCATCAAAGAAGCATCTTCTAAAAATATCTTCTTGATAACAAAAGAGCATGATAATTTGTATCAAGTTTTTCATAACTGTTTAACCATAGAATAAAATGGAAAGTGAAATTATACACATTAATCAAAATTATCAGTGTTTCATGTTGCTTGGTAATGCCGGGGCTACGGGCAAAGTAGAACAACTTTTGTCATGATTGACTTTAATCAATCACACTACAGGAATTGCCTCAAAGAATCTGTGCCTTAGACTTTGGTCTTGCAAAAAACCCCAACTTTTAATCAATGGACTAATTTGTCTAATTAAAGGTACACACACATGACCAAATATTTATAGAATCAAAGATTTAGGATATAGTCTATAAGGCCACTTTGTGTACGGTGGAAATAACTTAAACAGCTTATATATAACCTGGTTTTTTACTGCTTCTTGGCCAAAGAGTAGCTGAGCTCTGTGACAGGAAGCTGTGAGTGGCTCACCTATTTCAACATGATAGGCCATCAATTTAGTGTAAACTAAAGCTGCTTAACCTAAGCTTATCAAGCTAAATCTAAATCAGCATATTGTGCACAAAAGCAGATGCAGAGCACACCAGAGTCGTTACTGTGGTCCAGAGATAGCTGTGTCCAGCAGCCGTGGGAGCCACTTAGGTCAGGTCACTAAAGTGACTACACCTCCATCCTCATCTTCCAGACCATTATTAGATCAAAGAAATACTACTTAGTAATAATATCTTCACTTATACTTTGTCTGGGCAAAAGTGCCGTTGCTTGGAAACTCTGCAGTAAGTCATTCCCAGCCAAAGGGTTTTATTCTTGAATGTGCAACATGCCAAACATCATCAGACATTCATCTCAAATCCATCTTACCTACTTTTATCTGACTGTAAGCAAGGCCTCTGCTTTAAGCTGGCCATTATCTTCCTAAACTCAAGAGAGACAGAAACACGCTTTTAGATGTAGTGCAGCAAACAAATGGATCACCTCTTTCAGAAAGTAAAGTCAGGAACAAGGAATATCTTGTCAACCTGTTCATCACAAAAGTTTGTAGGAGGTATGCTATTGTGCTCATTAACAATGAAATCAGGCTTCTCTCCTACTTTTGTATTAAAGGGTTCATATATTTAACAGTAAACTTTCAGGACAGTGTGCTACATTCAGAGCTATAGTTGGAGAACCACTCTTTACTGTAACATTCTCTTCTAAATGTGAAGTGTTTATTTACAAAAATTCAAGTATTTTAGAAATTAAATAGCCCATTGCAGTGCTTGAGTGTTAACCCACAAAAGCTGCAGTCACTCAGCAAGGAATACTATGGAATCAGTAAAGAGCTTGGGACTATTTACAGGCTTTTTCTGAGCTATAATAAATGCTCAACCTGCTGAATACTTTAACACCATCTCAATAGTATGTTTAGAAATGACTATTATCCCAGATGCTTGTGTAATCTGAAAATATGCAGGAGGACTTGGCCATGCCTAAGATAAGCAGAGAAGAGAAAATAATGACTTACTGCATGTAAACACAGGCATGTAAAGACAAGACATTTTTTCAGCAAGAACATTAATAAGAACAAGATCTCTTAGCTTACGTCTTTCTGGGCTCCCAGACAACACATATTTTCAAGCTTTGCATCATACTATTCTCAATCAACTGAGATGACATATTTAATATATAAAGGAATGGGTTTATTTTCCTTTACTCTTGGCTTTTACCATATATCCACAGGAAAGCACTTGGCTTAATCATAACTAAAGAGTTGCAGGAGCTCATGGAATTGAGCAATGCTTGCTAACCTTTAGCTTTCTGGATGAAAAATGACCTTCAGTGATGACCCCAGTGAATAGTGCTATCTGGAATAATTCCCTCACATCAAGTAACCTATTATTTTACTATTATTAAGTTTTAGTAACACTGCTGGGAGAAACCATCTGTTAAAAGAGAAACAAGGTACTAACCCTTAGGTATGTGGGGACTGTTGTTTTCTGCAATCAGTTTAAGGCACTTTTCATTCATTTTGTACAATTTCCTTTCATCAGTGTCAGAAAGATCAGAATAAGAAAAGGCCAACGTCCCTGTGATGTTTATTGCACATCAACAAATAAAAGATATATTTACAGCTGCATTCAACATTTTACTAGGCCTATTAAACAAATGTGTTGTAAGAAAAAGCCTATAAAGCAAACTTAGCAACAGTAAAAAGCCCATTGTTTGACTCCCCACAGAAGCTTCAATTGCTTCACAGTATGAAGTCAGGAATCCTTTAGATAAAAATAAACACAGAAGAAGTAGAGAATAGATACATTAAGGATGTTAAGAAGAGTGAAATCTTTCACTGAATGCCTATCTTCGAAGCACTGGTTCCTTGGTTTACAGAGTCACTTTGCAAACAGTTTGAAAAAAAAAATCCCAAAAAACATCATCATACTGGAAGGATCTGGTTGAGAACCTTTTATATTTGTATGTAAATATAGTTTGGGGGAGTTAGAAAAAAATAGAAAAAGAAGGTAAGCTGCAAAAGCTGAACTGAACAAGTGAATTTCCCAAAACATGAAATTCTTCATTACTGATGAAGTAAAAATGTTAGCAACATGATTTCACAAGGATCATTAACAACTTTTTTTCTTAGCTGTTCCTGCCAAATCACAGTATGAAGAGTACTATATATTGCTTGTCATCAAGTTCTTATAAATAATGGGCACCTTCTGCTCAGGCCAAAGAGATAAAAGAAGTCATCAGTGACATTTTTTGTTTCTCCCAGTTTTGGCTAACAGGCTTTGTTTGGTTGAGTTTGGTTTCTTTTTTTGATTTTTCATAAAAAAAAACTTTTGGCCTTTAATTTATTTCTGTATTTTGACATTAGGTATTCATAGGGATCCTTTGAACTATACTGTAATAGATTGCACAAAGCAGACAAGTCTCATATTTGTCATATAATCTTCCTTGACTAGAAATGTGTCCTTCACAACTAGGTTTCTGAAATAAAAACTTGTGTCAAGCAAATTCAACTAAGAATGTTAACATAATTTTTGAATGTTACATGTCTATGGCAAACTAGTCTTTGCCATTAGACCATTACAGGGTTTCCTTGGTGTTGACTTCTTAACCCCCAGAAGGATTCAAAACTTCAGTTTTTAATCTATTCCTTTATACTGGAGATATAAGTACCAGGAGTCAATCAGTAACAGGCAGATGAGTTACAGGAAGTGCTACTGTACCATGTTTCTCCATGGAAGGCAAAGAGGCAACATGACAGAGTATTTGTGCTTCCTGGTAAACATAGTTGATTTTGGATTGTGGATTTTACAAGGTAAAAGGATGGCACTTCCATGGGGCAAATAAAGTTTCAGTCTGAAACACAGCACTGCATTCAGGAACAAATCATAGATCACTACATGTAACTGGATGACTCTTGTTGACTTTTAATAAGAACTGAGCAGATTCTGATTGACAGAAGAGGTAATAAAACATGCCAAGTACTCTACTGAGACAAGGTAGGAAGAGATGACAGAAACAACAGCCAATTATGTGCTTTCACCTGAGACTAGTAAAAAGTAATTTAAAGATGAGATCCAACTTTTATCCCACCAGAAATTATTTTTCAGCTACACGAGCGATCCAAGTTTTGCAGCTATTGGCTACACACACAGGCTGGGTGTCATGCCAGGGCCAAGATGTTTGGCAGGCATCCCTTCGTTGACAACTTTGTGGTTCCAGACCTCCTGTACGTACTTGCACAGAAATTGTAAAAGAAACCTTTGACATGCCATTGCACTCGAGGTCCTGTAATTTGCAGGTGAAATAAGAATGAATAGACTAGAAGAGGAACAAAGATTTTTCACTAAGATTATATATTCACCAAGAGCAGTGCAGCTAAACAGTGTATTCGGATGCTCGATTGTAATGTGCTGCAATTTACAAATTCTTTGAAAGGGACATCAAAATGTCACCAAGAAACCCTGAGAAAAAAACAGAGAAACCATTCCCTGTGTTTGCAATGTTGTTTCTTCAAAAGAAAAACCCAAAAATCTATCTCAAAATACTTTTGCTTGGGTGATTTTTATAGGTATGAAAATCATCACAGAGTAAGAAAAAACCCTGAATACATAATGATACATTCCTGCTTTACATTGTTTCGAAAGGAAAAAAAAAATAGTCTTTTGACTGCTATAAAACAGTTTGCCAAAAGGATGCAGCATGAGGGAAAGCATATCAATTTTTAGCTGAAACTAACAGAAGATGCCTAGAGGAGAAGCACATTGAATTCAGCCTTCAACTGAATTCTTTAACAGGGAGAAATCTCTCTTCCAAAATAAGAATTTGTAGCCTTGAAGATGATCAGAAGAATTGAGATCAAGGGAAATAGGAATTTGTCAATATGAGATGATAAAAGTGGGGAAACAATACGTTGGTAATATTTGTTTTTGAAGCTGTACTCTGAGAGAATCCTGATTGTTTCATTTGTTTTAATGTATGCAGCAACCTCAGTAGATTCAGTTCCTCAGACTGAATCTTGGTGATGGCAATTTAAATTTTTCACCAATTTAAAGATGGAGTTTATTTTTAAAACTTCTCAAATATTGTTTCTTCAAAGTTAATTATGTCCTTTCTTTACAGAGTTTGAAATTACAGCTGAAGTGCCCTACAGACTTTTATAATGCAACATTTTCATTCTTTTTCTCATTTAACATGTTCTTTCATGTTTAATCCTGAATCCTTAACTGATTTAAACAAATGCCAGACATTAACTAACCAATACAAAACATTTTAAATAGTATACTCAAGAGGGCTTTTTTTTTCCCCTGTAAAATGAAGATTATCATCTTTATCCCTTCCAGTTATGAATTTTTTAAAGAAATTATAATTTTTCTAATTAATGCTGTCTGCATGCTATAACTGCATCATATTTGCCTGGCTACATGAAGAAAACCAAGACAGTAGTTTTAATAATATGTAATATTTCCATTGCACACTTTTAGAATATTTATTGACCAAAAGTTTCTCAAAAGGCCTGACACAGATGCTCACCCTTGCACATCATCCCGTAAATCATGTAAACAGCATTAATCTTGTTTGCATTTCAGTAAAATATAACACTTTTTTTCAGTGAAATAATGATGAGTACGATATCTGATGAAGAGTTTAAAATAGCAGATGGTGTTATCACTTTGAAAGCAGGGAGTTAGCTGCAGAGAAGCAGCAGCATGCAGGATATTCTGGTCTTGCACCTTCAGATGGTACTTAGTTCTTTAAAGCAAAAACAGGCAAGTGATTGATGTTAGGCAGCAAACCGTCTGCTTCTTGCATCCCCGGCGGCGGTGCTTATCGCTTCAGAGTTCTGCTGCAGCAATACTTACAGAAGCCTTTGTCAACAAAATGCAGTTATGAGAGGAACTAGCATGAATTCTCTGCCAAAAATATTCCTGTCTCAGTGAGCAAGTCACTCCAGGATTACTTGTAAGCACTCCTGAACTTGCTAGCAGTCACTTCTTGTGATATGGATGAATAATAAACCTAAATCTTGTCCTAAGTGTTGTCGAACAATCAGTTGCCTATCAGGTGGGAGATGGGATGTAAAAGCTCTTCTCTCTGCCCCAGAAGTGGCCTAGAGTGCATACTTCTCTAGGACATTTCCAAACTGAGGTTGAGTTCTATGTGGCCTCGAGCATTTGGGTAAAAAGACATTGCTTGTCGTTTGGTTTTTCCAAACACTCATAATTCTGGCTATTAGCCCTTATAGCTAGACACACGTAGATGTGGAGTCATAATACAGCTCTTTACTTCTTACACCCTTGGAATGATATTGCTCTTTAATTCACTGTAAGAAATATAAAAACTTCAATCTGTTATATGTATACGCACACACGTTTTAAAGATACATACACAGTATTATATATCTTTTTCAGATGTAGACTTCTCTGAACTATATGTAAGCAAAGACCAGAAGTCAAATCCTTATTCTGGTGCAAATTCAAAATGATTTACATCTAGCATGAATTAGCAACTTTCTTGAACTTGAATTTGCTTTGGTAGGAAAACTAATTCTTCCGAGTCATTCAAAACGAAATTCTATTAGAGGGAAAGCTGTTAAAAATAGAAAACATTTTCATGCATGAAATTGAATCAGTCATGATTCAGTTATAGGTTATGTAGCTAGACATTAATTAGCCATGATTTGGGTAGCCAGTTGATTACTAATTGAAAATACTATACTTGTATTAAATATATTTGCTACTTCAGAATTCAGAAATGCCTGTCTAAAAAAACCCTACATTTTTTGTTACTGAATTTAGTTGTTAGCCTCTTAGTAAATTTTACTGCCACCTAGCTAAAGAACAGAGAGAGTAAGATACCATGGATAAGCATAGTGAAACTCTTAGTGTTAGTTAAAATAAAATCTAAATTGCAAATATCAAGAAAGCTGAAGTAGGTGTGCTGAAACTCTGGTCCCTGCAAATGGCAATGAAATATTTTTTCTGCTGTAACAGATCTCAGCAGCCCTCAAAGATTATTACTCAGCCCTAAGAAACCTAAATTCTTCTACATTAAATATTTTATATTATACATTTTACGTACTAAAATCTGAATACATGGGAAGTATCACTTTTTGTCTGCAAAATTTCAGCTCTCCCTTCCTTAGCTATCTGGTGCTTTTGTTTGAAGTATTTATGCTTGGAGAATAAATTTTTTAACCCAGATGAATTCCTTTTAAGTTCAGTCCTCTCCTTCTGCCTGCTGCAGCTTGACTCTACTGTAGAAAGTTGCAAGCAAGTAAAAGAGAGATACTTGGGTGGGTGAGACAGGCACAACTGCTTCTTAATCATACCTTTTCCAGGCAAGACCATTGTCCAGTGTATAGCTACACAACCTGAGGTCAGGTAATTCCAAAATTTGTCAAGTCACTCAAGAGCAATGTACTGGGTAAAACAGAAAACATATCCCTCAAGATCTGCAAATCGCTGTACGTAACTGACTGCACCAGATCCCATTGCGGCAATAAAATTGTATGGAGACCACTCATCTCATTTTCGTACTATATTACCTTTGTTCCTTACCATGTTCATGAACTAGAGAAAAAAAATAATCCAAAACCAGTTAGAAATACACAGCACACCATGCATAATACTTGAATTATACAATTACATCTTTCATGAGCCTTTTAGGTCCTCATGCTTCCAGTGCAGCTCTATGAGGCTTATATAAATATATCCCTCCTGTCCTCTGGAAACCCAATCCATTTCAATCTGCAATGTAAATACTTTCTTTTTAACACACAGTGTGTGCTGATTTCACCTTAATTGTATATTTCCCATTGCGAGAACTCAATCTATGGGATACCGGGAAAGAATTTAACCAGCAGCCTATAAAGAATAGGGGCTGAAGCTTGGTTTCCATTAACACCTAATTAGCTGGGGTCTGTACTGTATGTAAAATGAGCTAATTATTTTTAAAGGTAGTCATCAACCTATAACTTAATAATGTAGAAATTTATTTCTCTGTAATATTTTTATCTCTACAAATCAACATGAAGCTAGTGGAGCACACAGATCTTAGTTGGTCATCATCAAACACTGACCTTTAGTACAATCATATCACTAATACCACAAGTGCTACTAATTGCAGTGTAAAATTTCTAATAGACACAAGCTGATTGTTTGAAGAAAACATCTTCAAGTCCTGGGTATAAACATAGTTCAACTTACTAAAAATGAAGTTAGAACCGTAAAATGGCTGTAAGGTGTTATAGGATTAAGTTCTAATCTCATATAAAGGAATAGCAAAATCCACATTTGAGTTTACTGTGAATAAAGACCATCTTCTCCTTTACCTAAAATCACCATTACCATTTTGCATTGACTTGACAGGTTTAACAGTAGTTCAAGAATGTAAGACTTTCATTAACTCCCACTGAAGCAGAGTAAATGGCCATAGAGTCAAACAGGGGTTGCACAATAATTGTCAAGGGGATTGTGGTATTCCTATCCATCAAGCGACCCCTCTGCACCAGGGTTAGGACCTGATCTTGTTGCTGTGGGTTTGGAGACACGTGTGAGCTGCAGGTGAAGGTCTGGTTCGCAGCGAGAGCAAAAGGTTCTCATTCACTGTCAGATCACTACCTCACTTTCACTGAGAATCACTTTTAAAGAAGAAAAAAAAAAGAGAAATTTGTGAATTTATAAAAACCAAATGAGTCTCTAATTTGTGGAAGCCTTATTCTGGCTCTTTAAAGAAACAAGACTTTAAAATAGATTAATTAAGTATTCTTTCACAACAAAAAAATCTCATGTCCATATGTCATACTCATCACAGAGCCTTTAACTTTCCAGTCAGCACTAGCAGATCTTGCAATGGTCTGGATCCCAATTAGCCATGAGCACCTGCAGTTCCAAGGAGAGGCAGTGAACAGATCTGCTCACTTTCAGGTTTCAAGGTTTTTGCAGCAAAATTTTTAACTGAATTTACAGCTATTGAAAATGTATGCAAGTGGGCTTCATCCTCTGTACCACAGCAGCAGCTCACAGGACAGGCTGAAACAACTCTGTGCACAGAGGTTGCATGACCACTTCTTTGTAACTACCCTGCACCTCACTGATACCCACAGCAGCCTTTTGATGGAGTAAAAGCAATTAAGATGAGGGACCCTCCTGCTGTTCCTCTTTGATTAGTGAAGACAGCAGCCACATTTGCTCATTGTCTTCATGCTTGGTCGCTACATTCTTTTGGCTGGGAGGATTGCAGGAGCTGTTCCCAGGGTGGCAGGCAGGTATGCCATTTCCAGCTTTTGGCTGGGGATAGGTGGTCAGGCACTCACTTACTGCAACACAGCTTGTAAAATCAGTCACATTTCATAAGTGGGAAAAATGAGATGGGGTATTGTACAAGGTGAAATATGTGTTTTCATGGGAGGGAATTTATGAGGACAAATCTTCCTGTGTCATTGGATCTGAGTGAACTGCCACCAGGCAGGGCCCTCATTTGGCTCTCTGTGAGAAATGGATGTTTTAAGATCGCTTAGAAAATGTTAGACTTATGATGTCAGAGTTATGATGTGTTATGGCCAAATTACTGGCTCACTGCTGAAAAGAGAAGTAGTATATACAGTGTGCACACTGATTGCAACCATCAGAAAAGTAATTAGTACTACAAGTGAGCAGAGAAGCAGTTAATCATTGCAGCACCATAGTGGGGAGCTTGCCAAAACTGGCAGTTAAGCCAAAGTCCTGAACCAACATAACATTAGGTCTATTTGTCTCATCTCTCTTCCCCATCACAAGCAAACAAATATAAATAATAATTATAGCCCTTGTAATTACATCTAGAAGTAAATCAGTGTTCAAATGCACATTTTCAACAACAAAAGATGTGAAAGAATTATATAATCAGCATTCCTACTGTACTCTGAAATCACAGGTTAAAGCATGAGTGGTTTATATATTGAGAGGTCATATTATTTATTTCATTCAGAGCAGTTAATTGTTTACTTACAAGAAAGCTTTTCATGACAAACATTTATTTTTTTAAAATGTGTTTCACTGCCCTATAAAAGCAAACCTCATTTCTTATAGCTTCCTAGCAAGACATTCAGACCAATTATCCTATTCAGTTTCTCCCTTCCTTATAACTGGTAATTTAGCTTGCTATATAAAACACAATTAAACCTTGTTTAGAGTAAACCTGTCAACACATGGAGCTCTGGCTGATGTTAATTCTGAAATTTTATCCATACTTAAAATAGGTGTTCTAACGTACTTCACACTGATGCAGCTTAGTTATCAATTGCATAACCACTAAAATGTTCTTGAGTAAATTAGAATTTGCTCATTCCCAATAGTATCAGCAGAAAAGTATTTTCTTTTCGTCTATGCACAAGAGGTAATATCAAAACATTATTAATTGGCCAATCATCAGTTTATCTTGTACACATATTTTTTGCTCCTACTGCAATAGTTGTCTGTCATACATATCTAAATATATAATCTACAAATGTATGTACTGCTGCAAAGAACTGAAATGCCATGGTTGTGCACAGGTATTTATATATATATATACAGGATTAAACCTAAACCATAGTGAAGAGTTTAAACCACATGCAATCCAGAACTGAATAAGGACACTCTGAATGGGCTAGGGAAGAATGGTTCATGCTTCAGGTAACTGAAACTTAAATAATTTAAAACAAACAAACAAAAAAGTTGTAAGTATTCTACATACATATGTTGGAAAAAATAACACTTTTTTCTTTGGGTAACTCAGTTAAACTGCTAACAGACTTACATTGGCAGTTAGTCATTTTAATTATAGTGTGATGACACTTGCTAGTTTAGAAAATGAATCATATGGTTCACAGGAATTCAGTCTTTTTGCCTTAGCTATATTTGTAGACAGATAGAATTCTAAAAGCGAAACAGACATTTAATTGTTTAAGGGTTACATGATGCACAAGAGTGCATTTATTCAGCAATAATTTCAGGTTATCTTCTCAATTTCTTTCCCTCCTATTAAGAGACCTGGCAGCCTCCTTACAGAATGGAGAATAAGTGAGAATGACATGCAAATCTAACACACTTTTTGTTAGAGTATTTCAGTAGGATAAAATCATCACTTGTAAGTATCTTAAGTCTTCCAGAATTCAGTAAACTTGCTCAAGGATGCAGTTTAGTACAAGGAAATAATTCACAAGATTCCTTAACAGGAACATTTTACTCTGTCAGAGGACCATAATTTAACCCCTATGCAGTACATTCGGTGAAGTCAATGAACCTGCATTAGCATAAAGTCTTTAAAAACCTGACACACTGACCTACCTTTATGTGACAGACGTAACCTTGGCTGCCTCGTATCCGCTGCGTGACATCCAGCCGGTAACTCTAGTAACAAGCCATATAGTGCCAAGATAAAAAGGTCCTGGGCAGATGCCATCCTGCCCAAGATAAATTTCTTGCTCTCTTCACTTAAATGCTGCTGTTTGTTTGTTAGTTGTTTTGGTGGGGTGTTTTTAAGGCTCCAACTTCCACTTCTACTTTCCCAGTGCAGTTAAATCGCTCTCTTTGGTCAGTTTGTGGGGTATCTCTGTATGATACTCAATGTTCATCAGAGCAGCACACAGCCTCAGCTAGCCATTTGTCAAGCTGTGCAAATGTCATGTAAAAATATTCCCTCCCTAGGACAATTGTTTATAAAGTGCGAGGACATTCCAAGGCGTTACTCTGCAGTGTTGTGTCTTGAGCTGTCTCTAGTAACTCTGCCACTGGATTCAGGAAGAAGCTGTATTTTCAGTCCCTCCTGCAAGGCAATTCATTCAGAGAAGGAGGGAGGGAAAAAAAAAAAAAAAAGGAAAAAAGGAGAAAGCACCCTCCTCCTTGGTGCTCTTCAGAATTCAGCCCCTTGCTCTGACTTGCCAAACAGCTAGTTTTAATTCACCTTTCACCTTTGCTAATTAAAAACAAGAAGTGCCATTCCCTCCTGGAGTTGCAGGATCCACCCAGCGGGAAGCCAGGCTGTCAGGCTGCTGTATTCACTGAGAAAGTTCAGGGAGGGTTGAGGCAATGTACAGTACTAGCTGCTTCTAGGAAGCGTTTTAATCCACATGCCGTGAGTTGATTCCTCAATTGCTTTGTGGTTTCACGTTGTAAAGCGCCGGGAGAAGGGTCAGAATTCCTCCCGTCCCTCCCTTTCCAAAAGTCATTTCAGCTTTTGTTCCCAGCTCAGTTTTAAAGGAGGATCAACCCTTGCATTAACCATTTAAGTACATTATCACTTTGAGTCATTAAACAGCATGCTACCAAGTGGATCAGAATAAAAGATTCCAGTTGCATATCCTTTCCTACTTTAAGGAAAAAGGTTCTGCTTTTAAATCTTATTTCTACCCCCCCCAAATGTGCTTTTAGACAGTAGCTTCTCCCCTTTACATTTTAAATATCTGTAAGTCTCAAACCTTAAATCATCTATACATGCCAGTAAAATTACTTATCTGACTAGATGCCTGTGGGATTGGTCAGTATTAAAAAAAAAAAAAAAGCCTGATTAAACTGTTGTGATGATAAACAGCATCAGATTTACAAGTGCTAAGCAGCCACCTTGGTATTTGCAACTAACAAATACCAGAAAACTTCATCTCTTTTTTGCATCATGTGTCACTTAAAAATATACCCATGGCAAGAACTAGATTTTTATAAATGAAAACTACAGATGTCCGGAATACATTAATTAAACAATAAAGTTCTCTCTAATTAAGATCTCATTCATATAATCATTTAGGATTATGCAAGGTGCATTTTAGGCACTAACAATTGCCCTTTTTTTAATGGGGTGGAGCATTAAATTCATGTTAAGTCTTTATACTTTACACTGTTTTATACAGAAAAAGAATCACAAAGAAAGGCAAGTGAAAACTAATATGTGCATTGACAATAATGCACTAAAACAAATTTGGTAGTCAACCAAAGATAATGATATTTGGAGAGAAAGACTTAATAAGAAATTACTGCATGCCAGCAAACTGAAAAGAACCCAGAACAATACTACAGTGAAATGGTATTAAATGTAATAGTAGAGTACATGGACGAGAGCAGACATATCTGTTCAAGAAGAACAAAACATATGAACTACTAGGACAGAGGAAAAATACAGCTTCAGTGAAAGGGCAGAAGTAAATCATCAGAGTGCCCAAGGACTCCTGGAGGCTGCTGCATAATCAGGAGCGGGGAGGAGGTCATGTCTACCTGTTAGTTCTCCAAGAGCAGGTCATGTTCACATACCTGGGCTTGCTTTGAATCAGCTGGAAACTGTGCCAGCAGCAGTTAAACCACAGGAGCACAAGCTAAATCACACAGCTATTTGCTCCATTTCTTACACACAACTACAGGTTGCAGTGGATTTTATGCTGATGTGCCAGCTGTCAGGCAGTAGCTCAGCATGAGTATTTGAGATATTGTCAGTGGAGAGGGCAATGCAGGCTCTGACTCCAAGCACAGACCCCAACATGGATGAGTTTATCATCTCCCCAGTGGGACTGTTATTATTGGCACCTTTCTGTAGTACTGAGGCATACAAGTGTTCTGCATTTGACCATTAAGATCTGCTGTAAAGGGGCATGATCTGGTGCCTGTTACGGTTAGTGAAGATTCTCCTTTGGTTGTGATTCTGTGATTCTTGCATTTTTCCTAAAAAAAAAAAAAGTACAAATAATAAATTTCTCAAAAACTCATTCTCTCTCATCATAAGTCTACAAAATGTAAACACTTCTGATTCTGAGATATTCCAAATGGAATTTTTTCTTTGAAGGATCTTGTTATGGAAAATTTAATACTCTCTCTAATTTATGGTATGTATTTTCAAACAGGACACAAAAATCAAAATGTGGGCTTACACTATGAAAGCTAAAATCTTATTCAGTGAATAAAGTAAACATAAGTGCAAACTCCCAAATCTCACCTGTCTCTAAAACTCCCCTCCAAGCTGTTGTAGGATGTTATTTATTAATTTTTCCAGGCTTCAGCTGGGATCTTAGATGCTCAACAGATTGAATACGTATACTTTGGGTATCCTGAGGTGGTATCAATAAGTTAGTGTAACAAGTTCAAAACAATTTCCCCAGTTTTAAAGTTCTGTTTTCATTTTCCAGCTGGTTAAATTGAACTGGAAGAGAGAAGGCATAAGGGAGCTGCTTGATATTTTGTATTTAGATAAGATGTAGGGTGCAGCAGGTCTATTCTAACAAGACATATATTCAAATAAGGGCAATTCCCCCACCAGCCTGAGCTTACATGAACTCACATGCATTTCTAACCCCCACACATCCCAGCCATTACACAACTCCTTGGCTCCCTACAAACACATGACCCAGGCTGGAGCTCCAGTAGAGTCAGAAATACCCAAACAAGCTGATTTTCATATCTGTGCCCAAGGACAAAGCTTTTTTGTCTGAAACCTGATTCTCAAGCAGGGTGGGCTGTGAGGGTGCCTCAGGCTCCTTCCCTGCCTGCCAAGGGAAGGGTTGGGGCAAAGGCACAGAAGCAGAAGCTGGAGCTGCTGCTTGATATTCTGGCTTTGGCTGTCAGCAAGAGGTGCTGGCATGGGAAAGCTGGGAATGGCTGCTGGGCACGGTGAAAGATGCCTGCACTGGAAAGAAACCTAACAGAATAGAGGAGAAAGGGAAAGTTCACATATCAGTATATGCAGGAGTTGGATTTTTTTCCCTAGGTTAATGTTCTCACAGGGTGAATCTTCTCATTACAGTCCTCAAATTGCTGTGTAAGGGTTGCAAGTCTTACACCCTCACACAACAAGTTTTGTAACAAAACAAGTAGTAGAAAGGTACTCACAATTTCAACTCAAGAGAAATGCATGGCCTCAGGCAAGGCAGACAGTCTCTCTGCCTCAGCATCTTTTCAGTTGGATAGGTACGTGTTCTTACCTCAAGGGGTGTTTTAGGAGACTTCTTATAAGGTTTTAAACAGTAGATGGAAGGATGGTAACACAGATGTTCAAATATTAGGATTCAGTCTTAGATGAGTACAAACACAGATGCCCCAGGACTTTAGAGTCCTCATGTAGTACAGTGCTGGGTCTCTGAAGAGTAAACAAGGTGGGTTTACTGCTTATTTTCTGTTAATAAGGCAAATACAACAGATCTCTGTCAAACCTGGGTTTGTTTCAGCAGTAAAATCTCCAGTTAAGTAAATGCTGACAGATAAATAAAAAAACAATGCCTGGAAACCTATGAGTAAAGAGTATTTGAAAATTGAAGTGCAAATCCTGTATTTGATTGCTGGGGTAGAATATCTATAATTACTGTCCTAAAGAGAAAAACAATGAGTTTTCTTAATAGGAAAAAAAAAAAAAGGGTTCTGTGTACATTTGCACTCTTTATGTACAGTAAGGAAGCCCATTAAAAGAACTCCAAATTAATTGTGAGTTGCTATGTAAAGTCTGTGAACCATAGTTTGATTTGCTACAGCTGCTGCAGATCCAGAGCAATTGTAATGAAATCGTTGAGCCTGTAAATCTAAGAACTCTAACACAAAATACTTCTGACATATTGTGTGAACTGGTTTAAGTTTAACTGATAGAGTGAAATGTAAACTCAGGAGCATGATATAAATAAGTAGATCTGCAGCTACTAGAACCAGTAACAAATTCTAAACATTATAACCATAAAGCAAAATGAAATGTTTAGAAAATTTAAAGCTGGGGTGGTCCAAGAATTGCCATAACCATAACTTAAAACCAGTTCTAAAGGCTGCCTCTTTCTTCTGATGACGATACACTGAACCACAGCAGGAATTCTCTCTTTCTTTCTGTCTCTTTCTAACTATGTTTGCAGATCTAAAGAAGGTGAGCAACCACAAAAGGAGCTATGTGGCCTTCACTGAAGTTAATGAAACCTGTATCTTCATTAGTACTGTAACATACAGTAGACACAGGGCACAGGTAATCATATCTTCATTTATTTAATAGACAAAACTTTAAAAAACACTTAAATAACAACTTGCATTATAGTGCTTCATCTGTAAAACTTTTTTTTTATGTCACTACCTGTCCATTCGGCATTGCAGTTCATATAGTTATGTCGACTTTCAAATTCTGTCATACAGAAATTCTTACAACAGATAAAGGAGATGGAGAAAAGATCTGTATATCATGTGGCTGCTAAGTCTGCTTTATGTCTGCACCTTTTCGAAGTGGGAATTCATGTCTGCTCTGGTCTCCATTAGGCCGGAACAGTTTTGTTCGTTTGTTTGGTTTTGGCTCACCTACAGCTGCTGCCCAGGCTCAGTACGTTCTGCATATATTTGTTAAGTCCCGCAAGGGTGGTCAGGACAAAGGGTTGTTCCTGGGTATTTCCCTGGGATTGAATATAGATAGGTGGCAGAAAAGTAGGAAGCGAAAGATTTGCCCTAATCATTTTAATAGTAATGTAGCCTGTGTAGCCCTATGTGGCTGTGAGCTATGCTGGTGATGGTACATGCCTTGGTAGGGTCACCCATGCCAGATGGGTCAAAACCACAGGGTCAGATACAATACATCCTTGGGCAGGATAAGCTTGTTAGCCTTCTGGCAGTCATCCTAGGAGAAGGACAACTCTAATCCCAAACCAGGGTAGATGGAGCTCACTTAGCCCTGTAAGGCCATCCATCTAAGAGGACACTCTAATCAAAGCTACGTCCTGAGGACCTCACTGCCACAGTCCAAGCTCACTCGGCCCTGGCAGATGAACCTTAGGATTAAAGGGTGGGCCCAGTTCCACGCATACTGCATCTCACCTAAAAAATCCACTACACAGGCTCAAAGGTCTCCATTACAGAGAGCCTTGGCTCTCTCACCTCAGCAGTACTGGAAGGAATAGTTACACCAAACTTTTTGTTAGGTAGTGCAGCATATTAAGTGAGAGTGCTGACAGGACACAACAAGAAAGTGAGAAAGCTAATCCAACAGGTGAGTAATCACTCAATAATATCTTCTGGAATCTCAACGAAAGTAGCACAACCACCACTTGGATGACCCCACTGATCCTCAGGAGGATGTGCTAACTGATGGCAGAAGAATGTTGCCAGATCTTGTTTGTTACAAGGAAATAAGAGGAAATAATAATAAAACTTGGTCCTCTATGGAATTTTCAGATTAGAAATATTTTAGGTCTTTTCTTTTGTTATCAGGAATTGGATCATAACCCTGTGTGAAACTAATGTGTTTATATGTAATGTCTCCAGGACAGGGAAGTGTTATTTCTCTTGTTTTATACACAGTGAGTTCTCTTTGATCCAAGATCAAATTTAGACAATATTCATTAAGCAAAAGAGTTTGACTGAACATGAACTTGTACTTCAAACTAACCACAAAATTACATGATAAATTAATGCTCTAGAGGAAGAAAAAGAATTTCAATTAAATTGCAGTGCTCTTAATTCCAGAAGGACTGGGTTTTGACAAGTAAATATGGAAACATACTGTCCTTAGAACATTGTTGTTTGCAGTAACTTTATTTCTATGACTAATTATAGGTAAATGTCAATACTGCTTGGGATATATATTGGTACTTTGGCTAACCTATAAAAAATAGGTGAAATAAATATTTCTTTCTTCAAATGCATACTTCTTAAGGGATTTCTTTATAGGTTGCACTAAAAAGAACAGACATATTGCTGTATCTTATTCCTGAAATCAACTCCATGTGCCTGACTTACGATTAGTACATGGGTCACAGCAATCTGTACAGTTAGTTATGGATGAAAATCAAACTACTGATTTCCCTAAGGGAATGTATTTTTGATGATATTTTTGCTACTAAATAATTACTAAAGTTTCTCAAATGAAAAAAATAAATGAAACTGTTAGTTGTTTGTTGAAGATGAAGATGAAGATGAAATATGGCATGACAGATTTTCCACTGATCACTGAGGAGGAAATAAAAATGTAGTGGTCAAAAGTTTAATATTATAGCTATCAGAATGAGGAATACATTTTATTAAAAGGTAATGATGCTATTTTTATCCCATATTATCAGTGTGAATACCTTTAGGTTCTCCTTTTACATGATTTTGCTTCCAGTTGGTTGCTTCTTGATTCTTCATTATTTAGAAAAGAGACAAAACAACAAATATCCAGTTAGGGAAGAATATTTTATACCTTAAAGGTGTTATTTAGTTACCCCAGTTCTTAGCTAATAGTTTCTTATGCAAGAATAAGTGGTTTGGCCATCTTCAGAGACAGCTGTAAATAAAAATTTCCTTTCCTTGATCAGACACGCAAAATTATAATCTACACATTTTCTGTTTGAAACCTATGACCATCATTTGATGCAATTATCATCTTAAGGTGAAATGAAAAGCATTTGTAAAAAATGAACCATTTTGACCACAAATCAGTTGCAGGTTTTAAAGCTGCAAATGCATTTTGATGCAAAATATTTAGAAATCAGTTCCAGTTTTATTGCCCATTAATGGATTCCACATTCCTACTTGAGCAAGGTGATGACATCATCAGTCTGGACTCCAGTCCTGGGCTACACTTATTTTGTATTTTTACTTACACCTATTAGTGAAATATGCATGCCATGACAGATCTCAAAAGCAGAGGGCTGGTACATACTGTAATTTCCATCAGGGGGACGTAATCGCCTTTCAGGAGTGAATTAGATTTCTTGTGACAGCAGTGTGGGTCCAAAACCTGAAGGAAAGATGAAGGAAATCTAAAGACACTCTTCTGGCATTTAACATGGAACCTGCTTGGAAGTGAGCTGTCTGTGTTCAACCTCAGTACGGAAAGAAGCTTAGCGGATACGGTTCTGTGTCACGGTGGTTAATGCATTAATTCTCCCCTTGGCTTAAAGGCATCAATAGGTAAATATCCTGCTTCGAATCCCTTTACAGCTGTCAGGCAGCTAACATTCAGGTGCTGTGATGCTGAGTACTGAAGCACACAAATCCCCAGTGTTCTTCAGCAATTCCTGGCGAGCAGCGGCTGATCTCACTGTAGCCACAGGGAGCTTTGGGAAGCACAGGAGATCTCAAAGGAAAGGGACCCCAGTGTGGTGGGAACTGAACAATCTATTTCCCTTGGGGTCTTTGGAAATCCCAGCATTAACCAGATCATAACTTTCAAAGGAGAAAACCACAAAATCCACTGCTACGTTTCTAACCGCTTTCCTGCACGTGCACACACCCCCTCATCCGTGCTGCCTCACAGAGAGTAATATCTCCCTCTAAGAGAACTTCTGATCTGATTGACTGACTGCCCTTTGCTGGGTGGTAGCTGAAACAAAAAGATCTGGCTCTGCATTCAGAACTTGGGTGTTCTTTACACCACAAATATTTTTTTTTTACCCTCAGCTTTATTATTATCATGAAGAAATCTTTATCACTGGATTTCACTTTTGACATCTGTCTAGACAGATATTTATTTGAACCACCAACACATTCACTTAAAGAAAAAAAGAAAAAAAGGAAGAAAAAAACTCCAAAACCAAAGGCTTTAATATATTTTCTTTATTGAAGAGCCAACAACTTCAGCTTTCAAGAAATCTCTGAACAGGGTATCAAACAGCATTAAGTTAATCCTTTAAATTACAACCTCGAGGAAATGAGAGAGGAGTGTCAGTCTACTTTGCAACTAGATAAATGAATACTTTATCTCAGGGAAATCTGTTGTCATCCTGTTAAGATCATTTATATCATTATTGAGGATGTACAAGTATTACCCCCATCAGCTAAGATACTACCCTCTTCATAATCATTTGGCATTGTTCCAGTAGCAAAATCTATGGTTACATTAGAATAACTGCTCAGAAACCCATTGTTACAGCTGTGTTGAGAAAGTGCAGTAGTATTGCCAGATGTGAGAAAAAAATCAGAAATCAAATCCTAAAGCTTTGTTGTCTGACACAGAAATTTCATCTACACAAATTTACCCAACTCAAAAGAACAATAATGAGATAGAGCATAAACAGGAGGTGAGCAACTATCTCTATGTGAAAGGCTGTCCTCAGGCAAGGGAGGTTCGCTCCCTTGCCATAGCTGAGCTGAATTCAAAGTTAGAGGCTGGAGCTGTGAAACAGGGTATCAAGAAAATCAAGGAAAGCATCATGGCAGCAGGATGAATTAGGCAGCAGACTGGCTGGCTCAGGATGTGGTCAAAGCCATGTTATTTAAGGCATTTTTAACTAGGCTACCCTGCCCTGCTGGGGAGGTGTACCGGATGATGTATTAGTTGTTTTTCATCCCTAGATGCCGTGATCTTATAAATGTTGTGGCTCAAGACTATGTCTATTTTGAATTTACAAAACCACTTTGTGTGTAGTGGGCAAGGCAGGGATTAGAGAGCCAATTAATTAGACCAGTACAAGACTATTTATATAGGGACTTTGTACACTGGGTGAGGACACAGTGAAAACCACATTTCTCTGGTTAATCTCTCTGTAGGGATTCTCTGAATCATAATTTGTTTTTATATGTGACCATCTTCCTCCAAGACCAAAGAAGGGCACGACCCAAAAGGCAAAGTCACCATACAACTGTAGTTTAGTCTGCTGTGACTTCCCTGCTCTAACACAAAGCACATGTGTAGTCCCTAAAATAGAAAAGTTGAAGTAGACAAAACCAGAAGGACAGACAAATTATGGCTGCCTGGGGGAATCCCTGATTTACAATACAGCAAGTTATACAGTCTGGTGTTGCTGTGCTAGTTGATGCTCAACATAATTACCACAGTAGTTGCTACAATAAAGTTTTAAAAATAACAGTAATTAAAATATTAGTTGTTAAATCATCTGGAATAAAAAAGTGCTCTGTAAATGCAGAACCCTCTCATTTTGGTTTCTATGTATGACTTCTGCATTCTGTGTAGCTCTTATTCCTTCAGTTAAATTTTCCTAAGATTTCAGAGCCAAATCATTCCATCATCAAAAATGCCAGAATCAGGATGGCCTCATTTTCTGGTTGTGTAAAATGACTTTATTCAATTTCTATTAATAGGGACAGCTAGGAACACCAAATATCCTGAAATTATAACTCTGTTGATGGGAAATGTGAATATGCTAAACATATTAATTTAAAAGAAAAAACAAACCCTATTTTATGCATTACATTCACAGCACAGAATTTTTGGGATTGCGTCAAGTTAGTTGCAGTACTCTTTATGAAAATTGAAAACACTATAAATGTAATAAACTTTTTCTGTTCTAGTAATTCAAGGTAACACTTCAGACTTATCCTTCTGACTACAAGCAGTTGCACTGATTTCAACAGTGGCATTCGTGTGTTTTGAGTTAAGCACATGGTTTCGTGATTTGCTAGTTGGGGTTCAAAATCCTAAATTTCTTTAGTAACAGAAAAAATAGGAAATTAAGCAAAAAATGTTTGTTCCCAGTGATAAAAAAGAACAAGGTACTCCGTAGTTTTAGACCTGTTTATCCCATTTTGGGAATTCCCCCAAAGCAGATGATAATCTCTGTGAAACTGATTCTACATAAAGATCACATTTTTGCCTCTGTACAGTAAAAAAAAAAGTTCTGGGATGGTGGGAAACTGAGGTTTTAGTTGGGCAGAACCAGTTCCAGAGATGTGAGGGCAGGTAAAGGGGGGCCAGGGGTGGAAGTGGGATTAGAAGGTATGTTTCCAGTACTAAGACAATTGTGGGATGCTTTCTGAATACAGGAGTGAGTGGAACAAACTGACCTGTTTCCATACAGCTTAGGGTTAATGCACTATAATGCAGATTGGCCACATCCACTTACATGAAGTGTGAATCAAAGGTTTCCCTGCAATCCTGAATTCTTGAGATGTTTTACTAATTTCAAACTGTCTGATAAGGCCTCATGGGTTATGTCGCAGTTCGCTAGTTTGGTGATTTTATGAAACAAAATTAATTTTCTGTGATTGCATGCCACCATGTGACTTATGAGGGCTTGTGAGCTTGTCTTAGGATGCAAAGCCTACAGAAATAGTGTTGAAGGCCTCTGCAGGACGAAGACTGATGCGGCCTTTTTATGCCAGCTACAAAGAGGCATTCCTGGAGTAACTGGAGTGAACTGGTTGGAAGAGTCCAAAAGGAGTCAAGGAACAAAAAATATTAATTAGTCCTGAGTTGGTGCAGTGATAAGAGGCTAAGATGGGCTCCAAGAGATTTTTAGAGGCACGGGAGGGAGGGCAGAGACATTTATCTTTGTTCTCCCTTTTCATCTGTGGGGCAGGAGCCATTCCCTCCTCCACATACGTGCAGACCCCTCTGCCTTCCCTGCTGCAGCCTTTGCCTGCCTTCAGTGTTCCCACTGCAGGGTAAGCACTCTCCCTTTTTCCTTGCTACTGATACTTCTCTTATACATCTCTCCTCGTGTCTTAGACTGACATGGAGGCTGAGCTTCTTCTACATGGAATGAGAATGGATCAGTTCCTTCCTCTTCAAAATGACAAAGTCAGCATGGAATCTAGAAACTTCAGTAGCAGTAAAAGTGTTCCTGCCTCCCCCAGCCTGTGAATGGATAGTTACAAAACATTCAGTCTCAAAGACTCTTCCCCATCCCAGCTGCAGATGAAGGGGGTTATCTGTTGCCTCTTGCAAGACACATATGTAGGCAATTGCATATCTCTGTTTATGCTGTGCAAGCTTTTAACAGTCAGATGCTATTCTGTGAGAACAAATTCTAATCAGTGCCTAGCAGTTATTTCACATTACTGGAAATAAATATTATTTAGGAGGCTAGGTTAGCCACTTCTGTCACCACATAGCTCCAGCTAGTCATCAGTTTCTGACCAAATCTTTGTACTATGAATTTAGGGTGAATTTTCTGATTCACATACCATACCTCAGTTTGCATTGCACTGCAGTGGAAGAAGATGCAAACTGGATTCCTTTGTGATGAAACTAAAATGGAAGATACATTCCAGGATTGCACCCAACATGCCCCTGCTATGGCTGGGCACCAATCTATGGTATCAAACTACAACTAATCCAAAACAAAGTTCCTGGAATTCCTATAGCATAGATGTCAGGTCTTGTTAATGTTATAAAAACTAATCAAAATGACTGTAGTCTCCTGGCTGCTGACAAATTCAGATTGAATTGGTTGAATGATTTCAGATACAACTACTTTTCATGGAAGTAGCTAGGAAGTGATTAGGCTCATAAAAACGATAAAGCAAGAGTGTGCATCTTACCTATGCTAATCTAATACACCTGTGATTAGATACCTAGATATGAGTGATCCAAGTTGAAACTATGTCAAAATTTGATTTAAACTCCTGAATTTAAACTCCTTTTGGGATTTTTTTGTCTTTTTTTTTAGTACAGAAGTGCATTAAGTTGACCTGCGGTCCAGTATTTTTGCATGGCCACCTCAGACAAGAAGATTATCTGCCATAGATCTTCCTGCACCTTTCCTCTGAGGTTCACTATGAATATAAACTTTCATTCAACAAAAACACTTTTTTTTTTTTGAGAAAAAGAATTTTGCATTCTATTCAACTTGAGACTTAATTTTCCCTTTTGATATACCGAAACCTCATTTTCACTTTTAAAGTACTGAAGTACAATTATTCACATAACACTATTCACAGGACCTCACCACATCTGGTACTCAGTTCCCATGTTCAGATCATCAGACTAAAACACTCAGCAGAATGGAAGGCTGTCTGAGAAAGATTACTATTACTTGTCACTTTTATGGAAATGTGCCATTTTCTTCTAAAAAGGGGTGTGCTTGATCAAGAAAGCCTGCCAACTAAAATTATATATTTATAAATACATAAATCTTCATCAGCCATAACTGGGAGTTTATTTCTCTGTGGACTGAACACCCAACAAATGACCAATTGACTTCTGTGTTTGAATAGCTGTAAGATGGGAGGAATTATTTGGTACTGGAGGTCATATTTTATTTACTTCAGTTCAAGGGCCAGTAATTTTCCACAGCTAATATCCTGTTTTTAAAATAACTTTAAATTATCTCCCTAAAAATAAAATTGCATACTCACACGTGTCATTCACTGGCACTTAACTTTTAGAAAGACTTAATTCGAAGCTTGTGTCATTGAACTAGTTCTTTCCACAGATATTCTAAGGAATTTGTCTTAGGGTAAAGATTTCCTTGAGTATTTTCCCCCAGATTTTAAGGCTGTCATGATCTTGTGATTGTTCTCTTATAATTTCTATAGGAAAACCACAAGCTTGACCCCCAAATCCGTGACCTAAGAAATATTTTCCACTGAGCTATTATTCACCAACATCACTTTTTCAGTTGTTTGGTGAGCTTTTTTGTTTGGTTAGTTGTTTTTTTTTTTTTGGTGGGAAATTAATACTTATGAGGAGTACAGTCCTGTTTGAAAGAAATAAGAAATGCATAAAGAATTCACCAGAAATTGGTGTACATTCCTGTAGACAAAGAAAGGAAAGAGAACGCCTTGGTGCCAAAAAACTGTTTGCAAGCTGTATGTCAAAACTGTATACAAAGAGATGAAGGTAGATGCATAGTGAAAAATGTCATTTCAGGTAGCTGTGTTTTTAGGATAGGATGTAAAAACAGTGAAGGTAAAACTAAAAGAGAAGGTTTCAAAGGAGCTACAAAGAACACAGAATCTGTCATAGTATTAAGGTCTCGATGACTATGGTTAAGGAATGGGCACAGATGGTTCATGTCTATAGACCACTTCAACTTTGCCTCCACAGCCACAGCAGTGGGAGAAGCCATCAGTTCAAAAAGGATTTGCTTTGTCAGCATTTGGGTCTAAGTATCTGTATTTAATTTTAGAAGCAACGTCACAGAGAGAGAGAGACTGTGTACATTTTGGTGCTCAAGCGTACTTCAGTATTGACAAGGGAAAAAACACACCATCAATCTTGCTCACAAGAACCACGATTCTGTGCAATCAAATCTATCTTTGTACCTTTTTTACTGAGGCCATGACAAAGTGTCACACATCATTTTAGGGTATTAAACCTAGCTGAAAATGGAACTCAGCCTAAATACATCATCCTGACCACTGGTCAACAAAACCAGAAATTAGCCTCTTGTAGCTGCTAATCTTCTGGCCCGAAACAAATCTCTAAAATTCTTGGTACTCTTCAAGTTGTAAATTTGAATCAGAAATTATATTCTGTAGACTGTGTTCATTTTGGAATTGTAGTCTTCATAAATTCGTAATTTAATTCTGTGTTATATGAAACATAGAGAATGCAAAGAATTTAGAAAGAATAAAAAATAATAATCAGTAACAGTTTTGTGAACTGGTTTTAATTTGGAGGTCCTTCTTAACTCAAGCCACCCTTCATCCCTGTGGGATTTCTACAGCCATCCAAATTTAATTGACTCCTTGGTATCAAAATGCTCATTTAAATTTCCTGTTACTGTAAAGACTCGTAGTAGAATTTATGATGCTTCATTAATCAAAATACCCAAAAAAGCAGCTTTTTTCACGTTGAAATTCCTCAACATTTGATGTATGAGTTCCTTCTATAAAAGATAAGATTTTTATTATCACCAGATAGCAGAATGTTATTACAACCCTCACTGGATATTTTGGGTTTAATTCCCGCATAATAAAAATATAATAAAAATAAAATGTAATGTGTTTGGAGTAATTAATAATTATTTCCCTTTTATTATACATAACTTGCTTTTAGGCATATATTTTAGTCTCCCTCAGACCTCCTTCACAAATTTCTTCCCTTTTTTTAATTATTTCCATAGTGTTTCTTCATATGGATAATTTCTACAGGTAAATAATCATCAAATTTAAAAGCAAAAATTGGAAAGGGATTTTGTTTGTAAAATTTATTTATGTTTTGGAGAGCAGGCTTACTATTTTGAATCTTTGGTGTGAAGAGCATGAGATATCGGTACAATATTTCCTTCTGCCAAAATTTCACTGGCAGCAACAAGAGCTGTATTTAAATTGACAGTGGTCACTAAAAAAACATTGACTCCACCTAGAAACCTGGGAAAACTGTACAAACACTGATGCTGTTCTATGAGCTTAATTCTAACCTGAAGAAAAAGGCTTAACAAACCTTATTTAACAATCATGAGTTTCATCCAAGGAAATAAAAATTACACTTAAACAGGTAGATAAACAGAATAACATATACAAAATTCCAAGAGGATACATATAAATGCTTAGTATAAATGCTTAGCAGTCTTTTTGTCCAGGGATGCAAGTCTTTTTAAAATAACCACCTCTTAAATGTAATAGAGGCAAAACCAAGTATGGCAGATCTCTCTATTTGTCCTTTTCATTTTTTTCACCTCTTTATTCCACCCAGTGACAAAATACATCTTTATCTTATGGCTTCCTCTCACCCCTGGAGTTCTTAGGAGGGAACTGCTGTCGTGGTCATGAAGCTTAAATAGGCCTTGAATGAACACTAAACACAGAATTCTTTTCACCTTCATATTTGTCAACTGCGTTAAGTCTCAGAAACCCACCTCAGGCTATATTGTAGGTCCACTGCAGTGGACATTTAGATGTCTCTGCTCTATAGCATAGTTTAGATGTTTCTACTTATTTAAGTAGCTAAATTTAGCTGAGATAAAATCTACCTGAGTGTCTCAGGGTTATCAAGAATGCAGTCGGTCTCCCTAAAATACTGACTATATATGTTGTGTTGTTCAGCAGAAAATGTGGTTCCTAATTACAAGCCCATTTCTTCCAATCCACAACCATTACGTAGCACCATGGATCACACACATCTGTTTTGTTACTTCCTTGTCTGGATCGAAAACTTAGTTTCAAGGTCCGGAAAAATGGAATTTACTTGAATAATAACAAGCTACCTGCCTCCTTGCATGATTACTGAAATGAATACACAGATTTTTGTGCTTTCTAAACCTGCTTTATTTGGAACCAAAAGAAAACTGCAAGAATGTCAAATGAAAGATGTTGAACAGCAACTCATAACTTCTTTCCTAAAGGATTAATTCAGCAAATAAACGCAAATAATTACCATTCAGGAGATTCAGATTCAATTCCTGGCTCTGCTTTTGTGATGTTTGTTCAGGTCATTTAATTTCTTCATGCCTGAGGTTCCCCATAATTAAAAACAGAGATATTACTTTTCATGTTAAAAGTATACAGCAAGGATATTTCTTTGAATATTTATGAAGTCTAAGCATACCTAGTCTGGAATACAAACACCTTTTGGATAGACAATCGTCTTCTAAAAATGTAAACATTTTAAACTTCAAAATACTTTACACATCACACTGTAAGACTAACTCTTCTTATTCATATATTCCCTGCTTAAGCAGCCACAAGAGAAGCAAGCTGAATTTTAAATAAACCATGTTCTTTCAGGTTCAAAAGCTAGGATAATCTGCTCTGCCAGATGCTTGAAGCCCTTCAGAAAAGTGCCCAAAACTAAGTGTTTTAAAACTTTTCCTTAAAGTCTCATGCAAAACTTGTGAAAATGAAACAACTTCAGTTTAAGAAACAACTTCAGTTTAAGAAACATCATTTGTCATGTAAAGGAAGCAGATGTTATTAATTATCAAATAGAGATCATGCTCATACCGCACAAAAGCGTAAAAATGCGGTAGCACTGTCAGTGAACCAGAAAATTACAATATGTTATTTTTGCTAGAGGTGGTAAAACTAACATCGTATTCAGTAAGAAGGAATGTTGCTTTTCCTTTTAAAGAAAATGTTACAGGAGGAACCTCTGTGTGACTACATCTGTCAGTACTAAAAGACTTTTTCTGTTGCATCGATTTCTGGTTTTATAATGGTATAAAAGGGTAAACTTTGCGCTAGAACACAGTGACAAATTGTGGCACAGTCCAACAAGTCAGTGTGATGTGGTTCTGCTTCACTGACTTCCCGTGCGAGTATGAATGACCTGAAAAGGTCATTTTTCTCTCCTTCCTTCCTCTCCTCTTTCAACTGATTGATGGAACATTTTTTATTACACACCTGAGTGTGGACTAGAAATATAGACCCCAACCTCAAATGCTGGCATATCAGTAGACAGAAGTTATTTTTTCTTACTTTATTTTACTCTTTATTGTATCCAGAATGCCCAAGATATCAAATGCATTGAAATAAAATTATGTTACTCCTTCTCCCAGCATCTGTTATAAACCAAGGAAGATATATTTTTGATCCCAAGCTCCCAACTCCTTTGTGCTTGCATTTCTTCGCAAATGTGATGAAATATATTTTTATGCTTACTTTTGTATTAAATTTTGACCCTTACTGCAAGGATGCTACAAGATTTAAAATTGGGTAGATATATCACAGTAATAATTGCAATAATAAACCATAGAATTATAGAATCATTAAGGTTGAAAAAGACCATTTTAACACAGCACAGAATTTGTGTGGCTTTTTTTAAAAATTCATTTCTATAGAAAACCCAACCATTTTCTGACAAATACAGAGCAAAACAATTAAAGCAACTAAATATTAGAATCAAACAAATACAACATTTTTTATTGCTAACATTGCTTTTGATTTGTCACAGAATTTGCTTTCCAAAATTGGAAACTCTCACTCTTTAGCTGGGAGTTACGCATATTTGGAATAAATTATATGACCATATGTTTTATTTTTTCCTCAATGATTCCCTCATAATGCTATTTACTTTTTTTTCTTCAAGACCATTTAGTTCAAAGCTGATTCTTCTTCATTAGTCATTGAACATTCAAATCTAAAATTTTCACATGAGAAATGATAATCCAGATGAGTAGATTCATTAACTTCTTTAATACTGCACACATGTTTTAACATCACTCACAGGAATCTTTAGTCATGTAATTTGTGGCTAGGCTTTACATGAGTCCTCTAGTTGCAATCTCCATGGAATATTCTGCTTGTCTTTAGGTAGATAGATAAGAAGCTAATGATCAATATAGGTTAATTATTTCATTCAAAAACTTTTAATTTTCTGAAATATCTGTTCAACTGAAGCTAGACATTGAAAGTAATTTTAAAACATTTAAACAGTGAGGAGACAAAATACAGACCCTTTACCCAATAAACCCATGAAATTTTACAGACTTAGGAGATGAAATTTCACACATTTCAAAAGCCTTATTGGTAATTAAAAAAAAAAAAAGTTTTCACAATATATTCTTTTCCTCTGGAGATGTGAAATATGCTTTTTCCTGATTACATAGATGGACCATTTAAAAATGAAAAATAAGAAATACTCTTAAAAATCTCGATCTGAGTTAACATTATATTTACAATTTTCCTAAGATATTTCATACAGTCTTTGTACAGGAAACTGCAGTGTGGGAAGATCTTTTATATAAAGAGTGTAATCAATCAGCTGGGGACTAAATTTTCCAAGTTACCTTGTGCTGGGTTCTTTTCTGAGGACAGCCATTTCCCTGCCAGACCCAGTGGCTGACTTGGTAGGACTTTTGAGAGCTCCTTTGCTGTGCAGAAAGTGTGATATCACAGTGCCTATTGGAGCTTCAAATAGCAAGAGCTCTGCTTGGTAGTGAGGAGCTGGATGTGTGACAGACGTGGTTTAGTAATAGCCCTGGACATGCTCTTTTCTTATACCATGCCAAAGTAGATACCTTCTACCCTGGAATGAAGGATGAAGTTAATAAGAAAAGTCTGAAAAACGAACTATGAAAAAAAGTTCGAAAATAGGTTTCTCTTGGTTATGGACCAGTGTTGCTTACAGTGAAAAATATACAGCTTTCTTTTATTTCTGATCATTTCCATGCATAGAAAGTTGAAAAACTGATTTTCCAAACAGTCAGAAAATTTCCACATGGCTTTTCAAGATTTCTCAACTTTCTTGTTGAAGACCATTGAAAGCAAAATGTTTAGTTTCATTTCCATCTTTCTGGACCATGACTTTTAGCTCAGATGGACTCCAGATTTTTGGTCTACATGTGTTAGCTCTTGACATTTATAGGAAATTGCAGTCCAATATTTTATTAGGCTATTGGAATAACTTTCTAAAAATGTATTTAGAGTTATATGGAATATGTTACCCTTTTTTAATATACAAATGACACTCCGCTATTTATTCAGTGACATAACATTTTCTGTTTCTCAGTTCTGCTTCATCGGTGTCAGTTAATATTACTTTGATGATTTCCTTGCTTTTTATGCTGTATAAAATACTAACAGCAATACCTTGTTGCCTTCCCTCTCTCTACCTGGGTTGGCATTTTAATCAGCACCACAAAAGCAGGGAGGTGTCATGCAGGTCTTGCCAATAGAGAGGTTATTTCTTCTGTAGTGTAGATTACCTCACCACCTTCTCAACCAGCCTTCCAGAAACTTTGCAGAGTTGTTAAACACGGGAAAGAGAGAAGCAGGAGGAGGAATTAATGACCATTTGCAGATGGAAACTACTGGGTATTTAGAGGCAGTGGAGTCTTGATTTGTCAAGGCGTTTCTCCCTACCTCAGTGAACAAACACTTCTTGACTTAGATGCAACAGCCTAACTTAATGCTCTAACTTCCATATGTCAATGTTACAGGCTCAGAAAACAGGAGTGGACATAAGGACCAGTGTAGTGGATGCAACTGGTAAGTAGTAGGACCTGTATACTCTATAATGACACTTGTTAGACTTTTTGAACATAAAAATTCAGCTTTTTAAACCACTCATAGAGAAGTAAAATATGTTCAGTGTATGGCTGGATTACTTGGGTCTTCAGGACAGCCTGACCATTTGTTTCAGGTACAGAAATACAAAGTGAACTTTTAAGGAAATAGTTAGGCAAAGACAAAATCACATTGCTGCCCCTTGAAGATACAGTGACATGATTCTGGTCCATCTACCCAGGAATTTTCTGATAAAGTGATTGAGTAGCATCCTGAACTTGTTTAGGAATAACGTGCTTTGTAGAGAATGCAAAAACATGGCTGCACAAGATTTTTTTTTTTTCAGTGACTAATATCCTTCCTAAAATACAGCAGCTATTATGGTGAATCACAGTTGTCAAGCTCAGGATTTTTTCCTCAGCAGAACCAGGTAACTGAGAGAAAGATGCAAAAAAACTAATGGGATGCATGGAGTAACTTTTTACAGAATAATATCTCAGGTTCCTTGTTTGACAAGCCAGAATAATCATAAAAATAATAATAAAAACTAACACTTGAAATATATATTCTCATAACAATAAGAAAAAAATCAGTCAGAAGCTGGTAGTCCTGTCTATGTTACATGTATCCAAAAGATTAAAATTGCTTTTTCTTTATAGTGCACTCTCAAACAGCTCAAATGTACTGATAATTCCTTATTCTGTTAAGATCAGGAAAGAGATGTTTTAGAGAGCAAAGACAAAAGATGAACTGATTGCTGATAAGAAATGTATTTATATTTTGATTATAGTAATGATTTTACTTGGCTATTAGTTCACATTCTTAGGCACTTCTGGTCTGTTGATCAGTCTTAGAAAAAAACTGCACAGTCTTTGGGTAAAAGTAGAGAGAATTTTTTTAACTTTCAAAAAAAACTAGTCCAAAAATATATGACCTGCTAAATCTGGCCAAGTAAGTGTCAAGCTGTGTCACCTCCCCTTGACCTAAATTAGATCCTTAATTCATAAGTAGTCCCATTAATTTCTCTGAGACTATTCCTGGATACAGGTGATACTCATTCAACTTAAAGACATTCATCTGTTTTTAACAAAATCCAAATAAAAAGAGCCTGAAATGGTATGCATAGATTGAACACATCTTATGTTAGAAAACAGATACTGAAAGGTATCCCACTGGCTGCATGATTCTTCAGTGCTTCAATCTATACTGTGAAAGCTGAATCAAGTGCTACTAATGAGTGAGAGTCCCAACATTTACTCTGATACTTGTAAGGTTAAGATGTTAGTAAGGGTGGTGTATTTCTCTAATATCATCATAGATAATGAGTGAAAACAGGACAAAAAGACAGTAGAATAAATTATGGATGTTTACTAATAAGTTTTCCAATGCTATTATTAGAACTACAAAATGAGAATGAAAGTATCAAGGATACTTTAATCTTGTTGTGAGAACACAACAAGAATCCATGACAGCAAATTTGACAGAGAAAAATGAATAAAGGTAAAGTCCATATTCTTTCTTAACACAATTGTGTTACAGTGTAGGAGAACATGTTAGATGCTCCAATTTTAAATCCTCAAAATAAAACTAAGTGTATTTTAAAAGCTGTGCTTTAGTCACATGTATTTATCAGATTTCATACATGAAAAGCTAGATTCTGTTTTGCGTTGAGTTGCCATTGAATTAGATATACTCTGAATTATGCAGGAGGTCAGACTATGCGGGTTAATGATGCCTAAGGTATTTATGAATGACATTTCCATCAGAGACCTGTGACAGGGTCTGATATAGCTTAAATTTGTCCCTTTCTAGGAACATGTCCATACTTAACAAGCTGGAGGCAGACTTTTATGCAGAGGTTGATGTCAGGCCTCCTATTCTTCAGGTATTTTCCAGGATGTTACATCCTTTTGATGATGCCTGTGAGATATAAATAAATTTACTTTTTTCCCTTAATCACCAAGGATGATTTCAGCTAAGGCTCTATTATGTCTAACAGTGAACATTATCCACTGCAATGTTCCTGATATTTGCAATGACAGTTGACTTTGGCTTATCTGACATAAACTTTCATTGCTATAGCTACTTTTCAGGAGACTCGGGTGCACTTGGCAAGCATCATGCATCATAACTATCAGATCCCCTAGAAACAGTTGTGGAGGCACTCAGGACAGGCTGGCACTTCCTCGCATGTGGCTGGAAAAAGCTGTTTGTTTCCTCGTGGATAGCATACCCCCAAAGAGAACACACTTACAATGGTTCTTTTATTAAGACTGACTTATGTAAAATCTGATTTATGTAACAATCAGCCATCATTCTGAGTGGCTTAACTTCCAGAGGGATTGTAGAATACAAAGCCATTCTTTGGCTTTAAGGTTGCTACCAGCAACATGTAATAATAGACTGTAAGTCAATAGAAAATAGAAAAAAAGTTATTACATACTCAAGGCACATCACTACTCCAGACAATTTTTTAAAAATTTTTATTTTATTCAGAATATGGACCTTAACTCTTTTTATTGATATTAATCCTAGTAACTCTAAATCATATTATAATTGTAAAATCAGAAACAAGATTCATCATCGGGACTTCAAAACAAAAAATGTACAAGAATATGTATCCAAACAGACAACATTCAAAATGTGCATTGGTTTATTTTTAGGACTGTGCATACTGAATATCAATCACAAAGTTACCAGTGTTGTGGCAGTTGGAAGACAGCAGATTTTTTCCACTTGTGCATACATGAGTATTTCAGATTTTTCTTATTTCCTTTCTCAAGTAACTGTTCTACTCTTTTTTCCTCTAAAAGCTCCCTCAAAATCTAGGAATAAAAATATTTTGTGACACTTGCACTTCACTCTAAGTCCCATCAAACCAGTGAACAACCACTCTCTGTGGAAGGCTCCCCAACATCCTGTTCAGCATCAGTTAGATTACTTTCGACATGAAAAAAGGTTTCACAAGGAAAGCATTACAGCAACACTCCATGGAGGGCCACGTAGCCACCTTCTTCTTTCATTTAGATGTCTTGATTTTGTCCCATTTAAGTTCTGTACTAAAAGCATTAAGCAAAATCTCTAAATGCCACCATTAACTCACGAACTAGAGCTGAAGAAGTTAGTAAAGTGTTGACATATGAGTGTGATAATCATAGCCAAGGTTACTTGTGTTATTAGACAACTGAAAATGTTTTATTCAGTATTTAAGAAACTGAAAGTTTGTTCTAATAGTACCAGCTTAGCATTAAGACTGTGATTTACTGACTGGGTTAATTCAAGTTTTTCTTCAGTAATAAAACTAGCCAGTAACTGGCTAAAGTTCTTGCTGTGTGAAGATATAAACTGTGTCCCAATATAATCTTTCAATAAAAAAAAAAAAGAGAATGAATGTAAGTAGGGAGCCAAGATCCATAAATATTTTATAATAAGGCCTGTTCATTTATTCTTTGAAAATCTATTTAAAAAAAAAATTAAACTGCAGATCTGGAAAGGAAATGCTGCAATGCATCAGACACAAACATGTGCTCTTTGTTCTGATTTAGTCTGGACTCTTCTTGCTTTTGGGCACTGATTCCTGCTTGTCAGTGTTAATCCCCAATTGTTCCTACCTTAAAAACTATCTGATTGAACTTCTTCTTCAATCATTCTCTAACAATTGGATTGATTCAACACATTCTTTCATTCAAAGATGAGAGAAGACATGACAAGAAAAAACAAGTATTTTTTTTTTGTATTTCAATGAGACACAGCAAGTCATATCAGATATTCAACGCAAGGCCTTTCGGGCAAAACACGTTAACACCACCTTTTCCACACTGGAATAAGTGGACTTGCAAAACATTTCCTACCTCCAATGTACAACCATCATTTCCATTTGATAGCTTCAGCTACAATCACATTTTCCCACAAGGAACTGGGAGCAGGTGAGGAGGCTGAGGGAATTTATTGTACTGTGACTGAAAGCAGGACTTTTGATACTCTGAACACACTGTTTCCATGAATTCAGTGGAAAGCATTGTACCATATTTTGTTAGTGCATAATAAGTATTTCATCTTTACTGCAAGATATTCCTTTTGATCTGTGCAAGAGGGAAAGAAAATACACTAAAGTTCCTCCAATAACCCTCCTTGTTCTTGGGTAAGCTACTATTACTAAAAAAAAAAAAAAAATGTCCTGAGTATTTAAGATAGCAGAGTAATCTAAAGTAGGCTTCTAGAAAACTGAATTGTAAGGATCCTCATTTTTTGCCCATTCCATAATAGACTGTTATAGGCTGAATAGAAGTGGCTGATTTTCACATTATAAGTTGGAGAAACCCATACACTCAGCTATAGAGTGGCAGACATAGTGGTAACTATCCAAATAATCAGTGTTGTAGCTCTTTCCTCAAATGCCAGAACTGAGGCTTTTCTACAGGAAGAGTTCAATGGGAATTGCAAAAGCCATGATAATTTTTATTATAAAAATAAAATCAGACATAATTTTAAATTTTTCAAGCATTGATAAACAAGGTCATCACTAGGAAAATATGTCTGTTTATCTGTTGTGGGAATGTGAATATGCAGTGTGTTATTGCTTTAAAGGGAGGAAAGGAGAGGAGAGAAAAGCAAGAGGGAAAGAGTAAAGCAGAACAGAATAAAATATTTTCTCTTTTTAAATTATGGCATCTTTTTATTTCCTCCTGTAGGTGATTGTGACTGCGATGTAAAAGCTCAGTTAGGCATGAACTATGATTCTTTGGGGTGCTGTACTGATGTTAAACTGAGATTAAGTTCTCTCCCACACAAATCTATTTCACTTTAGAATTTAATATGGATGAAGTAGCTTTTATAAACCTTCCAACTGGAGAAACATAATAAGATTCTGACAACTTTACTAGCAAGTGTCACTTTGCAAATATATAAAGCTAGGAATTGATTTTCTTTCTCTAATCTTCTAGAACCAAGATGTAGTTGAGAATTCTAGGGATCAGATCCATAATGGCATAAGAAATGAAGGATATAGGCTCTTTTCTTGACAGCAGCAACTGGAATTACCAGACAAGATGTAGTCCTTCTCATGCTACATGTTCTATAGATATTTAGTGAAATATTATCCCTGTAATGACTGAAATTTGCGAAAGAACTAAAAGAAGGAAAATATCATAAATTTTGAATTTGCATCTACTTATTTACAGCTTGAACTTACATGGAGAAAGATAAGCATAAGGAAGAAAAGGATTTAGTAAGGGCAGAGGAGTTCTAGCATTGTTGCAAACAGAAACTAGAGATAACCTGTGTTTTTCCATGTAAAAGTTAGACCTCCAATTTGAAATTCCAAGGTGTCTGTTGAACACTGACAAGTTCAACAAGGATAACTTAAAAATCACACACAATTAGCACTCAAAATGATCTATTATTTCTTTTTTCTGTTAAGTCCTAGAATATTTTATTTGTTTTAGTATTTTGCAGTAATAAATATTTTATAAATAAATAAAATATAAATAAATATAGCTTTGTTGTCTAACATTTGCAAAGAATCATGCTATGAATTTTCAGCACAATTTATTACTGAAGAGAATTGTTTGTAGGATTTTTTAAAATATGCTTTGTAGAACTCATGCCTAAAAGGGCTCAGAATACCTTACAAGTTAGGCAAAACAAAAATGTTTCAAGGTACTTGTGACTTCTTGAATAAAGTCAGTGAAGTAGTCTCAGAAATGCAAATAAATAATATTTAAACTTTGCCTACTTGCAAACTAGAACCTTTCCTTTAAACTAGTTTATATCTTAACACTTTTTGAGGAAACAATAAATGTATCTATAAGTCAGAACCATAATGGATGTGATTCCACCAGTGGCTCCCTACCCTACCCTGAGTTAGCTTATTGGATCCAGGGGTACTAATTTCAAATCTGGGGAAAGAAATGTGCTGTTGAGCACATGCATTGAGTATGACTGCCAGGTTGTGCAACTCATATTCAAAACACATGTACTGAGTAACACTGTGATTTTCACTTTCCTGTCTTACTGTTAAACCTTGATATTTGAGAAACTTCCCATGAAATCAGGCCACTGTATGAGGGTGTATAGCACACCAAAGCCTCTGTTCTCTAAAACATTATTCTGCTTGTAGGCTACAAGCACCAAAACTGTTCCTTTGGGGCAGTAATTATGAAAGAAAAAGCTATGTTAATGGATGAAAGTGTACCAGGATTTAAATTCTTTTTCATTTCCTATAAAGCCAATCACAGAGTCAGGCCAGTATGGTTTCTTATATCCCTAAAGACACAACTACTGTGTTTCTAACATTGGTAAAAATCTTAGTATTTGTAACCTAAAAAAGCTCTATTTGTCGAAAATTCCATAACGTTCAAAGAATTTTATTTTTCAGTCAAACAGGGCTGGCTACACTGGGTTGAGTGTTTATTACCACTACTTTTCACCACTGCCAATTAGCACCTACCAGTGAACACAAAGCCAGATGGTCATTGCCACTGAGGGCTTGCTGTCAAGAATTTCCCTTTCCTAAATATGGGAGTGTGGAGGGGGGTGGTTGAGTGGGTGAGGGAGTGGTGTGTAAGGAAGAGAAGTTGCATAAAACGTGCTTTGTGTTTTTACATAAAGGGACCCAGCAAGAAATTTTATGATGTTATCACAGTTAGTTCTAAAATAAGAATTCTACTTCAACAGAATAAGAGTCTCATTCTTCATCTTAGTTTTGAAACTTTGTATAGTATGAGCTCAAACGGATTGAGCTCAGGTACCCTGGAAAACAAGGAGATGACAACATTGTTCTGGACTGCTTTATGAGAATAAGAATCTCATAAAAACCTTATTTTTTTTATTTAGAAATGAAACTATTAACCATTCAAAAACTTCACAAATCATTCAGCTGCAAGTAAAAGTCTGACCCGCTCATATCAGGGAATTTATCTGCAGTAATTAGTTACTATTAATAATAATTACATAAAAAAACAAAAGTATATGGTACTAAATAGAAGTACAATATTGTATTATGACAGAAATTCTGAGGACTATTATTCTTTCTGTAAGATGTAAGTGTAATAAAGCTAGATTGAAGTGACATAGAGCCATAGTTTTTGGATCTTTACTAAATTTCACTTGACTAATTGCTCCTATATCTGCATTTCTTACACTAATATGACATTCCTTACATTGATATGAATATTCCTTATTACTCTCCTACTTTCTGTGTCATCTGATATATGTTCACAAGGATGTTGGATTTTTTCTTCAACCATAGCTGAATTTCAAGAATGGCTACAGTGATCTAACATATTGACTGCAAAATTTGAGTCTTGAGCTCAAAGCTCTTGGGTCTTTGGACAAGAACTCTTACATGCAAGACTGTCAACTAAATTAAACACCTCTCACTCTGTTGTGCAACTCAGCATTTTTTCTTCCAAATGTTATGTCTTACTAGTTTTGCCTTATCTGCCAGCACAGATAGTTGGTCATAAAACAATTGCATAAATTAGAAATTAAACCCTTGCCTGGTGGTGGAGGTTAATGGGACACAAGATACAAATCATATTGATGGAGGGAATTAATAAGTACCATGTGTCTTATTTTAATATATTCCTTTTTATTACAGTTTAGAAATCCTTCATTATAGAAGAGTCAATGTTGCAATGTTGCTGAAATCATCAAGATGTATAAGGAATGTTGATTTCTGTTTGTGTTTGATAAGTCATCTATGGCAAATGTAAATATTTAGAGCAACCTAAATTATGTACTGATTGTTAGAAGGGTATAGGCTTGTACTGTTTGCATTTGAGTGGGTTATTCTTCCATAGTGCCATCAAATAAGTATTTAAAGTTAAAATTATAGAAAATAATTTTTAATGTATAATGTCTTTACAAAACAAGGCACAGTTAGAAACAAAGTCTAAAAGGTATCTCAAAAGCAGGTATCTCTTTTATTAAGAGTGACCCTCATTGAGACTTCATCTAAACACTGAAATCCCTGCTGAATTAATTACAAGATTAGAACATGAACTCCAAAAATGAAAATGTTGTTCAGTATATATTTCTGTCTTGGGACACTATGGAAGGGTGGGTGCTAAGACTAGGACTGTGTTAATGCCATTAGGTAGTTAGCAGCTATTTCAATCCTTAATTATGCTCACGTATTTACATAAGGTGACATGTAGACATTCAATTCACAAAATATTTTTCCTCTGAGTAAAGAATTTCAGGTTTTAGTTAGGTGAGAGATAATGCATAATCACCCCCTGCAAAGCAGACTAGCTTGAACTGTGTTCTGGAGTTGTCTTTTAGCACTGACACATAAGTACTTCTGGAAGCAAATGGCACGCTTTGGTATTTTACATTTTTTTCCCATTTGTATGTTGAAGACAGAAATTCCTTAGCTTAGTTTATTTTGTATTCCTTCTCTTGTCATTATTGTATGTCTTTTTTACCCCCTTCATTATTTTAAAGACATCTTTGAGAACTTCTGGTCCTTCAGTGAAATATTCCAGTCTTGGAAATTTGACCTTTTATGTGAACATTGTGGAAAAGGAGTAGATTCATAGCTTTTAAGTCCAGAAGGGACCATTCGATCATCAAATCTGACCTGTATAACACAGGCAAAAGAATTTCACCTCTATTGAGTCCCATAATTTGTCTGTTAACCATCTAGTAACAGGGTGTTATATTTTAAGAGTAGTTTAAAACTGTACTGGTCTCAATTTTTCATCAGTGGTTATAGTATGTAATTCAAATAATATTTATAACAGAGAATATCTGTATGAATATTGCTAGCACTTTATATATATGTTTGGCTAAGGCTTAATTTAGTTTATTAATCCATTGGTGAAACATATGTTGCTTTGCATTTCAGTGGTTGCAAATCCAAGTCTTAAAATTCTCTGAATAAGAGACTGTGCTGCCATTAGACCAAATAATTTCATCACACTCACAGGCATCCACTTGCACCCACATAAATTACCAAATTTAAATCCAAGACTTCCTTGTTACTTGTGAACAGTGCACAGTTTCTGCCAGATTTGGCTTTCACAATCCTATACAGTATGGAAAAATTCAAGGGCACTATTAAATTGCCAGTTCACATCTATTTACATCACATGTAACAGTCTTTATCTGAGCTTTATTTAGCTCTGGCTCCTCAACTGCTTACAAGTTGATGGGAAAACTTACATTATGCAAGAACTGAGAGGCATGCTGTGGAAACAGGCTCAGCACAAAAGACCAGCAATGGCAACCATGTTCAAAGTATACAGGGTTTTGGTCTTTTTTTCCAAAGTGTGAACCCACATCCAAGTGCTCTACTGAGTTACTGTGCAAAATAGTTTCTCTGAGAACAGGAATAAAAGACTATCATTGAGGTTTGGGCTAAATCAAATCCAACTCAAACCTCTAACCCAGTAAAAAAAATTGTGAAGGAAGAGTGCAATTCCCATCCACAGCTACTGTTGAGTTGAAGAAGACTTTTTCATTTTCACTGAAATGAGTAACACTCAGACTCACCTACTTGTAAATGCTACAGAGTATTGTATATGGACTTGTAGAGAAACATTAATTTTTAACATCTCACCACAGTTATAAAACAGATCAATAGCAACAACTACATGGAATAGATGTAATAGAGAAAGACACAAATCAGACTCCTCAAAGCTGACACATAGTTAACTACTGCAAACAGTGTTGTTATCTGAATGTGATACAAACCAGGGAAAGTCATCCTTGGACACATTTGCAGCTTTAAGTCAGGAAACCACAATTTACCGTTTTGTCAGAGTTTACTGAGAGACTTGCTATTTGTCAAGAAACAGCACTTATGTATGCAATTAAACTTCTGAAGAGTGACTGGACATTGACTGGAACCAGCATGTTAGGGATGTTCAAATGCACTGGAGTGAAAGTCTCCAAAGGAAGGGAAGTGTGAATATGTTAAACAGGTCACTATTAAGAGCTAACTTCTGAGGGATTAGAGGGGCCTCCACTTTTTTAATGGGAATCACCATCATGCATTGCCAAGTTAACTATCAGTAATGTTGACATATCAAATTGCTATTGGCTTGAGCAGGGAGGTAAAACAAGGACCAGGATCATAAAGAATCTGTTAATACAGTCTTTTGTAAGCACAGTGTGCTGGTTTCAGCTGGGGTAGAGTTAAATTTCTTCACAGTGGCTAGTACAGGGCTATGTTTTGGATTTGTACTGAACATGGGGTTGATAATATGGAGATGTTTTTGTTAGTGCTGAGCAGAGCTCACACAGAGCCAAGGCCTTTTCTGCTTTTCCTGCTGCCACACTGGCGAGGAAGTTGGGTGTGAGAAGCTGGGAAGAGATGCAGCTGGAACAGGTGATCCAAACTGACCAAAGGGATACTCCATACCATGTGATATCATACTCAGTATATAAGGTGGAGGGAAGAAGGAGGACAGGGAGGTTTGAAATGATGGCTTTTGTCTTCCCAAGTAAACATTACACGTGATGGGGCCCTGCTTTCCTGGACATGGCTGAACACCTGCCTGCCCATGGGAAGCAGTGAATTAATTCTTTGTTTTTCTTTGTTTGTGTGCACAGCTTTTGCTTTTCCTATTAACCTGTCTTTATCTCAACCCATGAGTTTTCCAGCTTTTACCCTTCTGATTCCTTCCCTGATTCTGCTGGTGGGGGACCAAGTGAGCAGCTGTGTGGGGTTTGACTACTGGCTGGGGTTAAACCACAACAGAGGTACTGAGAGACCTGCTCATACACATAGTCAAAGGGGAAGCATGGGAGTGTAGTTAAATTCTCTCCAGTTTGAGCTCATGCATCCTGTCTTTTGGCATGTTGGATTTTGCATGTGAGCTGGCTCGAAGCACAGCCCCAGAGACAGAGTTTGGTTGCCCCTGCCACTTAGAACTAAATGCCATCTAGACATGTATAGCAAATACCATCTAATCATGCTCATCATGGCCTTTGAAGCCTCTGGCAAGATATGTTAGAAGCCAAACTGAATCCAGTCATGAAAGAAGAATATTTTTGAAAACTGCATGATCAAAAGATCAGCTGAAAACTGTTCCACAGCATCCACAAACCACACAAACCTCTAGGAGATGAAGAAACTACTAATCAGGAAAAAGAAACAGAAACTGGCAAAATCCTCTCACTACCATTCAGTGATTAGGTCATAATTGGCAGACAATTCTGCAATTTTCAGATTATAAACAAGGGAAAAAGAAAACATAGTTATGGAACTCAGCAGGGTAATACTCAAAGTTATGAAAAAGATTCATAGTACTGGACTACTTGTTCTGTATTTCTTTTTCTGTTCATGAGATGTTTTTTCAGATCATAATTAGAAGTAGAAAGAGTTGAGAGGGAAGAAGAATCTGCATGGATAGCAAGAAATTCTTATTTAAGTGCATTTTATATTTCCTTGAATTTTGTTAATTTCCCTGGCAACAAATGTCTACCAAATATCTAAAGTAAAATATAGTCTACAGTGCTTGAAGTTCATTTCTGAACCACAAAAAGCCTAGACATGCAAATAAGGAAAAATATAGTGAAAGGCTACTGAAATAGAAGGGTAACCTTATGCATTATTTATATTTTAAATAACAGAACAGAAAAGCAAGACACCGAAAATTAGTAAGAAAGGATTCAAGGAGTCTAAAAAAAAAACAATTTTGGGAAAGTGTATATGTAGGGACAGCACAAAGTATTTCTTCTAAAAATATATACAGAAACAAAACAGAAGTTTTAATAATAACTACACTATTAATATTTAGTGAATAGTAAACATTAAATGCTTATGAAAAATGAACAGGAAATGAATGCAGAAAATACTTTCCAGGATATAAATATTTGGGACTTGTATCTGCTGCCTCTCACAGAGACACTGCTTCTCCAAGAGTTGTAAACTCCTTGACAGATCTGAGAGCATCTGGGAGCCAGTCTGCCAGCCATGGCCTTACATAGGGGCAAGATGTAACAGAACAGAGTCACTGGTGCTTTGCCTTTGTGAGAAACAGTGATTGTCCAGCTCACCCTTTCTGTAGCATCTACAGGAACACAATGGGAACAAAAGCAGATGCCTCATGAGGCAGGTAGTTGAATAATAGAGTATTCTGAGTTGGAAGGGACCCGTCAAGATCATTGAGTCCAACTCCTGACCCTGCACAGGACAGCCCCAAGAATCACACCATGTACCTGAATGCTTCTTGAACTCTGTCAGGCTTGGTGCTGTGACCACTTCCCTGGGGAGCCTGTTCCAGTGCCCAACCAACCTCTGGGGAAGATAATTTTTCTGATATCCAACCTAAATCTCCCCTGACACAACTTCAGGCCATTCTCTCAGGTTCTGTCTCTGCTCACCAGTGAAGAGATCAGTGTCTGCCCCTCTGCTTCCCTCCATGAGGAAGCTGTAGACTGCAGTGAGCTATGAATTTGGCCTCTGAATTTTAGTATGTGGCTCCTTGTACCCAAGGAAAAGATGGGAACAATTCCTTTCCTGAGCAGAGGAATGTAAAATGGCAATTCTTACTAGACATTTTCAAGTAACTGAAGGTAGGGAATCTGAACTCTGGATTCTCATCAACATCCACGTTCATGTGCAGGAAGTCAGGCTTTAATACATGGCATGCAGGAGAATAAACCCTTTTCGAACTTCTCTGTGCACTGTGAATGCTCTAGAGAAAAGAGACAATTAAGAAATATGACAAATTTATATAAAACTTTAGAAGTTTTAATGCCTACAGACACAAGGTCAAATGAGAAGATCAGGCAATGACAATCAGCAGAATAGAAAGAGGTAATTAACACGGAGAATTGATCATCTGAGATGACCCCAGAAACCACAGCTGTGATCATTCAAAAAAGTGTGAGACAAGCACTTTGAAGCAATAAAAACATTAGCAAAGTGTTACTGGAAACAACTGCAGTGGCCTACATGGCCTCCTTCTGTCCTGAAGCATTACTGTAAAGACTTCCAGTTCAATGCTGAAATAAAAGGGAAAAAAGGTTAGTAATACAGTGTTGTTAAACAAACACCACAGACTAGAAAATACATAAAAAGTTGCTGCCCTATTCATTAAAGGTTCCTGTACAACTGCTCCAGCAAATTGTTTGTACAACACATGCGTAGAAATGTTGCAGTAAAATCATAGAAACATAGAATCCTGGTATGGTTTGGGTTGAAAGGGATCTAAAACATCATCTAGTTCCACACCCTCACCCCTCTCCTCCACAGGCAGGGACACCTTCCACTAGACGAGGTTTTTCAAGTCCTATCTGCTTGGCCTTGAACAGTTCCAGGTATGGGCCATCCACAGCCTCTCCAGGCAACCTGTGCCAGTGCCTCACGTCCCTCACAGTGAAGAGTTTCTTCCTTCTGTCCAATCTAAATCTACTCTCCTTCAGTTTGGAACCATGACCCTTTGTTCTGTCAAAGTGCTCTCTGTAGTTCTTTCAAACTCTTGGAAATATTGGAAGGTGCTCTAAGATCTCCCTGGAGCCTTCTCTTCTCCAGGCTGAACATCCCCAGCTCTCTCAGTTTTCCTTTGTAGGAGAGGTGGTCCAGCCCCCTACCCCAGACATTTTTATGCTGATTACCCAAGATGTGGCTAAAATCAATACATGCACTTACAAGATATACTTTCCTTTTTTTACCAGCTGCTTGCAATGCCTGCTGATTCCATGAATACTGAGCTCAAAAAGCTCACCTTTTTTTTAGTTACAAAGCCAAGAACAAAACTAAGCTTAGCAAAATGTAAAAATAGAAATCTCTGCAGACAAGACACCATTACCCAATGTCTTGTTAGTATTTCATTTGTTTTAAAAGGAATTGCCAAGAACAAGTTACAATTAATTGTACAGCAGGTTATATTTACCTTTCACAAGCATATCTGATGGAACTGAATTTTCAAAGCCCTTTTTACAAGTAAATCTCAAAATACAGTCTTGTCTAAAAAGAGAAGTTAGTGTTCAGTAAAATAGGATGTGATTTTCTGGAACACAATTTATCCCACATTACCTTCCAATGAGAACAGTCCAGCTCGAGAAGTAGGCAGTGTGTCAGGTATTTCTGTATTAACTTTACACAGAAAAACTGTACTGTGAAGACAAGGTCTCAGACACCTTCAAGAAACTCCTTCCATTTTTTTCAGCAAAGCCTTATTTTCTTTACTTTGAGGGTGATGAGGCACTGGAACACATCCAGAAAAGTTGTGGATACTTCATACCTGGAAGTGTTCAAGGTCAGGTTGGATGGGATTTTGAGCAGCCCTTCCAACCCAAGCCATTCCACGATTCTATGATTTATGACTTTCTAAATTGTGCCTGATGAAATCCATGTATGCAACAGTTTTCACTGACTATATCCCAAAATATCTAGGTCAAATTTTGACACTGAGGAAATTGAATAAGGTTTACATGGATTTTTTTGTTCTAAAACATTTCAAAAAAACAACCAAACAAATAAACCCAAACCAAAACAAAAAACCCCAACCAATCAAACAAAAACTCCAAAAAAAAAACAGAACAAAAAAGAGATACCCAAAACCTAGAAATGGGTAACTTCTGAGTTTGTTTTTCATTTAATTGAAAGGAAGAAAATCTCCCATATAAAGCCTGGAGGCTTAAATATGTTAAAAGCATTTTTCATACATCTCTCATAAAACTGTATTAGGGTCAAAATGATTCATTCACAGGTTGCAAGAATAAAAATAGATAGGAAATGAAAACACCAAAATTAAATTAATAACCAAGTTGGTGAACTATTTATGTGCTTTGTACATTCTGCTTCATTACCTTTTCCATAGCACATGACAGAAATATGAAATGTAGGTTTCATAACATAAGATGATACTTTTAGAAAAAACTACAGACAGCAGTGTATTACACCATATTGAGGTGCATGCCACGGGAAAGTAAACTCAAACTGAAGAAATAAGAAACTAAAAACAACTCGAGAGTAAAAGATTTCCAAGACATGAGGCAGTTGAGACCTTTGGTTTAAATCACCTGTGTTCAGGCAAAATGAACACTCTGTTGACTTTACAAACTTTTTCTCATCCCCTGTTCAGAGCAACTGGGAAATCCATCTTCTTACATGTACTTTAGCATAAGTACATTCAAAAGGTTTTTTACGAGTAAAGTTTGTATGTAAATCAAATTTGGCTCCATGCATTTATTTTTTGTTGTTACTAAGCCTACTGTACCTGGTTTTAAGAGATGAAGAAATCACACCTTTTTTTTTTCTTCTTTGGCTTTGCAAATCATTATTCAGCTGACAGTGACCGAAGACTGAAAATTGGCCTGTTCCTAAAATACAGCATGAGTCATTGGCCCATGCAGATGTAAGCAAAAGCATCTTAACCTGTCTGTTTTCCTACAGAGAAATGTATTGTTTTGCTGACACTAAAATGTGAGCTACACTCAAGATGTATATAGTCTCTTACAGTGCAAGAGCAATGTGCTGGTTTAAAGGTAAACCAGCAGGGGAAATGAACTCAACTCAAAAGAGAGATTATAAGTCAGAATAACAATTTAATAAAATAATACAATAAGTACAATTATACAGACAAGCAATTTGGTTTTAACCCACAAAACCCAAATGTATAACCCAGCACCCTGGGGCATGAACAAAGTGGTGTTTCTTGGGCCCCCCCTGAGTCCAAAGTAAAGGGAGAGGGGAAAAAACCTGCTGGTGGGAGAGCTGCTGCAGTCTGGCCACAAAAGTGGTGACTGCAGTCGAGTTGAGGGTGGTGAGCTGCCATCTGATTGAGAGCGGTGAGCTGCAATCTGGTTGAGAGCAATGAGCTGCAGTCTTCCTCTGGATCCCATCAGCAGGTAAAAAGGTTCCAAAACTCCAAGTTTATATATTCTCTCATTCAGGCAGGAATGCTCAGTCCTTCCCTCAGAGCGGGGAATTCCATAAAAGGGTATGAGGACAGGAACATCTACAGGCCTCTACTGCTAACAATTTCTTGGAAATGGTATGGAAGGCTATAGAATACACAGTTTTGGGTTACACCCATACCATGATGAACTGGTCTCAGCTGTCCTAACTAGGACAAGCAACAATGTTGGTTCCTAAAAATAGCAGCAAATACTTCCCATAGGATTTGTCACTGCATAGGAAGCTTGGACACTTGTATAACTTCCACCCAATGCAGAGTATTCTCCATGAATACTGGACCTATCAAATCAGGTGGGCTTTACTGCCAATGCAGTGTGAAACACAGAGGCTCATTCCTTCTTATTCACTTGAACCCCATTCAAATGACATGGTAACATACACAACATATTTGATGCTGTTCAAATTCGATCACCTACTGCAGCAAAACCTCCGGGAACAGGATGAAAAGTTATTATAAAAGAAACATTGTCATTCCTTACACTGAAATTAGTCTTTGTACAGCTTATCCCAGATCCAGTTGCTTGTAGTCCACATCTAGCTATGGGATTTCTACCAAGTCATGGCTCTGAGTTCATGCTCAAATTCCCAACACAAAACTTTAGCTCCATGCTGAGTTGCCCTCTGCCTGTGGTTTGGAAGGAGCCAACTTTTTCTGTAGGATGGAAAACCTGAGCTTATGGGACAATTATTCATACTCAAACTTTACCAGAAGCAGAATTAACAGTATTTCCCAATTTCTTTTTTCATTTTACAAAATATAACTATCTTAAGAATGTTAATATTCTTTCAACATTTAATTAGACTTGTTGTATTCCCATAAAAGCCAATCAAAATCAATACATGGCAATTTGAGGACAATTAAAAAATCAAAAACCACTTCTCTAAAAACAGATCAGATGTGCAAAGATTTGGTGGCTAGTGAATATCCAGTTAAAAAAAACCCAACAGTTAAAACTTATTTGAATGGGACAAAAAACACTCTTTGAACCTAAAAACAAAATTCTATCCAGAATTAAAATGTTCAGCTACATGTGTCAATGAAAAGTATTTACATTTAAGCCATTTAAAATTGTTCAAAGTTTGATTAGGAAGTATGTACTGAAACATTTTTATTTTGATGCAGTAATTTGATGGTATACTATTATTAGCATTATTTTTTCCCCAAAGCAGTTTTACCTTGAAGAAATGCTATCTACTTTCTCAGACATTGACATTTTCACGTGCTGTTATGTACTATACTTAATATTAAAGGCTGTATTCCAGAAATATCCAGCTGACACACAGAAAAAGAAAATAGGGGTCATTTGAAAAAGGACCACTTCCCAGTAGGAGTTCTTATAAATCTCTTGTGAAATTAGATTTATATTGTCTTGCCTGATACTAATAAGACATAATGAGTAGAATTTCTGAAAGAGCTATTGTAGTCTATCTGCCAAGTGGAAAACTGTATGTCCAAAGCACTAATTAGACCGTTATCATAACTTACACAAATTGTGAATCTAAGCTGAAGGAATCCACTGGGGCTAGTAGACTGCTCCTGGTCTCCTGTTCACATAAATTTAAACCTAATGACTATGTTAACAGAACTCATTTGCTGAAACACAGGTCTACTCCACATGTGCAATTTTAACTTCAGAAGGTAATTCCAAAAACAGGGATGAAATGGTAGGAAAGAAATTCTATTCATAGAAACTGGCATCAATTAACTGGCTTTGCTCTTGCCAAATCAGTATGATATGCCTTTATATATGAAATGTAGTTTTCATTAATGTTTTGCAAATAAAAATTAATTAAAATGAAACTTCCTTTAGGAATTTTCTCTTTACTGAGGTAATAGAATTTCGCAAGAATACATCAGTATCTCTTTCTTCATATATATTTACATATATATATAAATATACATGTTTATGTGCATGCAAACAAACATATAGCTGTGCTTGTTGGATATGTATATGTATGCATACAGACACAAAAACAGAGAAAGAAAGACAGAGAAAGACAAAAGTGATAGTGCACAGACTTCAGATGACTTTTCTTGGAAAAGTATTGGTGGGAAACTGAGTTAACTCTAACTTAAAACAGAAACATTTCCCTTAGATTGATTTCTCTGAAGAAGACAAGGGTTTTAAAATCAATAAAAGTTACATTTTTATAAGAAAGAAAACTAGAATTTACAAGTTCTTTTTGTACAGAGGAATAGTTTAGAACTTTTTTATCTGTGGATCATAGAAAAAAAAAGAAATATTTTTGTACCAACTTCCCCTCTCCCCATGAGCCCTTGCAAGTAGAACTTTGCTTTCATGTGATGTTGCAATTAACTCAATGATCTTTGGAACTTTGCACATGCTCTAATCCCTAAGGAGTCTCTCATTTGTTTTATCGAAACCTTAGCTGATCAGTCCTTGTTTTTCATAGCACCTTCATCATGTCTGAGCTGCATTTCCCCAGTCCCACATTTAAAAGTTTTTGCCTGTCACCCCCTGAAGTCTCTAAGAATTTCCATCTTTTCCACCAGGTGATTCCATCTCCCTTAATCTCGAAAGAGGAAAATGTATGGTCAAGAACAAATATGACACACACCTCACACGTCACAAAGACTAAAACGCGTGAAAGACTGAGGTTTGGAGGGTAGAGTTTGGGGAAGGGAGGAAAGGGTTTAAGTGAGTCGAGAATATTCAGAAGCACAACTAATCAAGTTCTGAAATAAATTATTGTATCCACCCAAAAGAAGATATTCTGGCTTACACATTAACAAATGCAAATCTTCTTCCAGACAGTTTTTTCGAAGACAGTTAAATAGAGTTATTTCCAGGCACCAAGTTTAGCTTAAATTAGATAACGTGGTGAATAGACTTCACAATAAGCCTTCTGTAGTAGAGATCTGTGTTGATTTTTTATTCCTCATGAGGAATTGTTACTGCTGTTACATATAATTTCAGAGTTTACTTCAGCAGAATGTGGACCCCAGGTTGGTTCAGGAGTCATGTACCTTATGGATCTTACCATTCCTGTGTTTTTAAGCAATCACAAGGACCATACTGTAAGATTTCCACTGAGTGATGCTGGGACATTTGTAAGGAAATAATAATGAACTTGCTTTCATTAAAGTTGGCTTATTGTAATTTTTAAAAACCCACCTTTTTTTTTTTTTCTGAAGCATAAAAGCTATGTATATACTTCCCAGAAAAGTTGTGGATGCTTCATGGCTGGAAGTGTTCAAGGTCAAGTTGTATGGGACTTTGAGCAACTTGGTCTAACAGGAGGTTGGTTTGGCAGGGGATTTTTAGCTAGATGATATTTAAAGTCCCTTCTAACCCAACCCATTCTATGTTTCTATGATACTACCATCAAAATGCTACAAAACTTAGCAGCTGACAACCTTTTTCTCCTGAGTCAAAATAATTGGCTTTCTATTGGAAGAAGAAAAACTGTAATTGATTATGCTGGTGCTCTGACTAATGATCCCAGTTTCTCTTCCCAGTGTCAAACTCCATTCTGATATTTTATGGAAAAAAAAAAACAACCAATCAAACAAAAAAAACCCAACAAAACCAACCACAACTAAAAAAATATTTATTCCCCACAAATCAAAAGAGAAACACAAAGAATGTGGGAGTAATGATTTAAAAATCACAGTGACCATATTAAAACTCAGAAGCTGGTGCAGATGCATTGCTAGAATTTTTCTCTTGTCTCAAGATTTGTTATTAGATACAAACATAAACTTATCAGCTAAAGGATTGTTGTTTGGAATAACACCATGTTAATAAAGAATAGTGATTGAGAACTGGCTAACCTCCAACATTTCAACTTTATTTTCATGGAAAGAAATTTTCCAAATGTTAGTTGCTTATCAGAATATGCAAGCTTCTGGAATCTATGAGTGATGGTTGGAAATCTAGCTCTTTCAAGACTTGTGATTTCTTTTTTTACTTTCTCAGGTCAGCTGAAACTTAGGGCTCGGCTTTCCTGAGTTATTGCAAAACTATAAAAACAGTATCGATTTTATCTTTAGGTTAGACATGGGAGTAAGGCTCAAAAAGTGTAGATTTAGTGTTTGACACAGAAAGTCAGCCTAGGTCTCAAGTCACAGACACGTGGAAAGCCACGGTGCCATGAGTTGCCCAATATAGCTGATCTGCAACAACGTTTATCTCCAATCTCTTAGCCTGTGACAAGTGTGAAGTGATTTACATTTCTTTGGTCCTCAACAAAATATGTGATGAAAGAGGATGAGGATTATTTGAATTACTTCACATTTGCCACAAACCAAGTGAATACAAAAGGACAGTTAAAACAAGTTGGTTGCTCTTCAGTAGCTTGTTATCTCTGTGGGAACTTGTCCGTGTGTCTAAGCCCATAACTCTACCTCTTGAAAAGAGATAGCAGTGCTTCTTCCTCTTCCCTTTTTATCTTAGATGATTGTAAATTCATCAGGCATAAGGGAGTATCATAATAAGTGACTTTTTTTTTTTGTTGAAACTACTTCTATGTTAATAAAAAAAATTCAATAAATAATACCTACTTTTCTTGGCTCACTCACAGATAAAAACACAGGGATGTTGTCAAGTAAAGATGTTTCCATTAGCAAATATTATCATGTGATAAATGACATCATGAACGTGGGGTATACCATCTGCAGCACTTGTTTAAATGGTCACCCTGAAGAAAAACCAAAACATGGAAATGAAAAATTTCTTCCTAAAATTATCTAGCAACTCAAAGGTAGAGCTGGAGATAGGTGAAATTTTCAGCCTAGTTTGCTGAATAGCAGATAATTCTGCCCTGTTATGTGTTGGTCATGTGTAAACAAAATTTTTGTAAAAGGAATGTATTTGTTCTCTGAATACTTTTAAAAACATTAAATTTTGCCTTTTTCAATAGCAAACTAAAGTTTCACAACTTGCTTATTCACTGCTGAAGTATGTCAAGAGCACACTGGAAGTGTAAGTGTACTTTCCTTATAGTGTGTGTAACTGTATTTGAAGGTTGGACCTAATGATCCACTGTGGTCTCTTCCAACCTTACCCATTCTGTGATTCTGTGGAAACAGTCTCTGTGCTATTTTTGTAAGCTCCACTCGGTAATAAACCATTCGGAATGGAACAAGTTTTCAGATTGAAGTCTGTCAGAGGAAAATGGCATCAGGACAATTCGCTTCTCAAGAGCAGAATCTTTCTGCAGAGGCCGCTTATGCCAGTCCAAAATGGCAGAAGCAGTGAGACCAGACAGGAAGCTTGCCCCATGCTGTGTGTTATTCTTGGTGGAAGAACACCTTCCTGGGCTTGGCATCAAAATCTCACAGCAGTAAATCTCAACTCATGTGAGGCCAGAGAGTCCTGGCTGCAGGATTAGTGTGTTTTGGGAAGTGAGGTGAAAGGAAACATGGATGTTGGAAACCTGTCAGAGCAATTTCAGAACCAAAGAAAGCAGAGGAGGGCTGGATGACCCGAGAACAAATTTGTTTCACAGCTACTTCAGGAACTGTACTTGCAAAGTATAAATATAGTTCACCTACTTTCATATTCAAGGGTGGTGTATAACTTCTTGTTAATAAGAGCACCCAGTAATTTTCATCATGAAACCTTGCATTTAGTTGATTCCGGTTTTGACAAAGCCGGTATTTTAGAGTGAACTTCCACAAGTCTACCATAGGTTTCATCTTTTCTCTGAAGGTTTTTGTCATACCAAAATGTTCACATTAATGAAACAAAAAAAAACCAACTGAAACAAGTGAGAGTAAGTCTGAGAGTAACACTATGTGACTATGTTAAATTCTTATCTTTGCTTTCTTTGGGAAGGTCTTGCCTTAAGCATTCAAAATGGTAGGAAACAAAATGGAATATGACCTTTGTGTTTGGTGCAGAAACAGCTGCAGGAACAAAGCCACCAAACCTACATACAGGGGAAACCTGACTGAAACAGAAAGAGGCAAGAAGCTCTCTGGTCAGAATTAAAATTGGGAAGAGATAAAGTGGAATTAAAAGGATCTGAAAGGTGCTACTTGAAACTTAAAAGAGATTAAAAAGGTTTGAGAGGGAACGAGGAGCATAATTTGAACCCTGTATTTGGCTTCACAATTTTTTTCAGTGAAACTCAGGGGCAAATGTATTCATTTATCTCACCCACATAAAGAATCATAGCCTGTGATTGCAGACAGTTAATAAGCCTTTACGTATGCTGGTCCACATGTCTGAACAATGAATCTACAGTTCAAACTTGTTAGTGGCTAAGAGAGTGGTAATTTAATAGAGTTGTTATTTTATTCAGTCTCATTTTTAAAATGTTGATAATAGGCATCAAAAAATCTGTGTAAATCATGAACTCTCAAAATGAGGAAAGAGGAGACATTCTTTCTCATTTGAAATATGATGCAGTCTAATTTATAAGTTCTATATGGTTTATAAATTAACCATAAATATATGGGTAATTTTTCTTCTGCCATAAGGCATATAACCACAAGATGGTTATTTATCTTTACACAAGTAAACTTAACCTTATTAATTCCTTAATTGTCAGAGGCTGTTTGAATAATCTTATTTTAACATAGACATGCATTCAGTAAACATATAATGCTGAAATGACCATTATCTTTACCTCTTAAGAATGTGTTTCCATTTACTGGTTCTCAGTGGTTGACACTTGTGGAAGGTCTGGAAAGCCATAGTAAGTAAGGAGGGGCTGTTTGATGTCCTCACAAGTGCAAAGCAGTTTCTGTGTTGTTTCAGACAGGGTTTCAAACAGCAAGGTGTCCTGTCTGCTGCCTCTAAGTCTGGTGGTAAACTATCCTGTCCTTACATTTGGCAGAGTGTGGAAAAAACAAGTTATCTTTTTAGTTTTCCCAGAACCCCATGCTAAACATGATATAAAGAATTCAGTAAATTTTTGCGGGTGAGAAAAATCTCATCGAACCATCATAATCCTTGACCAGGGTCCCCCAGCATTGAGAGGAGAGGAAGAAGATACTACTAGACTAAAGTGGGTTGTTGTTTCACTCAGACTCCTGTCTCAGAACTGGAAGAATCAGCCTTGGAATGGCTCAACGACAGACCCCAGTAAACGGCCTTAGAAGACTCCCATGTTTCAGTTTTACAGATACAGGTCTCAAAGACAGTGCTGATGAAAAACAATGCAAATCCTTTCACAAACATAAGGTGAGGCATTTTTAACTTAAATATTTTAAGCATATTGATCTTCCCGTTCACCATGAGTATACAGCATGTTAAGAGTCAGTAGCTCTAGTTTGTGATAGACATTAATTCAGTAAACTTTAATGTTTAATTGAGTTTAGATCTCGTTCATAGTGTACTGCATAGCAGACTGCTACACAGTATAAACTTAATCATAGTACTAAAAGCTTATAAGTCTTCTAAAACCAAAAATTATGTACTTTTGAAAATTTGGTCTTGAGTTAAATTTCTCATTAAAAAAAAATTCTTCTCCGTAATAGTACTTCTCATATCTGTGTTTTTCCAAATTTGTTCTTTGCTCTCTCCTTTTCATCATGAAATGTTGACTACAAAATATCACCACAGGCATTGTTGATACTTTTATTTAAATGTGTATTTTTATTTATAATTTCTGAGATATTAGTCACTGAGAATGGGAGAGAACACACAGAGATGATAAAAACCTATCCACTCCAAAACTGTTCTTTTCCACAGAGAACACTTTCTAACTAATCTCACTATAGCATGGATCCCAACTGTTTTTTCTTTCAAACCCTGCATAATTTTGGCTTTTCATTATGTTTTCACAACTTTTGCTGGAACCATTCAACTAACAGTATTTTTAATTTATTCTATGTTTCTACACACCTCTCTGCAGCTCTCTAATGAAGTCTGGGCAAGCCTGTCTCTTTCAACAGTTTGGCCAACAAAGGTAATTAGAGATGCTGTTCTTGACTGCTCTCCAGGGGAAATATTAAAGAAAACAAGCAAGAATAGAACAGTAAATATTTTTTCTAGCTGACGAAATTTCAAAAAGGCACCTGCACAATAATTCATCTTTTTCCAAAGTTATGATCACTGGATTCAAGAATTTTGACAGTGTTCAGTTTCAGTTGGAGAGCATTTCTGCATCACTCAGATAAAATTAATCTTGGTCTTCTCAGAAGCAGGAATTTTAAGCTCAGAAGCTTCCTTCTAAATCTGTCTATGTACAGTAGTATATTGGAAAATCACATAGACTTAAATTTTATTTGCTTAATCAACCTTCTCTCCAGGTTTACTTCTTGTTTAGCTATTAACTTTTTCTTTGATACTGTGTACAGATAGAGTTTTATTTCTCCATTTAATTAATTTTCTTTTCTATATTTACCTGCTTTTGTAAATTATCTGTAGCTTTCCAAGCCCTTTCCATCGACAGTTACCTTATTATCTTTCTTTTGTTTCATGTATTTCTTTGTTTCAGGAATTCTTTCTCTTCTTATAATATCACAAATATTTCTGATTCCTCTTTTGCTCTGAGGACATTCCTATTCTCTTTCTGTTTTTAATTATCTACTCCAAAATCATTTATTCATATGCTCAGCTCATATTTTAGACCAGCACTTTATAGGTGCTATTATTTTTTTATCTTCTCCTCTGCCTCTGTTGCAGGTCTTTATTAGGACACACTACAGCCTTTACATCAATATAGAATCTCCTTGAGTAGGAAAATTCTCATTTTAGCAGCCCTTACCAGATTCTGTCACTTTGGCCTCTTTAATGGAAAACAAAAGGAACACAATTACAAATGAGAACACTGTATCTTCTTCTTAATTAAGCACAAAATGAATTTGTGTAATGAAGTTTCTACATACTCTCTAGAAAGCATCTGGCTTCTAGTGTTTTCTGTTTCTCAGGCTTACGAGGTGCTACTTGGTTTATAATTCATGTTCTAGCACAAAGTGCACTGAAACCACACATTTTTTAAATGAAACATTACTGCATGATATACAGTAATACTTAGGCTGGATGCTACACAATGAAAAATAATTTACCAAAGTACAAATTCTCCATAAAATGTTTAAAATACACATAGTGATCCCCTATTTCTATACACTACTTTGAAATGGAAATGTTAATGCTGTAGTTCATGTCGAAATAACCTATGTTAGAAAGTCTACTGTTTAATAACTGTGTTGTGGATGCTGAAATGCAAAGAGAAAGCTAATGAGATGGTGTTCAGGGATTGCACTGGACAGACTGATGGCCCTACCACTGTACCTACACCACAAGACAGAGAACTTGTTTTCAAGATTTTCTTCCTGTCCAGAGTTAAGATCGATATGATCTCATGAAATTCCTCCATCACAAGAAAAAGTCATTTCCATATGGAGAAAAAAAAATAAAATTAAAAGCTGTCTCCTCCTCCAAAGAATAAATTATAATTTTCATTCTTACATACAGTGAAATCAATCATTCTCCCATGTATTTTAGTCATACTGGATTCATGGTATTTCATAGAACTTCATTATATGGGGTGAAAGGAGGATATTTCTGTGTAGCAAGTTAAGTTATTGTTGCAGGGTGTATGGGTTGTGATTTGAAGATTTGGTTACAGTTGAAAAGAAGACTCTAGGGTAGGTAAGTCCCCTATGAGGCCCATTTACCTTGCTACCAAATTCTATCTTCTCTTGGACCAGAGGGAAAATTCTTCAAAAACCAATTCAGATAATTATCCTTCAGTATTCAAATGAAATCAAACCCCAACTTTTTTTTTTCGCTAAAACTCAAGATTCCGAATTAATATTATCCTTTAAAAAAATCATGAACTAAGAATGTAAAAACTCTGTGTTCAGTTTCTGATACTAAATTTCTGAGGTATGGTCAGTATAAAATAAATCTCTCCCCCTACCTCTCTCAATGGATATGAATTTCCTGGCAAAGGTATTTAAGATGAATATCCCAATTTGATATAATTCATCCTCACAAAGGTCAAAAACAGATGCTATCATGTAATAGTTATACAGCAGAAAATCAGCAGGACATGAAACCTTCAGCTTGTAAGACTACTCAGAATAGTTTCAAAAGCTGAAATGTATTTCCTGAGTAACAGACTATCAGGAGTATATTAAGTTCATTCACTTTCCAATCTGGCATCCTAACAGACTATCAGGTAATATTCTTCGGCCCAGATATTATTTTTATGCCATTCAGCACTGTCAGTAAAATTAGTCTAAAAGACCTTGTAGTGGTACATGATAAATCTGTTGGTAAAATGTCCATTACTCAAGATCAAGAGTAAGAATTTTCCCCTTAGAAGACTGGGGTTGAGCAAAGGATAAATCACAAATTATGGAGCAAATCCTACATCCTCATCATTTATCTCTTACATCAAGTCAAAAGAAAAAAACAGTCTCCTTATGCTTAACATAAAGTTATTTCAGCGTGACTATACGTAAATAGAATTAAATAAACCCTACCATTCATGAGTGGAACATAGGAATGAGAAGATTATAACAGACGAGCAATGTATTTTTGGATATAAAGGCTATGATCATACATGGTTTGAACAGCTCATACAGCCCTACAAAGCAAGCCTTCAAGATGTCTGTGAAGAATATCTGCATTTATGTTTTACTGTTGACCAGGAAGGTCAATTATTACTTTGTAAATTCAATTAACTATGATATGAGGAGAAAAATTCTTGTAAAATGCGTGCTAGATTATATGATTCAAAACTAATCACTATAAGCACAGAAGCCCAGCAGCATTCAGAGAAATATTGTCAGGCTGAGAACCCCAGTAAATGAGGGTGAAAGAGGCACCAGGAACCAATTCCTTGAGCTTCTTCAAGGAGAATGGTGAGAACTTTGGTGAGAAGTCCACTGAGAGCCGAGGACACTCGTTCATACTCAGTGTTGCTGAACCTTGGAACATGGAATGACAACAGCCTCATCTTCACTGAACTAATGGATTCAGCAGCCTCTATTATTTTAAAATAAAGTATTCCTAAATAATTACAGTGTGAAATGGTGACCCATTAGCACACCCACAGACAGAATCATGTGCCCCATTTTATTTTAACAAGCCTCACTCTCCTTCTCTATCCACATAACGTAATTAGAGGAATCTCTTGGAAATCCTCTCATCAATAATATCACACAACTTCTATCAGAACAAGATAATTTATCTTGCACAATTGTCTTTAAAAGGATGTAAAGCTTTAATGTTAAATAGAAATTTTGGAGAGGGATCAGGAGTTAGTGTTTCTACAGTAATAAAAGTGCATTGTGTTGCTGATCAAAATGATTGTTGAAGGAGAAAGGGTGCCTCAAAATACAAAACATGAAAAAAAATCATCTTAACATTTCCTTCACTTTTTTTTTTAAGGTTATGTCATTGTGATGGTTTGCAAAATGTTGTCTGTTCCTACCAACTTGATACAAATGATCTAATGTTACTTTGCTCATGTCCTAGAGTTTTAGTTCTTGGCTTCCTCAGAAAGCATTCCTATGTACACACTGAACAACTCTGATTTCTTATTTTTATCAAATTCCCGAGGCTTAAATCAGGGTTGCAAAGTTTCACCTGAAGAAGATAACACATTTACTGTCTTATGACACTTTCAGCAGAGAAGTGGGAAAATCCTTAATCATAGACATTAGGCAGCTCCACGATTTCTTACCAAATTAGGATTGTTACAGTGCTAGATGGATGCAAAATATAGTGTCATTTCTTAAGTTTATGTTGAACTGCTTTCAGCCTCATATCCAGGCAAAACAAATGTCCATTTATCCAAAAAAGTTCCCTGAAACTTATTCTGGTTAACTGCTGGTCACTCAATAGGTTAGAAACTTCCAGAAGATGATAACCCACACCTCATCACATAGCCTGGAGAAGGATGAGTCCATCAGCTTTTTCTGGTCATGGATTTTCCAAGACAGTATTCTTCAGCTCCTTAGATAATGTAAAACCTGTGAATTCCTTTCTAGAGCTTCATAATATGCTTAAATATTGTGCACCAGAATGTCCCTTCATATACCTGTTAATCAGTAATCAATCAAAGAGTGTCATTGTCAACCACGTGTCAACCATATGCCCTATTCTATTCATGTCTGAGAATAAGGATTTATATGCAATGTTTACCTGACTTAATATATTCTTTCAGCCAGACTGAAGTTTATGGTGCTGAAGTTGACTGATATAGGAGTGACCCCCAAATCTAAGGCTCTGGAAAGAGAAATGAGTATGAATTCTAGCATGAATTTGGAATATCTTCTTGAACATTTTCAGGTTCAATATCTCGAAAGTTACTAGAAAATAAATTGCAAAAATCTAACAATCCAACATTCTGATTGAACATATTGAGGTGAAATTACAGGAAATTCTCTTTGATATACATTTTTGACTTTGTATGAGCATAGGAATTTAATAAGATATCTAAAAAATTATGAAATATATACTTGAGGCCAAGGTACAGTTGTGGTGAGAACCATCATTACAAACTTCCTGACTTTGGTAAAAGTAAAACCAATACGGGAATATATCATCTGCATTTTTAGAGTTTCAAGTTTTAACTCATAAAAAAATTGGAAGGCAAAACCCACTACTAATGATTAATTTCTTAATTAAAGCCACATTATCTTAAAGACCTCTCCAAAAGATTTTTGAACGTAACGTTTTAAAGCAATTGTCCTTGATCAACAAGAGCCAGTGTATCACATTTAATGAGCGATATTTGAGTTTATATAGTTTAAAAATATTTATTAATGTCAAAAAGATGATGTTGAAAATAGAGGAAAGATAATCTTTTTAATTTAGTCTAGCAGTAAAGGTCTGAACCAAAGCATATTTACCTACCACCAATATTTGAGATGCTTGGAACAAGTTAATGAAATATAAAAAAAATCCAGGTCTTATTTTCTCTTTTATGCTTTAGAGCTGGACCATCTCTTGACTTTGGGCCTAAGTTAGGTTAGCTGTCAAAAACAAGAAACTTTCAAGAAGCAGTGGAAAATTGTAGAAAGGGGAAAACTGCCCGAGCAAACAATAACCTACATGAAAACACACTACAGTAATTCTGCATTGGCAAAGAATTATGTATAGTCTGTGTGTAAATGCATTTTTTTACTCTTGTAGTAACAGTTCAAGATTGACTGAAAGCAGAAACTAATTGAGGAACAGATTCACAATAAAATGTATAAGGAAAATTCCATTCTTGGGGTCTCAACCAATGACAAACCTTTATTTTCCTACATATTCTGTTTTACTTTATGCAATACTCTTTACATTAACCTCTCTGTTCTCACTATGTTCAATAATAGCACTAAAAATCTTGTTATTATTTTAAGTCTAATACTATATCAAAACATTTATAGCATTGAATATAGCAAGCCAAATGCTTTATTAAAACTTCTGAGACAATAACAGCTTAAGCTGTAAATCTGGAAAATAGCATAAGTGAAAGCATAAGAGTGATGACAGCCACACTTACTGGCTCCCCTGAAAATGAAGGACTTAGAGAGAGGAAGTTTAGTCTACTAACTATGTGAGCTAAGCGAAACCTTAAGAGACTGTTTCACTCCCTTAGGTTGTTTGCTCCAGACAGCAAAAGAAGGGAGCAGAGAGTACTGAGTTCATATGGCACTCAGTTTTCTAGTTCCCAAATTAAGTGCTTTGGCTCAGATACTCAGGATCAAGAAAAATCCAGAAAACATCCAGAGCAAATCTCATTGATTTCAAGAATAACCTGTTGTCAGCTTACAAACAAACAAACAAACAAACAAAAAACCAACAACCCCCCCACAAAAGTAAATATATAGGAGCCTTAAATTGTTGGATATAAATATCTTCTATGTTTTCTGCTTCTTTTAGGTGTTTTATGGAAACTATCTTCCAAATGTATAATGTTCAGGTTAAAAAAATTCATTTTATTCCCATTTTATGCCTTCGTCTGTTTTTGTTTCATGAAATTATGACATTTATGATAATTTCTTACCTCTTTCTTACAATCTAGAAAAGTGAGTAGTAACATTTAGAAAACAAGTTGAATCCTAAAAGTGGTGACCAAAAGTATGTACCAATTTCTCAAATTATCTCGACTTCTGTTAAGCAGTGTCTTCCACGGAACAATTATCAAATATAAAAATAGGTTGAAGCTTCAGCTGTAAATGTACTCATTGCAAATTTTGGCAATGACTTGAAACAGTACAGGATTCAAACCTAACAATTTTATGGACAGGAATGTGAAAGGACTGGAAAGTTGAATAAAATTACACTTTTAGGAAACTTTTAGAGGTCTGAAGCACTCAATAGATTTTGGGATCGTATTAATAAAAGAAAATTGAGTCCATTTAATGAGTATGAAGGAGGAGACACCATTCTTCTTTAAAGGATGGAAAATATGGGGAAGATTCAAGGCCTGCAGAAATAGGATTACTTTACGTGTTATACTTCCATCTTCATCTGTGTCAATCTGGGCAGGACACACTGACAGACACAAACGTGTATCTGTCTTGCTGCCTATTGAAATAACACAAAGTTGTTGTGCCTGGATTCACAGTACTGAAAGAATGTTGTGGAGTTTTCATAACAAAGGACTTATAGATTTTCAGGTTAGAAACAACAAGTAAAAAAAAAACAAATATGAAAGTTTACTGAATGATTTAATTATTTTATAGAGTGAAAAAAAATGATGATTTTTATTATTTGAAGAAATAGAGAGCATTTAAATTTCCTACACTGGGGGTAAAAGTAACACTGGCTTACAAACACTGTTTGTTTTTTTATTACTTCTTACATATTTTTAAAGACTAATGACTATTATTGGAAGGAATTGACATGATCTTTCCATATTTATAGAGGCAAGCTCTCCCACTGCCTTTGGCACAGGCTATTTGCAGAGGAAGGATGCTGGGTTGGGTCCACAACAGCTTGGTTTTATTTAAGCTATGATTTTCATTACTGCAGCTCATGTTTGTCATCTACGGAGTAGTTTGTTCCTAATCTTTTTCAATAGGATATACTTAGGATATGTCTGTTCTGTGGCTTGGATGTGTACTGAAACACATGTAAAACTACCTCTAATTGATTTTATCATACACCTAGAATGTGGAATACTGTGCCCTTAGACCTGCAGCATTTGTTCCACTGTGAAATCCTTTCGACATTTTGTGCTGCTTACCAGGTAGTGGCTTTTACTACGTGGGGCAGCTGGTCTATAACAGTCCTAATATTTCTACGTGTCCAGCAGTCACACATTTGACCGCAGCGTAGACAGGCCAAAAGGAAAGTGCTGAGAGTTGGCTCAACCTGATGGTTATATCAGTAGAGATCATTTAGATGAAACACTGAGGGGTGTAAGGAAGACCTTGGCTAAAGCAGAAAGGGTGTAATTATCTCTCCATCTGTAAAAGCCTAAAAGATAAGGGGGCTAATGTCTCAAACATTGATATTTGGATGGTGGTGGAGCCAACCAAGGATTGTTGGTAATAGCCAAGGTTTGTTGTTAATAACACACTGTGAGAAAGAACATGATGTGGTTTGAGAAGGGGGCCATATGGAGGTAGAACAACACTTTTCTGGGACAAACGTCCTTGTTCTGACTCCTGGAGATAAGAACAACATAGTCCAGCACAAACGCATGAATGAGATTGAAAACAGGCATGGGCTGTAGGGGAGGAATAAGACTGCCCAAGACCTATTTCCAGACAGACCTAGACAAATGGACTGTGCATGATAACTAATTTGCATAGAAAGCAAGAAACTTATCTATAAAAAGGTACACCCACAAAGCATGTGTGTGTGTGCACCCCAAGACCCTGGACACCCCATCAGATGTTCCATAATGGAACCACGACTGGTGATGTCTCTTCCTTTCTTTCTCTCTCCTCTTCTTTAATACATCTCTCTCTTCCCTTTCACCCTTCTAATTTATCCAAAAGCCACTGCAGTGTGCTTATACTTGGAGATTAGGGACCAATTTATACTAATTTCCAAGTGTGTTTATTTACTAATAAAATTTTATAAGGTTTTGTGAACTCTATGACTTTCATCTTTGCTTTTGATCACAAGCATCTACCAATCTCAGGTGCTCCCTTCCCCCTAAGGGTGGGACGCCACATCATCTGTGGGCATTTGTGCTGGTGCAAAGACTTTGTTGAACCACTGTTCACCATCACTGCAGCAAAGGTACAGGTGTAGACTGAAGGATGATGATAAATCACTTCATGCTACCTGATAATCCATTTCCAGTTTAACAAAGCATAATAGTAAGCTGGCTTACTTTGAAACATCTGCTTAACACTGTTATGCTTATAGTTGGGACTTTGATTAAGTGCTTTGATACCTTTAAAGTCTAACTAGAAAATAAAAAGAAATGACAAAGTGTTAAAGTCAAAACTACCTCATTATTTTTTTTCTAATTTATTGACAGATAAGAACTTCTCAAGACTTCATGATACAAAGTTACACACTAGAAAGTCAAAGGTGCATTTTCCAGGTCATGCATCATGCTTACATTGATTTTCATTAGATTCTTAATGTTGGATCAGCCATTATCTACTATGTCAACATGCATTAAGAGCTACCATTAAATAGCTTTTTATTTGTTTAACTTCAGCTTGAGAGGAGGAGAGGCCTGCTTTACTGAAGGCTTTCTTACCAAGAATGTTAAAGAAAAATTTAAAGTGTTACACCTGCTACAGACAAAAATATCTAATCAGAGTTTATACAGAGCTTAAACTTTTTTTTCCTTTGATTTGTTTATACAAGGTAGCAGTGTTTCTAGTCAGTGTTGATCTGCACACCAAAACCGTATTTTTCCCTTTGTTCCACAGTCCTGACTATAATACCAGAAATTTCTTTCTTTTTTCTTTTTAGGAAGATGTTAAATATGGTCAAAAAACATAAAAGAACTCAAGACAATAGGCCAGGTGGATACTAAGTGAAAACAGATTAGAATAGGTGGAATCTTACAGAGAAGAAGTATTGTCACTATGTTCTATTTATATTGTCCTTTCATCTGCAGTTAGCTGTGAATGATTTTGCTTAGAATATCTTCCTGAAGAACACTTAGGAGAAGATAGGAAGATAAGCATTGTAGCTTTGCTTCCTTTTAGTCAAGTAAATAGCTGTAGGCTTAACTGACAAAAGATATGCTAAACACAGACAGCTTCCATTTGGGATTTTTTATTTAACCTTCCACTTTCATAGTTCCTTTTCATTTTTTGGGAGAGTAGGGTAGCATTTTTCAGAAAGTAGAGAAGAAGAATCTTATTGGTGGGTGGATTAATTTATTGTTTACTTGGTTTTCCAGCTGTTTTCAAGGTATTCAGGAGTATTTCAATCTTTTAAAGAAACACACAAAGATAGTTACACAGAAGAGCTCAGTGGTCTGGATCTTGAGAATTATTTACATTCTTCAGTTTCAGTTTCAAAGATTTCAGGTCCTCAGTCTGTAACATGTGAAATCTGCTTGACATAATGATAAAAATAAAACTATGTCTTTTTAACTCATGTTAGCTTGGCAAAAGAAACAAAATAGTGAAATTAATTCAGTCTTTCTTTACAAGTCATCAAGAAAATCACTCTTTAATTTAGTTCATAGTTTTAACAAATAGTGGTGAATTGATTTATTTGGTACAATGGGATAAAAATCTTCATTTTGCAGCCAGGCTAAGAGATAACAAGCTAAGTTCTTTTGGTCAGAAAAAAATAATGGAAAATATTGATAATTAATTAGTAATAAACTCATGGCAGTGATTTGGGATATTTCAGTTATTTTATGTACAACTACATTATTTGCTGAAGTATCCTTTGAGGATTTCAGCACAGTAGTATTAGCAGATAAATACTACTACTTACTAGTTGCACAAAGACAGCAAATGAATTAGTTGAATAATTGTGTACAGTACTTGGATTTGTAATGGGCTACCCAGTCCAAATAATCCACCAAATAAGAATATCAGTGAAGGAAAAAAAATACTAAAAATAACTTAATTCTATTTTAGAGATTTAAAAAATACACTTGGCTATTCTTGTCAGGGACAGCAAAGTGGTGAAAAGTGGGTCTCCTTTAGGGTGTGTGAGAACTCTCTTGGAAGTCAGGGGGACTGCACTGTTTGCTTTAAGTTACAGAGGTATTTAAGTGCTTTGCTGTAGTGCCTGCCATTGCACTGGACAGGGCTTGTATTCCTCAGTTCCTCCATCAAGAAACTGCATTTCAGGGAGCATTTCTCCCCAGAGCTAGCTTTAATAACCTGGCCTGTTTTTGGAGATATTGGCATGTGACAGCTATAACCCATTGCAGGATGAGACTGACTTGGTGACATATGAATGTACCAAAGGCTCAGTTCTTCTCTATTATACTCACATTATTATGCACAAGTTATTTTGGAAAAAACTATCCTCAGCCATATATACTTAACACCACAATTTTGTTTGACTTCCAACATAGATTATTTTCATTCATAAGTTTTCTTTAAATTCAGTCAAAGGAAGTGGAACCACATACGAAGTCAAAGGAAACCCTATACTAAAGATACCTTGTTGAAATTGCAACAGATTCTTGAAGAAAGTTTTACTTGCTCATAAAAATCTTTTCATCCATGTGTTCTTACATAGCTATACAAATTATACCTGCTCAAAATCTCCACTGCATCCTTTATCTGTGTTTTTCACTCTCTGACTAAACTTTGGCATGACTAAGAGAAAAAAAAATCATTTCTACTCGATAGAAACTTAATCTCTCTATCAGCACTGGCATGTGCATTGCACTGTATACATCACACCTACTCTGAAGCAGCTCTCTCATTCCTTCAGGATAATTCCTTCATGACCGTCTGAGTACTGAACAGAACATGTATAAAGCAACTGGCAGATGTTCTTAGTAAATCATTGAGAGGCTCCCATTAAAAATTAGCCACCTGCATATTTATCTGTTCTTTTCTAAGTATCAGTAAATTATTTAAAACACCAAAATGTCTGTTTGAATTTATCAGTATATTCTTGTTCATAGGTATTTCTATTTCAGTTTCTCGGGAATCAAAATATATGAGAACTCTTTAAATATAACTTTTAATTTGTGGCAAGCAGCATATTTGTTGGGTAAAGTAACTCAATTACTGCTCACCCCACCCCATTCCCCCTAAAAAAACAACCAAAAGTCAAAACAAAAAACAAAACAACAACAACAACAAAAAACAACAAAACTTTAAAAGATACAAGGTATTCAAGTTTCATCAGTTTTAGTCCTTGCTTTTAGGGTCAAAATAACTAATGCCACCCGTCAGATGTGCAGGTCCAAAGCATTCCTAGTGTAGTCCTTCTCTTTGGGGACAGACAGCATGAAATTTGTTACCTGCTGATTCTAATAGGTTTCATCTTACTTTCAAAAGTGGTCCATTGACAATAGCAACACAAAACCTCCTCTTTTTTATTCGTGCTTAGGTGCAGTGAGAGAATTATGTCGACAGATTCTGCTGTTAAGAATCTTTTTTGACAACTGAAATTTGGAAACATTTAAATCTATTGTCTGCTTTTGGTTTTTTCCTCCTGATTCTTGTCACCATGGCATAATGTAGCTAACTGAAAGGTGTGTGGGTTTTTGGTCTCTGCTCAAGTTCAGTAAAGCTCTAGATAGAAACTATGAAATTAACAATTTCTGAATATGTGCACATGCGGAGATCAAACAAATGGTCAGATCCCTGGCATTTATTTGAAATCTGGCATTAGGTGGTAGTTCTTAAAGTTCTTAAAATTTAAAGCAGTTCCATCTGCAACTAATCAGCTGCCTCAGGATTGTACATGTGAGACAGGGGATCAAATAATAGCTTGAAGATCACCTGGACCTCATAAAAGCCTGCTAGGAGCTGGGTTGAGGGGGAGAGGTGAATAGTCAGGCTGGCTCTGGCAAGAGGGTTTGGATTGACAGAAAGAGAATAATTGATACCTTGAGCTTCTGCTGAACTATTTTGTTCTGAACCAGTCATATTATGTGTTTCATGGAAAAGCACTAAAAGTTTGTACTAGGAAGTATTTCACATGATTATAGTTTGATAGGGCACTTACAGTTAGGGATTTTTCCTTTCATGAGCTTGATTTTTCTTACAGATTCCAAAATTTCTGCAAATAACTAGGTCAATATGTAACTAGGTTCTTGTTCTGATTCATCCTGTCTTTTTCACAGTAAAAGCTACTTAGTGAAGTTGGATGATAAAAATACTATACATGGTAACATTTTCCCTTTTAATAAAGGATTTCAGCTTCACTATCAGAAGGTTCTCTTAACACTCAGTATAAGAAGAAAATGGTATCTTGTCAAGGATTTGATCTTTATTTTTTTTCTTTTGGAAAAAGAAAGCTTTTTCATGGCTTTGAATTCTAAGCTGACACAGGTATCTGCCAAATTGTCAGAAGGGTAAATGAGAAACCACAGTATGCTTCTTTATCATTTCTGACTGTTCAGCTTCTTAAACATGGAACTACCCAGAAATTCCCCACTGTAGTAGCCTCATGCACCAGCTAATGAGACCTGATGTCTACCCTGAGTACATAAGTGTCCAGGGAGGGGGATATCAAAAAATTTAGCTGAGATCTTGCTATTATCATGTTACACGTCTTAATGCTCATGCATATCTTGAAAGCTCTGCTCCACTGCTAAGGTTAGGAGAGGATAATAATGTATTGACACAAAAAGGGAACTCAAGTTGAGAGTGGAAATAAAATGCACCTCTAAAAATCGGCTTGCTCTTGATTGATGTTACTGAAGAAAGTTACACAAGAGTGTTGTAAAGAGTGAAATGGAGATGTTGAGCTTCGGATGTAAAATAAACCAATTAAACCACACTTTGATATCAGATGAAGTCACACATGATGACCTGGTCAGACCAACAGCATTAGTGAATAAAAGCAGAAACTTCATCAAAACCAGATGCTACATCAGGATTTAAGTATCATAAGCATAATATATTTGGAAGTCAGTACCATGAACAAGGTATTGTGAACTCATCCTCTATTTTGAATATAAGCAAAATGCCCTGAAGGAAGCACACAACTTAAACCATAGTCTTAAAAAAAGATGAATAGGGCTATATAAATAGAGAAAAAAAGAGGAAAAGAATCCAACCCTTGTTGCTATGTTACTAGTCTTTGGAGGAAGATCATTCACACATAGGAATCAATGTCAGTTCTGTTTTTTTTTTAGTTTTCCTCCTGTGTCATAACTCTCATAGTTCCTGGCTGAGAAACATATAACAGGGCCAAATCTTAATAAATTCTGAGTGGGGTACTCCAGCTGAACAGAGCATATTTTGAGCAGAGAGATTCAGTAATTGCTCATAGCAGGAATTGTAGACTTTTATTAATTGTATGCTGAGGCTGGGGAGTGCATTAAGGCACTTGGAATGTGTGGCATGGAAGCCAGAACAGCTCCAGGAGACACCGTGGCTGAGAGGACACATTACTGGAGCATTACTTAATTCTACCTCTGCAACTAGGGACAAGGGGGGAGGGAAAGCAGTGCCACAGCATCAAGGTCAGTGGCAAGATGAGAATAACAGAGCAAGGCTTTGTTATTCTAAATGCTGCTGAAACACAATTAAACAGTCCTGATCCAAAAGAGTTGCAGTCCAAGTGAAAAAGCACAAGAAATACACAGACTCACAAACAGGAAGATGTTGGGAATCATGTTTTTGTTTAGAGTAGCAGACAGAAATCTCACCACAACCAGCATCTCTTTGCTTCCATCTCATGGAAGCTCTTAGGTCTCCAACCAGGGAAAGAAAGCAGATATATTAAAATTAAAACCTGTGTAATGAAGAAATCTTCTGCAACAAGTTTACATCTAAGAAACAGTGAAAGTAGTAAATTAATCTTTCATTTATTTCCTTCGTGCTTTCACTTGAAAGAGTCTAGGGTCAGACCAGAATATGGTCAGGGGGCTGAAGCATGTGATATCCAAGCAGAAGTCAGAAAACTGCCCTCCATATAGAGAAAGAGAAGTCAGAGACGACATCTTATTGCTACCTTGAGCTATTGTAGTTTAAAATTAGCCCTGCTGTGAGTACTGGGGTTGATCAGATGACCTCCAAAGGCCTTTTCCAACCTTTTATTTTATGGTTGTAGGAACAAGGTCTGTAAACTGTCAAAAATGAGTATTCTTCAAAAAATATTTTCCCCAATGAACTTAACATACAGCATCATGATATTGTGAAAATCAGAACAATTACAAACACTGCTATGACACATTTTGGGACTGAAGATGAAAATAGATGAGGGATCAAAAAGTTCTTAGTTAATCTGTGACAATGCAACTTAAAGGCAAGAAAAAGCCAGCTGTATGGCTTCAAACAGACACAAATATTAGGATAGCTAGTTCCCCAAAGGGAAGCTCTTCCCCCTCCTTTCCAAATGAAATACCCCTCGCTGCTATTGCATGAGCATTTTGTTCCATTTATTTGTCTTTCTAGCAGGTAACCTCAAAGCTTGTCTCTGCAATATATTTAGAAAACTTCTTAAACTCCTAAGAGATTAAGGCAGTACCCAAAGTATAAGCAAAATGTTTTCTTTATTTTCCCAAATGGAAATTCTGGAGGTATTCCTCAAATATGTATTTTAATATGCATACACCTCTCTGTCTGGACACGACTGTAATAATTAATAGTGATATTTTCTCTTTTGCACAGGTCAAGCCAAATAATTTCCAGTGGATATCGTAGTGGATATCTTTATGATATTTTTAAGGAAAAGCCTAGTTCAGCAGTTTAAATGCTAACATAGATATTAAGGGAGGTCTGCTTACGTATGGAGCTGCAACTCCTGTAAGGCAACAGAGATCTTGTGAGGGAACACACTTTTTAAAAGTGTCTGAAGCAATTTAAATATGATCCATGAATGACTTCTCAGTGGATTAGCCCCTAACCTTTAACTTTCCTGACATTAGTCACATCTCATTTTGACATCTATAATGGAATATTCTCCTATTCAATTGCTTTAAAAATGTCCGGTTTGACTTCCAATTGACCTCTGATGAGAGCTTAGCTCTTTAAAAAGTTTTAACAGTTGTGGCTTCATTCTTCTTTCTGTAAGAGACTAATGATAGGTGGAAATTATAAAGTAGCAAAAAATACAGCAGAAAGTATTTCTTGATTTTAAAAATAATTAAATAAATTATTCTGGGCTTGCTTCCTTCTATTAAATCTGTAGAAGTTTTTTAACCCAAACAACCATAAAATAATTCTTAGGTGTTCCTCTGATCTACAGGGGAAAGAAATACAATAAACATTATTACAGGGAAAACCACAGCAAATATAAAGGAAGAATACATTTGAACTGAGCACCACACTGGTAATGAGATATGTGTTATTTTTTACAAAAAAATTATCTGAAATGGTATTTCAAAACACACCTCTGAAATCTCACTAAGTAAAGTATTTAGAAGGATACCTTAAGTATCTTAAAGACACTTTAAGATTTACATTTACATTTACACTGGTAAATGGTAGTTCTAGATCCTTGGATGGCCAATGATGAAAGTTTTCATTAAAGAAAAAGACATAAAAATTTTGTATAGTATTTTCATGAAGTCTTTAAGTGAGATTCTGGATTCAGAAGTCAAAATAGGATCAGCACCTTAATCTAAGACTTGTACTGATGAGAAAGGCCCTAAAAAAATTTACCCTAATTTGTCCCTTAGGACAACAATTTTTCTCCCTTTCATGTAATGGAAAATATTAATTAACTTTAATGGCTTATGTAGAGGATATTTATTGTCATCCCATTAGCCTTTGCTCCCTCACAGCTGGTAGGATTCATGTCAATTCAGCTACATTAAAATATGAGGGCACTACAAAACTGCTGATAGAGATGCTTTATTAAGAAATCAAATACAAATAAAAATCCACATACATAATATAGTTGGAGAACACTGAGCTTATTCTCATCGATTATCAAGTCTAATGAATGATTTGAAAATTGAATGGCATTGGCATGTGTTATCAGGACCAAATTCATCTGCAAAAAAAACACTTTTTTTTTTTTTTTTGTGATGAGAACAGAGGGTTTTTTGAAATTATTAGAAGTGGTTACTTATTTAAACCAAAGATTTTTTTATATATCTTGGTGTTTGGGTGTCAAATATGATACCATCTGTTGGGCTGGAAGTCCAGCATTTGGAAAATTGTAAAACAGAAAATCCAGGAAATTCTAAAGTTTGTTCTGTACTACATTGGATGAATTCCTTAAAGATATAGTGCCAGCTACCAATACTGACTATACACAGACACTCTGTGTTCCTTGGGTCTCTACTTGACAAGAGTTTTGAAACAGTGGTCTAATTAATAATGTTTTAATATGTTAATTTTAAATTAGAAAATGCTAATTAGAAGCAGTCTATTATTATTCTCTTTTGGCAAGGAAATCCAAATCAGGAACATTCCTAATCCATCACCCCAGCAGAGCTTCTTCTTCTCATGGTGCACAGATACTCATAGTGACTGACAGGATACTAAAACTTGATCAGCTTTTCAAATGATCATATATGGCAATAGATTCTGATCTCCTCTATACTTTTATTGTATTTCAGCAATCACATGGAATCCGGGATACCACAGGGAAATGGCGCCAACTAGCCAGGGCTGTAAAATGAATAATGAGAAAGAATGTACCACCCCCCACTCCTGAATATGAAAGTATTTTCTGGTTTGAATCTTTGAGTCTAAAGCGAAGTGTTATAATCAACATCAGCTATTTTTCTTCGCTGTAAGAACAGGAGAAAACATTCCTATCTACAGTTTTGGAAATGTTTTCCAAAATCTATGACTGGAAACTAAAAGAGGAATGCTGTTTCTCAACAACTGCGAAACCATGAAGACAACAAACAGATACATACTTTCCAGCCTGCATTTTATTAGAAAGATTATATATTATATTACTGCAGCACAGTTTTTAGCTAACTGAACGCATTCAGTATTTTGAAGGGTCAGAAACTTTTCAGCATAAGCTGAGATGAAACTTATATTTACTATGCCTGACAATTATCTTACTTCATCAAAGTGTGAAAACTGATTTCAGTAATATGCTACAGTGTTTGGTTAATAAGATACAGAAACCACCAAGACATTAGGAAATGACTGACAGAAAGGAAAGGACAAGACCAACAAATACAGAAGAAAAAGGATCTTTTGGGAAATTCAGGTGCTAGCCTCTGTATTCTGACTTCATTACAGATAGTTTATTAGTTGTTCCCGTGTAAGTAAAACTGAAAAAAAAAAAAAAAAAGAAAAGACGGAGTACAAAAGAAAAAGTCACTTTTTACAACTAGGTTCATGGGTGGTATGCTGTGTGCATAAGCTACACAGATCAAAATACATGCGTAAAGTTTTAATTAAATGACTAGGACTAGGACTTCTTTCTTTCAAATGTCTAAGACATTTTAACAGTCTAAAGGTAGTAGTCACCTTAATTTTAAGATGGGCAAGTCACCGATATGATTTAGGAGCCTCTGTCCCATGGCCACCTAAATGTGAGGAGCTCAAGGGTAGTTGCCTCAGGTTACTGTACTAAGCTTGTTTTCAGTCTATGAGATCAGTAAATGACCTATGGGGAAAAAAACATTATCCCTCCAAATGATTCCACCTCTAGAGGTTCTCTAGGGCTTCTCACAGAGAAGAAAATATATGGAAGTTGTCTGCTTGTATATTGCTACTGTGTCCCACTATCCATATTCCTTCACATAATTGTGTACGTTAGAGACTCTGCGGGATGAAGAGTACTAACTTCAGCTGTTTTTTCTTTCTGAGGAGTCTGTATGGATCAAAACTTCATTATCCAGGCTATACACCACCAGATCAAAGCAATCCTTTATTTTGATCCCTGGAAGCCACATTCCTAGGGAGAGATGATTTCCCTCCCTCACCACATATCTACTTGGCAAAGATGACTCTATGTTGATATTACTGTTAAACTCCTAACATTTATGAATTTTGAATTCTTATTCAAGTGCAAGACAATATCATTGTATGAGGATTTTTACTCTATATTCTAGAAACTGCACTTATTTCCTGACTGTCTTGAGGTGTTTGTCTTGCTAATCATCTACTTCAACATGTCTTGCATGATCTGAAGGGGATAAATTTGGGGTTTTCTCTAATCTTATGAAAGACTGACAATTCTGTTGTCATTTTTGAGCTACTGCTATTTCCCCAGGAAACAAGGTGTGTACATTTGCATTGGCTGCCTCCTCATCCATCTGTTAATTTGTCTCCCTGTGTTCTCTTCCTAATCACCTTTGAACACTTCACACAAATTTGAAAGGACAAAGTCTAAAAAAAAAATTCAGTTCCTGCAAGTTTTGTGAAAACAGTCATCTACCTATCGGAAAGAGATTTGAATTGGCAGCCCCGTTGTGGGAAAGACAGATCAAATTCAGACAGATGAGACTCCTAGATCAGACAGACAGAACTATATACTGCACCCAGACAGATGGCTGGCCTGTCAGCATGGCAATAAAGAGCGTGTGTACTTCAGGATTATCAGCAGCACATGTTAAATATTTCCCAATTGTTGCCTATGTCTTGCCATGGTTACTGCTGCAGGAAGGTTTGGGTCATAAAGAACACAAATCTATAAGAGATCAGCCTTCATTAGCTTCACAAAATTCAAAATGCCTTTTGGTCTTTCTCCTTTTATGTTTGCATCAGGGACTTACAATATCAAATCAGAATAAGTTTTATTGTTTTTCTTTTCTTAAACCAAACAACCTTATAAAAAATGTTTAATACATAAAAGCATCTGAAATCTTACTATATGTCTTTTCCTTTATTTGAATTGAGACCAAACAAAAAGGAAAACTTATTTCCAGAAATGTATCAACTAAGAATGCCAGTCATAGTGCCTTCAGGAAAAAGTAGATACAAAAGACATACTGATAAAGATTCTATTTATAACACATGAATTGTATATCCAAAGTGTGATGATTCACTCAATAAGTCAGTAATATATTTGCTGAGTTTGTACTTCCTAAACTTTCGCAACTTCAAGACAGCAAAATCTTTCTTATAGGAAATTTACAATCACATTTTTGCTTTACCTAGTGTAAAGAGTGATGGTTTTCAAGAACATTGCACACCCATTGAGATAACAGAATTTGAGGTTCAGGTTCTTTTTATTGCTCACTGTAAGTTAGTGTAACTGCAACACTTAGAAGCCATTGTATGACAAGTGAAGACATGGAAGTTAAACTCCTCAGTTGAGAGAATTGAGGTGGAACAGAAAAGGTCTGTTTGCCACCATCTCACCTCTCAAACCCAGAGTTCACTTAGATCTGCTCAGCCGCCTCTTCTTAGTCTTTCCTTTAGGTGTTTCTCTTTCACTGGAAAAGAAGGATTAGAGATCTGTCTATGCTGACTTTCCTCCTGTAGAGAAGTTTTCATCCTTCTTTGCTTCACAGAGTGTAATGGACAACTTTGTGCAGCACAAGCTCTGCCTGACACCAGGGGCTCTGCCTGACACTGGGACAAGCTCTTATGCTTCTAGGGATGCTGCCTACACCTGCAATGGTAGAATGGTAAAATGTGGACTGACAAGGTGTAGTACATACATGACATAATGACCAGTTAGAGTATGCAGCGCATAATGGTTGGCTATACTAAATTAAATGTTCATTAAATATGACTTTATAAAAACTCTTGATGAAAATACTAATGATTTATAAACTGTTTAAACAGCTTTGCTTAACTTTACTATCATTTGAATTGACCCCCTGTGGCAACAAAACAGAGAAAAATTTAAAATGTAAGATATTGCTTTTGTTTTCAGCTCTGCCACAGATTTCCCAAGTCTATATAAATTGTCTTTCTTATATGCCATAGCACCCACCTCTAAACTTCAAGGTCTGTTTTAAGGATACATTCATTAATGTTTGTAGGGTGCCAGAGATGCCTAACTGATCCCGAGGGAATTAATTATACCTACTAAGAGCAAAATAGAGTCAGGAAAGTAACTAGCTGACAAATATTAGAAGTGTTAGTTCATTATTTATACTGTACAGAGTTTATACTAGACTAATTATTGAACTTCCTTTCTTTTCCTACTTCTTGTTATATAAATCACACCACTCCTTTCAGTTTCCTTCCAGAATAAACCCAAACTGCAGAGGTACAAAGTCCAGACCCACAAGTAAATCATTCACAAAGGTTAGTTTATTAAGAAACATTTAAAATGGAGTTTCATTTAGGCTTTGGCTTCCTCAGGAATGATGAAACAGTGTTATGCAAGGGAAATTTTGTTGTGAATCCTGTGTGGTCCACCCCAAGATAAAAACCTACTTACTGCTGCTACAAAGTCCTGGGTGAGGCATGGGGTAACAAATACATCATTTGAATTCCTCTCGGCACTAACAAGCCAAATCTCCAACCCAATGCACACAAGTGGCATAGTGAAAATTCATAGAAAATTCAGGAATGAAAAGTCCTGGCTATCATTAGGTCAATTTTCAAAAGGTCGTATTTCTACAGCTCAAAGTTTATATTTAAATGTGGGAGTTCTGTGCTAGGTCTAGTGTAGATAATATGCTGTTTCTATGGAGGGCAATCGCTGTAATTCAGCATGCAGAGGGGGATGGAGAGGAAAGGGGAATTACAGAAATCCTTGTTGCCTAACTTGTGTACAGAGGGCCCTCTGGCTGTAAGGTGCGTGTCACCAACACAGAGAGGAGCTTGTATCAGGCTGAACGAAAGAAAGAAGCCATGGATTTCAATAACCGCAAAATAAAAATACAAACCAAAAATCAGTGATACAAATTGGAAACAATAGCTCTCTTCATGTATCTAGCCCTACCTAATGCTAAATTACTGGAAAGATCCAGGAGTGGAAAAAGAGAAATGTAGTTGTGAAGTTTTAATGAAATAACATCATTGTAGTTCCAGGTTTCATTCTGCTAATTTATTTCCATGAATACCTAAAATTTTTTAAAGTAAAAACCTAGAAAGAACAGGAAAGAACTTTTCCTGGTGGAATGAAAAAGCTTCTCTGATGAAAAATAAATCCAAATTACAGTGAATCTTTTAGTCTGGTAACTATTTTTAATCACTTGTCAGGTATTATCTCACTTCTTAAGCTTTGTAGTTGTTCACACTGGAATAGTAAAGTTGGTCTCACAGACCAAGACCAAAGGAATATCAACCAGATCTTGACAACAAATTTTGGACAAATTAAAATGAGGACTAAAGAAAGTCAAAGGTGGGACTGAAATGGGAATGCACCACTGACCTCTGACTTGTTCGTTTAACTCAGAACTTCAAAGGAGAGAATAATGTAGAAGAATACAGCACAAAAGGCATAAAATACCAAAAGAGATAAACATCTATGAAACATTAAACAGATTTTCACCTAAAACAACCTCTGCATTACATTTAAATTTTATTCCTGTATTTTCAAGATCTTGCTATGGTTTCAGTGAAATTACTGCTTTTGCAAACTTACCACAGTGGGACAATCAGTTTTCTAGTTTTTCATTATGAGTTTAAAAACATATTTTAATCTTTACTAGACTGAGCCCTTGTCCAATATCTAAAATTTCCTGGAAAATATTTGCTAAAATTTTGAATTAATATTATTTAAATGCATCATTTCAAAGAAGTTTTGCCAAGTTCTTTTCTAGTATTCGAGAAACTCGTATATAAGATATAAGCATATAATAGATGTATTATGTCTGATCAAAAGTCTGTTTAGCCCAATAAAGTCTAGATGTGAATGGCTAATGAAAACCTAATGAGAGAGTAAAAATAAAATTATACAACATCATAACAGTTTGATTCTGGGTTTTCTGAGTTTAAAATTATGTCCCTCATGGCTTTCACTTCCAGGAACTTCCTCAGCCTTGCTCTGTATTTAGTCAGAATTTACCATCAATAAGCTGGGGTAAGAAGTTCCCTAGTTAAGGTCCTTCACAGTTTTATTGAAGTGGCAACACATGTTTATTTGTTTGTTCGTTTTTTTTCCAGAAGGTTTTTTTTTTTCCCCTAGTTTTCTTAGTGGAAGAGAAGATGAACAACAGTCAGTATTAACCCTCTTGTCGCCACATTTTAAGGGTGAAAATGCCATTACTTAGACATTAAATTGATAGATTAAAGTATTATTTATTCCAAAGTAAAACTTTTATAATGTTGCTTTTTCATTTTGTCATAGCTGTATTTTAAGCACAGATTCTAAAAAAACTGAAATTTCCAGTCTGTTTATATCATACATGTAAGAAAACATCTCAAACTATGACAAGGAATGAAGAGTAGTATAAATGCTATAGATTCTGAAACCTATTTAAAAGTTTTTCTCTTAACATCAAAGGAACTGCAGGATAATAATTTTTATCTCGGTGGAGAAATTATTCTCTTTCTTTCTTGAGTACTTTTTCTTTCTCACAGTGGCCAATTAGGCCTGTGGAGAAATGTTAGTTCCTTAATAATGTCTGGATTGTAGGGATTCAATCCTGATGTGTACTTACAGAAAAAAAAATAGCCAAACTCAAACCAACAACTAGACACAAAATCCTTGGGGTTTCATATTTTTAATTAGAGTGTCTGAATTTGGAGAGGATGGGAAGTTCTGTTGCATGAAGGAGTAGAATCATCTTCAGGTACAAGTTGTGTAGTTTCTCGTCAGTCAAAGGGAAATGAAGCAAGTAAAGAAATAGGAAGACACCTGCTGTCTAGTCCACTCTACATGTTACAAAATGCATGTTATCACATGAAAGTGAATTATGGATATTTTTATCAGGAAGCACTGGGAACTGTTTCCTTTCAGTATCTTTCTTGAATATGATGATGCTGTTAAGGAATGTTAGGTTCAGAAAAGGAATAAATTTGAATCTGCTGGACAGGTAGCATTTGATTTTAAATGTTACCAGGGAAAAACAAATCACTGTAAGTATTTTTGCCAAATAAGAGCCTTCACATCCAATCCTTAGCACAGTATAAAGCTAAGAACTTTGATTTTTTTCTCCATCCAGCTTTAAATCTTTGCAACCTCTGATTTCAAACACTGAATTTCTATTTTTAAAAGTGGACTTTTTTTTTCCTTAACCAAGTTCTGGCAACTTTATAACAACTGTAAAGGTTGGAAAAGATTTTTTATGGTCATGATCAGTAAGTTGTCATTTAGTCTCAAGTCCATTAGCCTTTAAATCGACACTATAGTAGGCTTCCATTTTAGTCTCAATAACAAGTTTTGAATATTCATGGAAAATAAAAAGTCAAACCTAGCTCATATAAAATTTAGTCAACATAACTATTGCATTATAAAATAATTAAATTGTGAGATATTATCCTTATTCTTTAAAAACATAGAAGGATTTTTTTCACACTGATTTGTAAATAATATTTTATTGTAAATTGAGAATGTTTCCACTTACTTCAATGAATTTTGCACTATCCAGTAACAGCATAATAGTTTCCTTCACATCACTAGAAATTATCATAGTTCTCTTATTTGTCTATATTTTTAAATATATATCAGATCTTTTGTCCTTTTGCTTTTCCCCAGCCCCACATGTTTTGCTCACATGCAATAGAACTCAGACTATACTACGACACATGTTGTGGGGGTCGGATCATATTCTTCATGTTATTTAATTCACTATGTGTGACTATGATTTAGAAAGATGGCAGAGTCCCTGAGCAGGAGTAATGGAAAAGGCTGTTAAGGTGGGAAAGCAGGGGGAAAAAGCCAAATCTTGGAAGAAAATAGTCAACAGTTTGAGAGAACATGTGAGGAAAAAAGTTAACATGGGCCTAGGATAAACCTCTTGGTTCTGAATAACTCCAAGAGATATAACTTTTGTGACTTACACTTACCCTGCTGCTAAATTATTATACTCTCAATACAAAGACATTGAAGTCACTGTGAATCTTTCTGTTTATTTGAAATAATTTTGCATCAGCCGGTGGCAGGGCATCACGCCATGGGCTGATCATGATCCATCCATTTTGGAATGTGTTAAAAATGGGTAGGATAAATATTTTCTTGTCTTTGTGCATTCCTAATTGCATTAGTAACAAATATTTTTGTCTACATTTCTAGTCTAACAAATCCATTAATATTTTCTGCCCCAAAATTTACCCCAGTCCTGAACACAGTGCTAGACATAGATGGCTTCTTGCTGTTTCAATCCCTATTACTCTTAGTCTACTTTCAAATATTTCTTATTTAGAAGATAATTTCCTACCTAAACAACAGTTAGAAAGGGCTGTAGAGAAAGTGAAACAAGAAAATTTCATAAAATATATAGAATAATTTATTTTTTAAAAAATCAATTTGCTCAAACAATTGAATATGTAAAAGAGAACACATATATCACAGTGGAAGCCCAAAATGAATGAAACAGTAATGCTGGATATTTAAAGTAACTTATTTCTTCACAGGACACTTTTTAAACTGGTGGTATTTTACCCTCAAATCCAATCACAATCTGTAAAATTCCTAATCTCTTTCTACAAATATTTATCACTAATTTGAGGTTTTTAAGAGGAAAAAAAAAAGATAAACGGACAATTTTAATTATATTGGCCAACTCTTTTATTAAGAAACATGTAATTTTAAATGGTTAGAGAATTAGATCGATTTCATAACCTTTTCTGTAGCTGTCTAAATATACAGGAAGGACAAGACTGTCTTGAGGAAATGGCTGGATTACACAGAAGGCTCTACAGGTGAGGTAGACTTTATGGAACTTCCATAGCTCGAATGTTGTTAGTTGTCATTAAAGCTGTGGGCCTTTCCATGGGACCTAAATGTACATGCATTCTGAAGGAACATCTGCTACCAATTCTGCTTAGTTACTCCCCATACCCTTAAGCATCAGATATTTAAGGGCTTACCATATGCCTGTACCTTTCATACTTGACAGTACGTATCTAATGCCAAGTCTGCAATGCCAAGTCCTCAATGCCAAGTTTAAGCAACTTGTCACAGCCCTCAAAGAGCCAAGGATGTAAATGCTTCTGCTAATTGAAGGTCTTTGGTCTTCTCTACCCACCAGTGCTGCAATCTTCCCTACTCCCTTTAGCTATTGGAAAAACACCCTCATTCACCAGAAGTGAATTACCTTTAAAGTGTACACACACTTCAACTCACAGCAGCTGCTGGTTCAGCTGAGTGTTTTGTGAATGTAATGAACAAACATTTGCAGGGGATTTAGGAGAAAATAATAAAAAGTTAAAAGAGTATGTTTTTCAACTGCCTTCAGCCAGTTTGGAGACTCAGATGTTTATTTGTTGTGCAAACATTGGAAATTTTTGCTCCATGGATCAAGTCCATACATATTTGCATAACTAATAATTACCTGGTTACACATTTGGCTTGCCCCGTTCTATATAAAGGTAAACACTAAAAATTCTCTTGTGTGGTGTTAAAAGCCACATTTTGTGGTTTACACAAGTAATGGTTAACATAATTCAAAGAAATAGTTAGCATAGTTCAAAGATTTAAATAGACTTTGGTGGCATTAGATGTCTCCTTCCAGTTATTAACAACTAAGAGATTTAAAATTATATTTATTGTTGAAAATTCACATTTCCTGACTTTTGTATTATACAAGAGATTATTTCTTCCCTGAAATGCAATTTATTCTGTACTAAATAGAAGCCTCTTACTTCAGCTTCAATCAAAATCATATCTTCAAATATAATGACCTGGTCTCAGGTCAGACTGTGACAGTTCCCATACACTTCCAGTGACAAATAAGGCTCATTACACCAAATATTGGCATAAACGTTTTAAGATTCTTTCAAGTTTCTTGGCTTCAGGTAAAGTTCCAAAGTCTAAATTAGGATCACAGATCTGTCAGGGATGCATCATTTAGGTACCACTTTCTAAACCAAGAGAGGCAGTGAGCCTTCAAAGAGAGACATAGGAACATGAACACAGGAATTACTGTCTGTTCAAACCTTCCTATGTTCGGAGAATCAAACCAGCATCAATTCTCTGTAGAATAATATATCAGATCTAGATGTTCCTATTATTACTTTCCCTTTCAAAATAAACTTGGTCTTTTTCTGTTGTTTCATCATTTTCCTTCATCTTCCAAATAGCTGTATTAATTGCCATCAAAAACTGCTGACATTTCAAGCTAGAAATTTATGAAAATTTTACAGGTTGGAACCTGATCAATCCAAACATTATTTCCTTTTACATTATTCAAACATTCTCAAAATGAAAGATCAGATTGTAAAACCTTCTCAAATTCACTGTTGTTCTTATAAAATAAATACAATTTGTCAAAAATTTGCTCCCAGTTTCTTGATAGTTGATGTACTTACAGCTGGGTTGCATAAAAACACAGACTTAAGTATCCTCTTACAGTGGACTAGAGATCTAAGAAGCAGCAGACATATCTTCACTTAAGAAGAGCATCTTTAAGTTTACCGTGTGTCTAAAACACTAACAAGATTATTAAAATCGAATACAATTTGGTAATTATTGTTTATTGTCCTAATAATTTCTGGGGTGAATAGACACAACTCCAATGACAAGAGCAAGGATCATTGTTCTTTGAGAAGTCTGGAAATCAGTAAAGTAGGAAAATCTCCTGGAAATCAGCAAAATGTGAAGATTTTTCTTCAGATGAAGATATACCATGTCCATATTACGCTCTGTTCCCATTTTGGATAGTTACCTCAGTGAACTCTGATGCTCTGGGAGTAACAAGGAAAGAAAGTTCTCCACAGAAGCACTGTAGGAGACTTCAGCTGCCTCACTCTTTGTCCCACCTTCAGAGTGTCAGCACACAAGTACTATGAACGCTGAAGGCAGTAATAATTCTTTCAGCTGCAGGTGTTGACTTAACAGCTTCCCAGGTTCATCCATGCTTGGGGAACAGAAACAGGCATATGTGGATTTAATGACCTCATGGAGATTCAGTTTATATTACCAGGAATGGGTTTGCATCTCTCCACGGACTATAGAAACAGCTTTGAGACACTTGGCTCCTAACTTAAATGTCTCAGAAGGCTATGCTTAATTAGAACAAATAACTAAACAACTATTAATATTGAGGGGGATGTAATCAGTTTACCTACTCCTGGTACCCATCTCGTGGTCTTATTGCTATTCCAGTGCAAAGTTTACACCTATAAACTGAGAGAAACTTGTAGTCCTGTGAATGTACTGGGCATTGGTGGCAGGTTAACAACAAGATCATGAAACAAATCACAAGGCAGTTTGTTTGAGAGACAGCTATTTTTGTGTAGTTCCTTGTCTGGTCATTCACTGACATTCGTGAGAGTCACATCATCTCTTTTTGACCATTTCTCATTGTTTTGTCTTCCTGATTTGCTACTCTGATAGAAAAGTAATATTTTTTAGAAAAAAGACATTTACGTAACAAATACAGTAAATGGGTAGCTAGCGGGACACTCCATCATTCCTAAAAATTAAGCTGGCTATCAAGATACTTTAAAAAATCTGGCTTGACATTTTCTAAAAAATATCTGTTCAAATTAATTGTCACTAGAGTGATTAATTGCTTTTCAGGTGGATGTCGTGGTTAGAAAATACAAAGCTTTCACTATGTACACTTCTATAGCACTAACAAAAATGCAGACAAGAATATCCTTAATCTCATTAGAAAAAGATGTGCAACCACAGACTCTCCCATGACCCACAGTCAAATCTGAATAGATTGTTATCTGTAATGCTAAGGAGAAGACTACAAGGGTATTCACATCCCTTTGCCTTTCTCAAAGTTATCTGATTAGAAATGATTCTCATTAAAATGCAATAAGGTGGTAATATTCATGGCATATACTGGAGGTAAACCGCTAGTATCACTGTTTCCTGGATCATTGTATAAAGCCAGTATAAAACTGCCATCATTATCAATACTACTATAAAATACTCATAAAGACACTTACAATCAATGAACATAAAAATGAAAAGAAATATTTTACATATTCATTGAAGATTTAAAGCAAACATTATTGATGACTTTGGGTGGGATGCCTTTGAGTGAGAAAGGCATATCATTTGTGACTCAGCTGTAGATTTTTTTTTCTATGTGTGCTAGATAAATTCCACCTATAATCCTTGAAATGTATGGAATGTTTTGTAAGTGTGTTTTAAGAATTCCTTCCTCAAATTGTGTTCTGCTCTGCAGTTTGTTTTTTTCTAAAGTGTTTGGAAGGCTTTTTTTGCAGTTACTATGTAAATTCCTAATGCTACAAGTATTTAGGATAATGTTTACCTTCATAGATAAGTGAATACCTTAGTTTGAAGGCTAGCAAGACCTATTTGGAATAACTCACTGCAAACATACATTTATCCTGCAGCTCAAGCTTTTCTACTTTATATGCTTTCTTATCTTCATCTTAACATATTAAAGTGTCATTAAAACTAAATGCTGCTTTCCGAGGCAGTTGTGAAGATTACTGGTTCTATACATAATTAATTATGTATAATTTTATTATTATTATTATTGTTATTATTATTATTATTATTATTATTATTATTATTATTATTACTATTATTATTATTAGGGGTTCTGGGAGGCAGGGAGTTTGTTGGGGTTTTTTGTTTGTTTTTTCCCCCAGCTAAAAACTTTGAAGTCAAGTGTGAGCACTTCATTCTGGAGTGGAAGTTCATTTCTATTCCTAAAATGGAATCAAGCTAAAATAATTCTTGGACTATGAGCAATATCTGTGGTATTTGATATTCATGGAATAATATTGATTCACATCTCATTGCTGAAGACAAGTTAGTAGCTTATGAGGCACAGAAATCACTTTTGTACTTGTACATTTCATTAAGTTCCAATTCTTAAAGTTATTTAAACAATTTATCCTTAAGTTACCACAGTAAAAACCACATAAAGTTAAAACTCTATCCTATATTTCCCATCTCCTTGATATAATTAATGACCGTTTGGCAAATTGTGGAAAATTGTTCCCACTTGTTTTCCTAGCAGAGAACATGACTCTTTCTAATAGTTAAGTTGTTAGATCTCATTACCAATTCCTTCCAGATCTCTCTTTTTGCTATTCTCAAGTCTTTTGTTTTAATAACAGTTCAGTTATCTCTCTAACCTCCGAGCTAATTAATGAGCCACAGGGGATGTTGCACAACCATAATGGCCACTTGAGACCAACATCTGAGACTGTAAGGGTAATAGTGATTCCAAACCATATGGCAAAATGATTAGCCTCCCATCTTACATTCAAACAGAACTCAGATCTATTCCAATTTATCAGTATGAATAATCAAAGCTTATTCCACTCAGGCTACCTGTGTATTCTTTACAGTTCCAATGGAACACATGCTTAAAGAGTAATAATAGTGGATTATGAAATTCAAGTGTGCAATGCAGCACTTTTCATACATTTGACACTTTATTTTTTCAACCAGTTTGCTGAGTCTGGATATGTCCATAGTGATGGTCTTGGCAGAAGGAACAAAACTCTATTCATGTAATCTTCTATGACTTTTTACAAAATTATATAATAATAATACAATATAATAATATATAATTATAATATATTGCCCATATTCACTTGAATAAATAAGTTCATAATCATGCATTATTTCTTTCTTATTGTGCTTTATCTGTAAATCCTAATTCACTTTACAGAGAAATCCTTTTCATTATCCCCATGTTAGAGAGGAACAAGTGGCAAGCCCTTGCTTAAGGTAACACAGCAAGTGTTTTATTCTAGCAAGACTTTGTTTCTTGAACTGCACTCTGCTATTTAATTTGCCAAACTTCAAAGCTTTTTGCTGAGGTTTTTCATTTTGTATAGTGCTAGTATAGATGATTTTTTGATACAACTCAAGAAAAAGCATAATAATATGTATCAAAGCTAAACAGTTAAATGAAAGTTGAAATAAATATTATCTCAGGAGTCCCAGAACAAAAGAGATGTCAGAGATAGGATTATCTATACAATTAAAACCATTAAAGGTACATTAAATCCCAGACAATTAACTTGACAGTACTGATAGATTTAGTTCTTCTCTAAGTGTGGGTGGTAAACGGGGACTTTATTTTAAATCAGACATTCAACTTCTTCAGAAATTTTTCTTACTATTTTCCCCTGACCATCACATTTCTGATATAACACAGGTTGCTATCTACTCAAACATTTTTCACAGATAGGTCACTAATTTTGGAATAAAAGAGAAGGTTTCTAAAGAAACTGAAGAAAGAATTCTCTGTGTCTGTCTGCCTATATGCCCTCTAAATAGCTCTGGAATACAATGCCTAATTTTAACTGAATATGACAGACTGATAAATGTTTTGAAGTAGTACTATGGGCCTCATACCAAAAGATAGTCTGGTAAATCCTACAATCTTTACAATGAAACCCAGAAAAAGGATTCAGCTTTTTAGAGATATGGTAAAGCTAAAGATGAAATTATTACTATTGTCACCAGCTATTTTATCCCTGCTATCTGTGTTGTTGGAAGGTGAGATACAAAAAAGAGAAAGAGAATGAGAATAAGAAAAAAAGTCAGGAAATCAGGTGTCTAATACAGATTTGCTAGAAATAGCAGGAGTCACTTTCAGGGTACATTAATGTTTAGATACATTCTGACAGAATATGTCAGGAAGTAAAAAGTTTTAACGATGGAAGTATAACATAGAATGACTAATCACAGAATTTCATGAAGAACTGCAGTGAAACCAAAACTGAGAAACAAAATAATTGGTTTACCCAATCCCAAATGGTTAAGCTTTTCCAGAGAGCAAACATATACTCTTCTACTTTGATTTAATCATTTTGCCAATGTTTTTGTTTTGCACCACAGTATATAGTGACACTTTTTAAAAGTATCCAGTCAAGAGCTGGAGAATGGCAAGAAGAATCACCAGTGCAGATGACACTAGAGGTAACTTATGCAGGAACAAAATGGAAGTTGTTTGGTTATAAAATATATAAAAAATATTGACTGGAAATTACTGGCTTTCTTAGCAATAAGATAACCTGCAAAACATTGCTGGACAGAGATGGGATCCATGCAATATTTTTTGCTACAGAAAGAAAATTCTACATTAACTTTATGCAGGTTTTGATTTTTTTTGTTCATAAAATCTTTTAAATTTTTATCAAGAAAGTTCAGGACATAAAATAATATTATAGTAATTTTAAAACTACCTATTTAGCCCAATATGAGGAATAGTCTCCGTTCTGTCTGCATAAATCAAATCCTGAAATAATAATAAATATTTTAGAAAACTAAGGAAAGAGAATTTACCTCTGTGGAAAACCTGTGCCAACGAAATACCTATGGCCACAGAAAAAACCCTCTGAGAGTCACAAAACAAAAAATCATATATAACTAAATATTATCACACTTCCAAGTATTTGAGGAAACTGTACACTATCCTTATTCATAATCTCTGGTGGACTGTTTAGGAGGATAAGATTGTTAGCTCATATCATAATATTACCAAACTCAGTGTTTTTATATTTCAGAATCACAGACTTTTGATATTGTAAAATATGAATTCAAATATAATCAATTAACTTTAGTTAAAAATATAATCCATTGGAATTCACAGAATCATAGAATGGTTTGGGTTGGAAGGGACCTTAAAGGTTATCTAGTTCCAACCCCCCCTGCCATGGGCACATGTGTTGGGTTTGTGTGGCAATGTTTTAACAGTGCCAGGGTTACAGGAGTGTCTTCTGTGAGAAGCTGCCAGAAGCTTCCCCATGTTTGAGGGAGGCAGTGCCAGTCAACTCCAGGGTGGACCAGTCACTGGCCAAGGTCCAGCCCATAAATGCTGGTACTAATGCCTGCGTGATAACATGTTTAAGAAGAATAAAAAAACCAAAAAAAGATCATACAGAAGTAATTGCAGCCAGAGAAGAAGGGAATAAGAACATATGAGATTTATTTTACTTCTCGTTATCCTACTCTGATTTTGATTGGTAATAAATTCAGCTAATTTTCCTAAGTCTGTTTCACCCGTGATGGTGATTAGTGAGTGATGTCTCCCCATCCCTATCTCAACACATGAGCCTTTTGTTATATTTTCTCTCCCCTTTCCAGTTGAGGAGAGGATTGACTGATAGGGTGGTTTTGTGGGCACCTGTCATCCAGCCAGGGGCAACCCAGAACAGCTTCTACTAGACCAGGTTGCTCAAAAACCAATCCAACCTGGACTTGAACACTTCTAGGGATGGACATCCACAACAGCAGTTTACTGCCCAACGCCGTTCCAGTGTTTCACCATCCTCACAGTAACGAGTTTCTTCTTAATCTACCCTCTTTCAGTTTAAAGCCGTTCCTCCTGGTGTTATCACTACACGCCCTTGGAAAAAGTCCCTCTTCAGCTCTCTTGTTGGCTTCCTTTTGGCACTGGAAGGTATAATAAGGTCTCCCCAGAGCATTTAGACTCCCCAGAGTCTAAACAACCCCAACTGTCTCTGCCTTTCCTCACAGGAGAGGTGCTCCAGCCCTCTGATCAACTATGTGGCCCTCCTCTGGATCCACTCAAGCCAGTCCATATTCTTTTATTTACTTGGGGCACCAAAGCTGGATGCAGCACTCCAGGGGGTTTCTCACATGCTTCTTGTGATGCAGCCCAGGATACGGATTTACATGTTGTAATTACACTTTGATTTGTTCAGTTTTTACAGGGACTTTGGACACTGCTCTGTGAGATTATGGAATGAATTGCATATTCTACAAACTAACTTTCAGAAGCAAAAGGTCAATAACTATGTCTTCGACATAAAAATAAAACCCACTATGTAGACTGAACTATTTATGTTCCTCTTAACATTTAATAAAAAGCCTGAAAGTCACAGAATGGCCAGTTTTTGCTCCAGAATGCTTGAGAACCCAAGGGACCTAAGCACAGAACCTATATGCAACTTCCTGACAGTGTATGTAACCTTGACTTAATTCAAGGTTACATACCAGCTTGGAATGTATTTTTTTATAAAAAAATAAAAAGTTTTTATCCTACTTGGGCCACTCTCTTCACTGTTTGCCAGTTATTGCCTCAGGCTATTCTGTGGGGCTTCTGAGTAGTTATAACTTCTCCTCTGGATGCGGTTGTGTTAGATTAACCTTTGGTTCTCAAAAGGTCATGTTTTTATTCATTCTCTGAATCAAACTACCAATGCATTCTCTTAGGAGATCCCAAACACAACCCTCTGCATTAAACAAAGGAAATTGTTCATATGTCTTCCACAAGTTTTCTTTTCCAAATATATGTGTATTGACCTTATAGCACTATCTAGCCTGAACACAGTTTCATTGTAAAGCATATGTGAAAGGCAAGAGCTTTTCTTCAGTGGCAGACTGAAAATAAAGAGCCCCATGAGCTCTTTCTTTCAGCAGGACTGCATTTCCAGTTTATTTATAGCTGTCTAAAATGGGTGCTTTCATTTCAGTTTTCTGCCCATGTTACTGGAATTCACAAATGAACACAAGTGAGTACGTTACCTGATTTTCTCATTTTCCAAGTATATTTTTCTCTTAATGACTCCAGTAGTTTCAAATCAAAATTATTTCCTACTGAATCTAGACATCCAAACTAAAAAGTCACTTGCAGGATCCACTAATTGGTGATAATGACTCTTCATTCTTGAAGAGATGGATATTTGTTTTTAACATTTTATGAGGAAATGTTTCTGACTTCTATTTCATTCTTAGAGGAAAGAACCTGTTTAGGGGATTTACTTACCCAGATGTTATAAAAATATGAATCCAATTAGTGGAGAGGGGGGGAAAAGACAAAACCTTTTGTGTGCTTTACTTTAGAGGACTATTCTGAACCAGTTCATAAAGATCTTCTAACCTGATACGAGAACTGGCTTCATGGTCAGACCACTCAATTTTGTCCTCTTGTTACCTACTACAGTTGCAAAGCTTTGACAGGAAACAGGATAGAACAGGCAGTTGGCCATATGCTGTAATGGATCGGCCTCAAAGGTGGAATTCACAGGACCTGGATTTATTTCTACTTCTCCACTACAGACTATTGTGTCCTTGGAAATGGATCTCAAACCTCTGTACTTGAGTCGCCACTACTTCAAAGTGGGAACAATTCTGCCATATTCCCTGTAAAGTGCTCTCACATATGATGATGAAAAGTGTTATAAAAAGAGTACTTTAATAATTGGTACAAGCTGCTATATGTCACCTTCATATTGATTAGACTGCTTTATGCTTGCTTGAAAGCAAGCTATTGTTTAAATTAAACAAAATCAAGAGTGAAATAAACTGTGTAAGTTTGTCCCTACATCCTTTCAGCTTAATTCCACTTGTTTAAAGTCATGTAGTTGCCTCCATTCCCGAGCTGTGGAGGTTTGCAGAGTATTAAGACCCCCCACACCCCCTCCATTCATGAACTCTGGCTCATTATGTCCTTTCCTATGTGGCTGTGGGCTGCCAGAAATTATAGATGGAAGTTATTCCTTTATACAGAAGGGCAGCAGAGGAGCTGTTTGGCCTGGAATAATCACCAGGCTGTTCCAGAGCTACAGGGTGGCATAGTAAAAAAGGTGCAAAATGTTCAGTAGTTTTGGAAGACAAAGAGGGCAGTCAGAAAAGGAGAGCTGGCAGGCTGCAGAGAGAGGAAGAGGTGAGGAGGGCAGCGTGCAACCAGGAGTGGACCTGTGAAGTGTTTTGAGAGTAAGGAAGAGAAGCTTAATATGTAAGGAAGCAAGGAAAGAACAAGATAGAAAATCTTTGCAGCTGTAGTTTAGGTGGAATGAAAGGAGGCCAAGAAGCTGAGGGCAATGGATGCTGCTCATCCAGATTTGGAATTTTATCTACAAGATTCCCACACACTAGCCCACCATCCTTTGATCTTTATCTTTTTCAAGTACTCCCCTTTGGTCAAATCTCCAAGAGAACTGCTGCTGTTGGATTGAAATTGCATTCCACTGCCAGATACTGGAAGTAACTTACCTATGCTCAGTCTAATCATCTTGTCATATCATCATTTAAAACATCAGTTAGCCATTCCTCTCTGAAATTACATAAAGATGTTCTTTCTACTCCTGTGAATCTCTTCACTGTTTGGTTCTCATGCCAGAGTGCTCAGGCAAGGAGATAGTTGAGCTGAATTTAAGGACTTTTGTTGACTGCACGACTTGATCTTTGAAAATATTTACTTTGCACCACGAAGATTTTACCCACTAATCTTTGTTACATAATGCAGCAAATGCAACAAGGTCCTAAATGTATTTTATAAAATGTGGAATATTTTCAATCACATTAAACCTGGTATATTTATTTTCCTGGAAGTTTTTCTGACCATTAATTAAAATCTGCCCATTTGGATTTGACCTCTCATATTTATTTTTTTGTAGCTAACAAAATTATAACCTAAAAATAACATGAAGATATTTAATGTTATGCATTGCATATTGCCACTAAAATCAATAGAAATGTTATTGTATATATTAGTCATAAGTATTTGAAAGACTTGGGATTAGTTTGACAAACCTGAAGGAAAAAATCAAAGTTTAAATTTCCATAATTTATGGTTATAATTTAGATGGGTGGAGGGAATTAAGAAAACATATTTGTTTACAACTGTATTTACCAGTCTGCCCCTTTTTAGTTAGACACCTTCGGGAAAACACTGCATATTAGATTCTCTTCCTTCCGTCATTAAAAAGAAAGCTATGACAGCAGATTTGAACTTCTTGGTTGCACCATAACACCAGATTTCCAGTCCTAAATCCTCTATATAGAATGGAGATATAGGCCCTTTATGGAACACACCTGCTATCAGTTATTGTTATGGTCATTGGGAATTAGGCATATGAGCTATTTGTTTTCCCATTTACACTCATTCTCTCCAGATGCAGTAAAATTTTCCTATCAAGTCTAAGGTCCAGTTCCGCCATCCACTTTTCTCTCAGAGATCAACATCATAGGTTTTCCACACAACAAAATGTTCAGTCTTCTCTAGGAAGTCTCTTTCTCACTCTCTGTACACCCAGTTTCAATTTCTTTTTTCAGCTGTGGTAACAAAAGAGTCTGACAGATTGATAAGCTGCACCGTGTTTTGGCTACTGCTGAGCACAACACCAACGCTGTAATGTTTTTTCCTTAGATGAGGGCAAGATCCTGGGAGGGGACCCAAGTAGGCCAGCTGACCCAAACTGACCCAAGGGATATTTCAGCCCATATGACGTCAGCTCAGATATAAAAGCTAAGGCATAGAGCAGGAGGGTGGGCATTCATTGTCTAATGGCTGCCTGCTGAGAAACCATCCAGTGTACCAAAGCCCTGATTCTTGGGAGTGCCCGACCATCGCTGCTGATAGGAAGTAGAGAATAAACTCTGATATCTTTCGCTTCTGCAGGCACAAGCTTCACTTTGCTTTTTGTTTTAAATAAACTGCCTCATCCCAACCCATGAGTGGGTTTTTTTTTACACCTTACTCTCTCCCCTGTTCTGCTGGGAAGGGGAGTGATAAAGCACTGGGTGGGCACCTGGCATTCAGCCAAGGTCAACATATCACAATATTTGATTGCCAAAGTTCAGAATAACTTTGGCATTTCTTTGTCAAAGAATGAAGAACTTCATCAATGGTTCAACTTTTATGGATCTATCATCTCTTGATCAGTAGACAATAAACTCAGACAAAAGGAGAGCTTTGAGCTGTAGGACTCTGGAGGATAAATAATGATGGAGTAAACCCCTAGTATTGAAACAGATGCCACCTCAACACAAATAAATACTGTATTTTAATTTAATCACAGCTTTTGGGATATCTGATGTTTTCTCTAACCTTCAGCTCCTAGAGTAATATTTTCGTATAAGAATCTCAGCTTTCATATAAAGAACACCCCACCTTAGCCCTCATGGTTAAAATATTTACTGTTAAGTCTCATGTAAAATTAAAGAGGGCAAATAAAATGTGTAAACATGATCATGCAAATACATATTTTTAAAACCAAGCTCATTATTATTCAGGGGTTAACATATATCTTTCGAGTGTCTGAAGTCAGCAACACTGTAAATTACAGAGTCTTTAACCTAGTAATGTAAAAGGCTAACATGAATCAAAAAGGATAGGAAATAGTAAGGAGAGAGTGGAGAAACCTGGCAGGAAAAACACTGATACCACTGTCTACCCTTTCCAGAGGTACTTCTGTGTGGCATAGCTGACTAAGGGAAGCAACTGGAGACATTGGGCTTGATGGCAGAAGTGGCTGAGTAACTTCAGTGGAGAAAGGGTGATGGTTTTGTGGATGGGTTTGCAGAGCACGGTACACAGGAGGCAATGAAGAAAGTGGAGAAGCAAATAAACAGGCTATTTGGAATGACATTGCTGAGGGAGAAAAGGAGAGGTTAATTACACATAGTTTTATTTTAGGGCTTTCTAAAGCTGACACAGAGGGAAGATCTCTGGTTTAGACTGAAAAGATTATTTCTACAATACAAAGATATAAAATAATATTTTTAATATGTTTTGAATTCCACAGAATAATCTCATTTTAACTTTCATGAAAAGTGTATCTAAATCTTCTGTAAAAAAAAAATTATGATTTTGTATTTTTTGTTACGTAATGGTATTATGTATAAATCTAAAAGTGAAAAAGAAGAGGTAAGAATGAATCTGCATTATCATGTTAGCTTGGATGTTACTTTACAGCTCACATTTGAGTGTAAATTTCTCATTAATCCATGGCCTGTGTATTTTTTGTACTCTGGGAAAGCCAAGAATGCCCCTTGTTAAGCTGTACAGGCTGTGTGGTTAAAGATAGTCAAGACACTTGGCTCTAAAATCTCAAATCAAATTTTGAGTGCAAGCAAGCCTAATTTAAAGACAGTGTAACTGTACTTTATGTCATCTTGGACAGAACAACTTTGAATTGACAGCCTTGTAACGTGGAAGGCATATGAGAACTGGGTTATCCTCTGTTCATCTTCCTTGAGCTGCTTCAGGATGTATAAACAAGTGAAATACAGTTAACATCTCATGATTCCTTTACTGAATCTCAAGCAAGAGAAAGTCATGGAAGCAAGGAAGTACTACAGCCCCAGCTAAGCCCAATTCCCATTGCTCTTCCACCAGGATCAGTGGAGCTGTCACTGGCAGTGTTGGGATTGCATGCAGCCTGGAAACAAACCACATAATACCCACAGTGCAAGGTGGCCTCTCTGCAGAGCCTATTTCAGGGCCTTTCCAAGTCTCCATGGAGTAATGCTTGGCATATGCACAGCCCCATTTTTTAAATGCTCTTTCAATATGTTTTTCCAAATGCCTTCAACTGGCTCAACGGTCTCTAAAAGTGAAATACAAAGCTCTTGAACTGTTAAGACTGAAACTTTAGAGCCCTTTAAATGCAGATAGTTTATTTAAGTTCTTTTCCTTTACAGGATAATTCTCTGAGTTTATTGTCACTGTACTACATGATTCGTATCCTATATTTCTTAGTTGAATCATTTCAATCTTCAGAGAGTAATCATCTTTCTACCTGTCTGTAACAGAGTATGTTCTCAGTTGACTCCCCCTTTTTTTTTTCATTACCTACTCATTTTTAAACACTTAATTTTATCTGGGTTTTTATTTGCTATCTGCTTTTGAACACTGCCAACTAAAATGAGGAGCCAAGTCACAACACTATTTTGCATCTGTGCCTACAAATGTAATATCAAGAAAAAATTATTTAGGATATAACTTACAACATCGAATTTTGCCATGCAGTGTATTGAGCACTGATTAGAACAATTCAGCAACAGATCAGGCCAGCTAGAGCATTGGGATCTGCTTGCCTTGGAACCAATACAACTTCTCAGGAATATATTCAGTTTCTACGTCACTGGAAGTAAATTCATTGCCTGAAAACATATTCTTTATCGAGTTTTATGACACCATGCAATGGAAACGAAATATAATTTAGTCTAGAAATTTAAATGCTGTCATGTCAACTTCCTGATGATTCAGATATGCTTGAATGCATGTGCACATACTTTATATTAGTTCCAGTGTAAGGGGTGCTGTTTCATGTAAAGAAGCCTGGCCTAGAACTTAAAAAACCAGGTTTTGCAATTCTGAATTTTCCCGGGCCTGTTTACTATCCTTAGGAAACATTCTGATGCCTTCTGTTTTCTATCTGTATAATATGAAGATCATACTACTTTCTTTTATGCTGCTTTAAGATCTGCAGATGAAGTTATTGAGGGATGCAAAGTCAAAAACCACAAAAAAAAAATGTCATTACATTAACATCTCAAGCTTCCTTAACAGCTTAGTGTTACCAAATTATGAAAATAAGTAGCAAATGGCTAGACTGCTCTTTGATAGTTTTCATAAACCATTCTGTGAAAAGACAACCTAATTTCCCCCAAAATTTCCCTTCACCTCAGAAAACACCACAAACATGTCTCTACTGTCTAGGCTTTATCAAAAACTTGGCCAAGCTTGCACAAAATTATCCTTGTGTTCCACAGATTGGAATTCCTTTACACTTGAGTCTGGCACACAACACTGAATTTATCCTGTGACAAAATGTGGGTTTGTATAAAGTTTATCCTGAGTTCAGATGTACATTTCATGAAGAATGGATTCAGTGAGAGTGACCTGCTCTCAGGACTGGTCAAAAGAAGAAATATGAAATGTGGTTTAGGGTATCTCTGTTCTCCCTTGATCTTAGTGCCAGTTTGGCTGCTAACATATATCAGAACAGCTTCAATAAATGCTAAATTATATATAGCCCCAGAGGGGATATATAAACCACTGGGGATGTTCATTATTCCGAAATGATCTAACTCTTCCTCCAGCTATATGTGCTACATTAGGCAATGTATAGGAATCATCTGGCCAAACATAGCTGCCTACAGAAGGAGTCATTTAGATCTTGTTTATAGTCAATGCAGTGTAGTGGGTACTTGTAGGAAATGGTTCAACTTACTCTGAAGAAGACATCTAACACAGATCAGATAAAATGCACCCTAGAAGTGCCAGAACACGCTTCCAAGCTGAATCTGTGCAGACAAGAATTTAATTTAGGACAGAAGAGTGATAGAGAGAGAAAGAGGTAGATACAGTGTGCAATATATCTGGCTAATTTTATCCTATTTTAGGATAAAACTTGAGCACTCCATGGAGATCCCTACTTCCCTCTTTTAACTAAAAAGAGGTCATGGGATGTCAGCCTTGGGTAATAATGTCCATGTGTGCAATTCTAAGATGGTGGGATGAATCCCACTCTGGAAAAGGCTAGGTCAATTTTGACAAGATCTTCAAGACTTACAGACTTTTAGATTGGGGCAGATGAGATTTATTGGTAAATAAAAATCAAGAAACACTGAAACTCATAATATATTAAGAGTCCATTCTAAATGTTATCTAATCATGTATCTCTTATTGTGAAATGTATTTTTCTGTTCTTATGTTACTTCTCTGTCCTATCAAATAATAAGAGTCATATTCAAATCCTCTGGTTACTTTACACTGCAGCCTAAAATGGCTTTGCAATTGAAGCTAATTCAAGGACTTCATCCAGGTCATGCCCCAAAGGCAACATGTTTGTGTCTATGTGAGTGCAACACCATAATAATGTGTGTTACCATCACTTGGTCTATACATAAAACTTTGTCAGTGTGCAGTATACCTCTGTCTCCGGTCTGGTTTTGGATCTAGTCCTCAGTTCTTCCCCAGTCTGACTCAATGCCATAACCTCCAATAATTCCAGTTAGTTTAGGTACCAGGACACTGGAGTATTATGAATCCAAACAGCTCATTTGATGTATAGTTTCACAAAGGGATTATTTCAAATGTAGAAAAGATAAAACATACTTTATTTGTTGAATAACAAAATTAAATCTTCTGTGTGCATTGACCATAATTATTCTCCAGAAAATACTAATTAACAAAACTCGATAAGTGATGTAAACTCCCACATCCCTCTATTACTATTTTGCTACCTGTATAGCATAAAAGCTTCATGAAAAAGAATGCCACCATTAAACTTTTCAGAACTTAAGAAAAAAGAAGCAGATAACTAAAAACATGAACCTTTTTAGGAAGAAGTGATAAATGAACTAGAACTGAGCAATAAAAAGAAACATAAGTCAATTTTTAAATGCTAAGGATTTATAAGAGTATGATTGGAAGTTTAAGACTAATTCTCTTTAAATGAAAGTTAGGTTCTTCTCTCTACTGACTTCATAGAGTATTTGATGTACTCCTCTTGTTAAGCTCCAGCCATAGAATTATCTCCACCATTTAACACAGGAGGTCTAACACAGTCCCTACACTCCAGTCTATTATATATCCTCACATTTGAATTACTCAGCTGTTACTGGTAGCTAAGAAAGCAGCAGCCCGTTTAATATTGTAACTATGTTTCAAGAACCAAATATGTTTGTAGCCTGAATTAGTACACCCAATACCAACCAACATTAGAAGCTGTTGAGAGCACAGGTGGTTTTTTATTATTTTAGCAGGACATGTCATGGACAAATATTATTCGAAATTCAATTTAAGCAAAACCTCACATGATTAATCTAAAGGAGTTATGGTACTTTGCAAAACTAGTTTATAATTACTATGTATGTCTTAATTTGAACGGTGGAGTTATGAAATACTTGAGCAAATTAATGTGATATGACTAATTTTCAGACTCACATTGATGTAGGGAGACTTACTTTGTAGTGCAAAAGAAATTGCACTTTAATTTATGCTTGTGTGCATCTCTGAAATTGGTCTTGACAGGTTAAAATGAGGAAGAAAGTTGAAAGCTAGGAATTTCCCCAGAAGAATTTGGCAAAAAACTAACATAAGAGACTTTGTTTTAGCAATGTTCATTTTTTAGTGATAGTCTGGTCAGACTCAATTTTTCTCCATATAAATTGTGTTTCTTTACTTTCATGAAGTTTGATTAAGGGATTAAAAAAATTCTAAGTAATTAAATACAGAAATTGCCATTCCAGACACTCTGTAAGAAAGTTGCAAGTGTAATGTTTTCAAACACTGAAAAATGTGTTCTGCACTGTAGTATCTTTTCTGATAAATGCTAGTTACTACACTTACATCGAAAATAACTGGTTACACATTAGTGAGACTTAATCCTGTGATGTCAATATGAATCTTCCTCTGATTTCAAAACACTGTACAGCATGCCTAGCAAATGAGAAATAACACCAGGTAGAAAACTCCCTTGTAGTTTATTAAACAACTATCTCCAGGGGAGAAAAAAATGAAAACAAAAAAAAAACAAAACAAACCAACGAAACCAAACCAACAAAAAAACCCACCCAAACAAAACAAACAAAAAACCCCACCAAACTTAAGGACTTCAAATGTTAGAGAAATTTTTTTTTTTCAGAAGACTTTGGTTAAATGTCAGCCATCTTTTTGCTCAAGAAGTAAGGAAACCAATGACATGATTTTTTAGTACCTTCACATGTTTTCAAATTGCAGTAAAATTTGGAAAGTCAGGCAGTATTGTTGGTGGAGAGTAAAATCTAATGTAGGCAAGTTTCGTGTTCTGTACATAAATCAGTTGCTCTTACAAGACTGCAGAGGAAGACCACTTGGAGCTTTAAACTATCCTAACACTCCTGCTTCTGTCATCAAAACACTACTTTTTTCATGATTGATTTTTAACTTTTGACCAGAGAAAAAGTAATAATAGATATCTTCTGGTAACTGATAATGATTCTATCAATGACAGATTGCCCTCAATGACAGATTGCTCCTATGATACTTGTTTATCTTGAATAGTCCTTTACATCCAGGCCGAACTGGGGGAAATTAAAAGTGAGGTACAGATCTGTTAATGATACCCATGGTAGGTAACTAAGCCTTTGAGAACTGCTTGTAATCTCACAACATATCTGAGTTATCTGTTGAGGCCGTCATTTGAACACAGAGTAAAATGGTAAACGTGCCCTTTTGGAAAAGCAGGTAGAAACCCAAAATAACTAAATTAAAGGGGTTTGTTTAGGTAACTCAATTCTACTTATATCACACATAAACACAGTATCAATTACATTGTAAAAGAGTTCATTGAGTCCAATCTGTGACCAAACCCAACAATATCAACTAGACCAGGGCACCGAGTGCTACGTCCAGTTTTGTTTTAAACACCTCCAGGGACAGTGACTCCACTACCTTCCTGGGCAGCCCATTCCAATGTCAAATCACTCTTTATGTAAGAAATTCCTCCTAATATTCAACCTAAACCTCTCCTGGTGCAGCTTAAGACTATGCCCTCTTGTTCTACTGTTGTTGCTGGTTACCTGGGAGAAAAGGCCAACCCCCAGCTGGCTACAACCTCCCTTCAGGTAGTTGTAAAGAGTGATAAGGTCCCCCCTGAGTCTCCTCTTCTTCAGGCTAAACAATTTCAGCTTCCTCAGCTATTCCTCATAGGACTTGTGTTCCAGATCCTTCATCATCCTCGTTGCCCTTCTCTGGACTTGCTCCAGCACCTCAATGAGCTTCCTGAATTGACGGGCCCAGAAATGGACAACATAGTACTTAAGATATGGCCTCACCAGTGCTGAGTAGAGGGGGAGAATCACTTCCCTAGTCCTACTGGCTACATTATTTCTGATACACACCAGGATATCTTTCAGTTTTTCCTCTAATTAGTAGGTAAATGATCACACAAAGTAGAAGAGGCGAGATGAAGAACACTCCAGAATGGTCTGTATCGCAGCACAGAATCAAAGAATGCTTGAGGTCTAAAGAGTCCTCTGAAGGTCACCTGGTTCAACTCTGCTGCTCAAGCAGGGCCAAAGAGGCCCCTGGTAAAGTAATAATGTGATAAAAGGCAAATTCCTCAATAATAAACTATGTCGTCAGAAAAACAAAGAAAGAAAGTTATTTCCCTAGTATGCTGGGGAATTTCTTTAACTCATTTTCTTGAACCTGAAATCAATTATATTTTCCATTTTGATTAAAAATATAGGAAAATATCTTGGGCAGGGGCCAAATCAAACTGATGTATTTTCCTTTCTGTGTTTTACCATGAAAAATCAAGAAGTGAATCATTCATGAAGTTTTCTGGAGATCCCATTTCATCCTCCTGATGGCCCCCCTGACATGACAGGTTTCTTTCACTTCTCTCAGAGCATGATTGCACCTCTGCAATTTTGCAATCTATGCTTGGAGTGAAGCCCAGGGCAGCAGGCCTTGTTACCCACTTGAGTTAACACAGAAAGTCTCTTTATCCTTTAAACACATTAACTGAGTAGGTGACTCAAAGAAGCCTTTTCAGAATTGCGTTATGTTCACCAAAGGGACAGTAAACAGAAAAATGAACATTTACACATCAGTCTCTGCTTACCTAAATCTTAAATCTGTCCTATATCTCAGATTGTACTCACTTTTCCCTTCATATGTAAAGGAGAAGCAGATCATGGGACTCAATGAAATATCCAACTTTCATTTAATTTATTTGTCAATTTATTCCTCATACTGTAGCCTCTGGCGTTATCTTAAACTTTCTTATGTCTTCTTCATACCAAGGTTTATTACAGGTTTTAGCTCTAATTTTCTTTCTGAGCTGTGTGAAAAGCAAACTCTTTTACTTAAGTAAAGCTGATTAAGGTTATATCCCAATTAATATATTTCTCATTCCCAAAAAAAAAGACTAAGCATTCAGAAGAATTACTTTATGACTTCAGGTCCTTGACACAGATTATTGCCCTACTGGATTTTTTTTAGCAGCCTCCTGTTATTAATATAATACAATATTAAACAGCGTAATCATCATTTAATTGATTAAAATTGAAAAAAAATTACAAAATTTAGACAAACACTAAGTTTTTGACTCCATCTTGTTATGTTATGAAGGATAATAACTTTATTTTACTGTAAGAAATGTAACTCAGTACTTCATGGTCTGTTGTTATGGAAATGTGCTTCCTGAATATATAAGTGATTTCAGACTCAGTCATTTTATGTAAGAAATGATTTTTGCATATTCCTGTATATTTTCAAGATTAAAATCAAATATCATCAGATATATAATTTTTGATAAAATAACATCCTTTACGTGAACAGAATCTTTTACCCAAAAAATACTTTATAGGATCTGAAAATTATAGTAATATACAGTTACTGAGGAGAAAATAAAGGACTACTGTAAGCATTCTCTTTTTAAAATTACAGGTGGTTACTTTCTATATTAGGCATGTTGAAATAGCATTTTAAGGTGCACAAAAAAGGGAAAAATCTATACATTTTTAAAATTCTCTTGCCATTTCAGCATTTGTTCTAAAGTTTGTTACCTTGCTGCAGAAGAACATTTTAAGAAAAGAACTGAAAATTGAAATCAGCAATTTAAAATATTATTCTTCATAAATCAAGATTTTAAGAGCAATAATTGCAATGATTTTTTGCTAGAAAAGAATAATGTTGAATTGAATATAGTTCTATATTATGAAAGTCATTACTATGGGGGTTTTTTTCTCCATTGCTTCTCTTTTTTTATTATTAAATAGAACATAAATTACAAAAAAAAGCAGTAATAAAATTTTAGGAAGTTTCATGTATATTTTTCAACATGATGTTATTTGTTAAATTTCAAAAGAAGGATGCTAATTTTTTTCTTCCTTCTTTATTAGATGTACAGTTGGTTGTGAATTTCCCTTCTATTTTATTTCTCTAGCTTTAATGATCAATACAGTTTGATGGGTCTTTTCACTGTTCAGAGACTCACAGAATCACAGAAGTTTGGAAGGGGTTGGAAGGGTTTTCCAGAGATCATCTAATTCAACCCCCTGCTCAAAGCAGATTCTGAACCCAGCTCCTGCCAGAAGCTTTGATTCAGTCATCAAAGGTGTTTCTGAGTAACAGTGATATCAATCACAGACCACTTTTCTGTGAGGTTATATGATGAAGCTTAACTAATGTTAGTAAGAATGAAGCATAAAAGTGATTATTGCAGCCATTAACGCAGTAACCCAAAGATTTTGCTAGAAAACAGTTCTAGCTTTCACATTTTTGTGTCACAAGTTTCTGTCAAGGCTGTCTGTAGGTTGTAATTAATTCCCATGAGATGTGAAATGTTTCTTCAATTGACATACAAAGTAGTAACCAGAACTGATGTAAAACATATTTTTTATACTGCTTTGGAGGAACAGATTATTTAGTGCCAATAATTGGGGGGGGCAGGGGCTGGGAAATAACAGACTAAAAAATCAGCACATGTAAAAGAAGTGTATCCCTGTTAGGATTCAAAACAAATGTCTAAAATCCAATTAAAGAAAACTACTAATCTACCCATTAAATTTATCCATAGAGTTATGAGATAAGAGAAATGAGACATTTTAAGGCACCTTACAGAAGGTTTTAGAGCCTTCCCAAATCTTCGTTCCCAACCCAAATCTTCGTTCGCAAAGCCTAGTCATGACAGAAGGTTTATGTGGCAGAAAACTTGAAAGAGTTCTTTGTGAATTCAAAAGACTGCTGAAGGATAGTGTATAAGGGAGGAGGATGTTTACTCTCCTTATAAATTGCTATGAAGTTCTGCCACGAAATTATGTACAGAACAAATTGCCTTGGTTTTCATGTGTTGACAGTAACATTTTTGAAGAGCATTGCCTGTAGTAGTTTAAAATAGTTTAATTTCCAGAATAACAAAATTTTTTCCTCCAAAACATGCAGCATCCTCTACAAAATGTTGAGGCTACATTTCCAAATGAAATGTGACCAGCTAGATAATTTCCTTTTTCCCCTGTTTTTGGCACTAATTTTAAGCTGTTCCTCCACATAGCTTAGGAGTTATTATAGCAATGTAAAAACAGAATCAACTTTCAAACCAGTAAATGGTCACTCTGTGGGTGACCAAATGTTTCTGCAATTGAGGTGTGGGAGAAAGAAATACCTTGCACTGAAACATAACATCTGTCCCTTGAACCATATTGAAGTGAGACATGGCTGAAAATCATACTCAGATCAAGGTCAGCCTATGGGTGCTTGATAGGCTTAATATACAGAATTAAATAATTTAAGTAGCTGCAGACAATCTTTTTGTCTTTCAGAAGCTGATTCTGAGTTGCATGCTATGTGTAGACTCTGTGGAAAACTTTTCACTCATGGAATCAAGAAATAATGCAACAGCTGTATGTATACATAGAATTTTATAACTAGGACTTATTTTAGAGAAAATAGTGACCCATTTCTCATTCTTATGCAATAGGAAATAAAGTACAGTTTCAATCCAGCAATAAAAGAATAAGAGCAAACTCTCAGCCTAATGAAAGCTGAATTAATTTTGAAGACAGAGGAGCAGTGTTCTGTTAAACAGAAAACAGTTATTAGAACCTCACTGAAGAGTTTGTGGAAAATGTTACTCCTATGACACAGTCCCCAGGCATATTCTGGATGCTATTCTGAGACTTATTTACAGCCCTTTTTTAACAAAATGGTTTTAATGAACTTTTCTAAGGAATGGTAGGTAATGATCATTGTTCTTCATTATTTACATTCCTTTAATGCTTATAGAACTAATCAATGGGCATTCAACACATTATTTAAAAATGAACACAGCTCCAAAACTTATTAAATGCAGCCAAAAGGAACTCAGTTGAAATTAAATGGAAACACCAAAAACTTAGTTTATTAGGAATATGCTGCTGAACAGGTTTGTATTAGAAATCAGGATTGCTTTGCTTGTGATTGTTTCAAGAATCAGAACTCTTCTCGTGTTTCTACTTTAGTACAGATTTTTAAAGGTATTTCAAAGCCTTAAGGGATGACCTCAGCTAAATTTAAGATAAACAAAAATTAGTCTCTGCACACTTTGAGAAAGGACTGAAAATGCAGACAGAAAAAGGGAGTCACTGGAGACAGATGGAGAAAACCTTTTATAATTTGAAATTAAGAGAAGATTCTGTGACATTTCCTTCAGTAAGATTTCCTTTTATAAGGAGAGGTTATGTTTTGAACATGTTTATGGAACAGGTATCTGCATAATGAACTCATCCTATCACATCCTTGCAGTCCTGTAGCAGTCTGACACTGACTTCAGTGAGAGCAGGATCAAGCTGCAATACATTTTTCACTGAGGGATTCCTTCTGAGATTTTATCTTGCCAGCACCACTGTTGATTTCACTATCTGTCTGAAAATGAGTGTAAAAGAGCTGCAGAGAGTTTTGCTGAGTGACTAGTTAGTAAAAACTTACTCCCGTCTTCCCTTTCAATTTTACCTGCACTGCTTAAAAAGATCGTTCATTCTGACTGTTCCCGCTTGCTTATCTCTTCAGTCCTTTATCAATTCCACAGAACTGCATCTGAACAAACTCATTTTGGATGAAAAAAAAAAGGATCCTTAAGGTTTGCAAAGATTTAAAAAAAAATGAACTGTTGAACCTATTTTGTTAAAAAACAAACAAACAAAACCAAATAAATAACAAGCAAAAAAAAACAGGGTAATGAGACTTTGCTTTATAGATCAGCTGACATGGCTGCATTTGACCAGGGATCTGGATGAAGCCTGGAAGGAAGCCTCCTGGCATGTTAGAGGAAGACTCTGAACTTGATGGTTGTCAGGCAGGATGGAGCTGGTTTTCTTGCTTTGACAGTCTTTCATCCAAAGCCTGCAGACACATTGTGTTGGACAAAGACATAAAGAAGAGGCTGCAGGTACCTCTCCAGTTGCCTAGGAGGTTTTTCTCTAGTACACCAATAATTCCAAATACATGATGCTTCAGTTAAAATAGAAAGACATATTCTCAGTGCCCATGAACTGAATCCATTGTCACAAAGTATTAGGATAGCTTCAGAAAAAACAGATGCTACTGGAGTTGTAACACTGACTTATCACGCAATGTTGAAATGAGATACACAAGAGGCAACCAACCAGCATTTTTAGAGCCACTTTTTTTACTGTTGTTCTTTAGTAACATTTCTGCCACTTAGAGTATCCCCAGAGCATCAGTTAAAGCATCTGCAAGTCTTTTACATAAGACTTCATTAGCACAAGTACACAAGCTCTATGGCTTTTGTCAACTCTGTTCAGGGCAGGTACAAACTTATTGGAGGTGGGTTCCAGTTGTCTTTTTCTGATCTATATGCAAGGATAACATGAGATTTCATTAGTTTCACTCTATGTATCTAAAATGTAGGCTTTCTGTCCGAGTTTGGTATTACCCCTTAAAGAAAGCAGAGAGAAGATGTAGAAAACTATTATAGCAGTCACCCTTTCTGCTGTTGGGAGAGCACGAGACGGATGGAGAGGATCCCCAGGCATCTGCAGGAACAAGGGACTTCTATGACTCCAACTTGCCTACTGCAGCTGTAGGATGGACTTTCAAGATACCATTGGGAATGTGCCAGCACTCTCCTGCTGGAGTTTTATTATGCTGTATTTGAACACAATGAGGAAAACTAAAGTCGGATCTGTTCTGGAGTGTGTTACACTTGTCCTTCCCTCTGTTTATTAGTGCCTGTGTCTTTTCCTCAACCAGAAAACAACTTAGCAGAACTTACTCTGAAGTTGTCTACACCTGGAGAGATGAATCGTACCCTTGGAGTCCAGATACAGGAGATTCTGAATGTTTCACATTCATTTGAACTCTCTGGCAGTGCTTAGTCTAAGAATTATTATTTCAATGAATGAGCTTTGTAGTGTCTTGAATCTGTCCTGGCAGACCCTCTTGATCATTTAAAAAGCAGCATTAAACCAAAATATCAACAATGCTGGATCAACCAGTTTTCTCTGTGCGGTCTCACAGTGACCAGCTGAGAACAGCTCTTTCAATAGGTAGCAAAGGTAGTAATTCAAACTATTGACTACAATGCAGTTTCATAAAAGCTCAGTTGGTTTTGATGTAGTTAATCTTGAAAGATGCAACTTATTTCATATTTCAATAATTTTTTAGAAATTAACACTCAAATAGCTTCTCAGTGCTAATCTTTATTTTTCTCTTCAATATGATATCGTATATGTTGCTAACTGCTACAATATAATGTTTGTGATTATATAAGAGATATCACTACCTTTTATATAATTATTCTCATTTAATTTTAATTTCTTTCTATTATTTTAATTTTATATATATAGCTGTATATTCATTTTTTGCCACAGCTAATTGATCTGCCTAAGAAAATGCAAAAATTTCTGCAGTAAAGCAGAATGCTGAACCTCCATCTCTCAAATAATAAATAAAATGTCTAATCAGTTGTCAAACCCAGGAAAAAATATTAAGAATATATTCTTCTTTATCGATGCCTTTTGAAACTATTTGAACTTTTGTTTAGAATCTTCAGAATTTCTTTACAAACATAACACTTAAGAGAAACAGAAAAGAACAAAATTTTATTACTTAAAAAACTATAAAAAATGTAATATCCTGAATAATGCCAAGCACAGTGTAGAAAGGGAAGAACAGTGTCTGGAATTTTGTGAGTGGCATGTGTGGGTAGACTGAGCCATTTACACTGAACCAGCGTTGGTTGATGCGGATACACTGAACCATTTCAAAAGTAAATACTTCAATGGTGACTTTGTTGTACTGAAGGGTAGACCAGCCAATAACCACATGATCCCATCCTGTGTTCTTGGCAGTCTGAAACTTGAGTTCCCGCATATAGCAAAGTATAAATATAACTCATTCAATAAAAAATTAACTGAAGGTTTTAAAAACTTTTTTTTTTTAATAAAAGACTTTTGGATTTGGTTCTTTTCTGTGGAAATCTTCAAGTCATGTTCTTTCCTTCAACCAAACCAGTCAAGCTCCTCACATCAAATAAATAAATAAACAAATAAATAAATAAATTGTGTTTTTCCCACTTCCTGTCTCCCCATTTGCGGAGTTTTAAGGATTATGGATGTATCAGAACAAGTTTGTGTGCAACAGCGTGTTTCTCCTCTTTTAAGGTAGAACTGCCTGGATCAATAAAAAACTCACTATCCCCCTCGTTTAGCTTTGCTGTTGGTTAACTGGATACTCGCAAAGCTACAATCACATAGATCAGACACGCCTAGTGAGCTAAAGCAAATACCTCTGTAGTTATATTTGAAAGGTAAAATGAAGTTAAACCTGAGGTATTGCAGACTGCTTGACAGAGGTGTTGAAATCTGAGGCAGATAAAAATCACTGAAGGGGAAAGTGGGAAATAAAACATAAAGGGAAGAGAGGTGAAGGTTTAGTTTTCATGGGAAACTTGGTTCACTAAACTCTGAATTGACATGGTGAATTACATTAACAACTTACACAGATGCGCATTCGGTTTGTTGGCAGATTAAATCCATATGTAGTTACCACTCTACCATACAAGCAGTGTCAATCTGTCTGTGTTGGGCTTTTCCAATGAAAGGGCTCCCCATTCAGATGGTTGTATCCACAAAAGAGAGGCTGCCTCCACTGACTTCAACTAATCACTTAAGTGATCTGCCATGATCTTCTTTTTGTTGACCTGACAAAGGCAATAACTTTCATTTTTAGCCTCTGTGACAATCCAACTTTTGGAAGCAGTTTCTTCCATCCTGTTATTAATATCAAAGAATTTTAAAAGTGACTCTAAATTTTGGGTAATTTTTGCTTTGAACTAACAGTCTAATTTTCAACACCTTCTGGAAACGTAACTCATAATTTTATTACTTCCCAAATACCTGGAAATATTAGGCCTAATAACACAAATAATGACATAAACTGGACCAATCCAACTGATGGTATAAGAACCACATTGAGTCCTCAAGATTTATTTGTTAGTGAGCTTCTCTGAGGAGGTGAGCTACAGTAGGTTCTTGATCAAAAAGGTCATTATGGTACAAGTAACAGAAGATTTCTGCAGGGATGCCATCTGGTCTTATGACATTGATGTTGATGGTGCAGAGAAGAGTAGCCTGGCAAAAGCCATAGTGGCTACTGTCCCCTACCCTACAAGATCGGGTCACCAACATAGAGCACTGCAGCTGCCAGACACCCAGGTAGGATTTCTGAAGGGCTGAGCAATTCATGTTGCTTAGACATCGAGACAAGGACAGGACAGAGAAAGGCAGGAGAGACCATGCCATTTGTGCAAAGGAAGGTTTAAGGGAAATGCAGAGAGGCCTTTAATAACTTGATCAAAGTGAGGACATTTTAATGCTGAATTCCTGGACCTTTATGGTCTTTAAAAGAAAGGGAAGTCTAAGTACCAACAAGATTCAATGAGATTATAGTATAAGACTGATGCCTCTGAAGGCATTTTCATGAACACATATGCTCTCTTGGCCCTTATCGAAAACAGACATGGTCACTTCTGCTGAAATCTTCAAAGGTTTCAGAAGCATATATAAGCTGAAGGACCTGAGCTTTACTATGCAAACACCAACTATTCAGGTCATTGAAGCATATGAAATATTCATAGGAACAAATATGTGATCAAACTGCTCCATTTGTTTATGATTGGAGTTCAAACACTATCAAGATGTTTTTGTCATTGGCATGTATAAATCTGTTCTCCACATAGAAAAAATTCGTTTCCCATCCCTTCTTGGAGTCCATCTCTTGCACACCCTTCATGAATCTGCAGGCATTCTTCCTTGCTTCTAGTTCTGCTGGGTGGAAGGACACTCAGGAAGGCACCAGTACCATCCCCAGTGCTGGTTCAGGCCCTACTCTCAGAAAACAATTTATTGCTCTAACAAAATGATGCAACTGTTTTCCAGACAATTTTTCCTCTTGTTTTTCATAACCCAGAGAAAGAGGCCAGCTTTAGCTCCAGACATGAGTCATACACCAGGCAGGTAGACAGTAACCCTTTCCTGGCTGACTTGGGGTGTTCCTGTACATTCCCTATATTGCCCTGTCCCAACTAAAACATCACCAACAGCCGCTGCCTGTCACACAACCGGGTACAGCTCTGCAGGCTGAAGTTGAATGTCTTCACCAGCACGTTGCTACATGCCACTGTTCTCTTCAGCCAAGCTTTTAATAGCACAAATATTTTACTGCAGTAATAGGATTAGATCATATCTGGACAGAAACAGTTCAGCCTTGTCATCATGGAGTATTAGGGTAGAGGCTGAATTGATCACCACCCAATAGTATAGCCATGCACCAGCTGTGCTTGTGCTGTATGGGAAAAGGAAGACACTGCTTTTGGGAAGGGTTAATTGATAGCCCTGACCTGTCGCTTGAGCTCTGCAGCAAGAACAGGGTTTTTTTACAGCTCCCAGAGGTCTGCTTTCAGGCAAATAACATTGGTTTGGGTTTTTTTTTTTGCATATTCTTACAGTTGGCTCTGATGGTCAATACTGATACATGAAATGGTCCTTTGCTGATATGGATCAGATGGTAATTTCTGCAAGAAAGGGTCTTGGTAGAAGAAAACGCCTTTTACAAGAGCAGAAGTTCAGGATTCCAGACAAGTACCAACTTTATTGCAGTGTAAATAAGATTGTTCTCGTGCTGCATGTTTCTCATAAAATTATTTTGAATAACAATAATAATAATAAAAACATTATTCTTTCCATATAACAGGACAATATGAAACTTCCAAAGCAAATAGGAAGAAAGAAAAGTCTTCAAATAGGAACAAAAAATATTTTCTAATAAAAATAAGGCCTCAGGCTACAGCAGAATACCTCTCAGATACCTTTCCAAAATCTTAGCATTTGCATTATTCTTCCTAAGTTATGGTGGAACAAATCCAACTCATAAAGTCAAAACATATTATACAAATATTTATTTATTTAGAAAAGATAATATGAAAGCCAAGTAAATGAAGAAGTGGGGTACCATCTTTAAAGCTTCAGTAAACTACAGGATACCAGGAACAAAAATTCTTTATATCCAGATTATGAAATATTACTCACAGTGGAGCTTTCTTTCATAGTATTTACAAAAGGTGTTAGCAGTGGTCACTGCCAGTGACAGTAACACAGATACCTTGCTGTTCCAACATTATTTTTGTTTATAATATGTATTCCATGTACTCTTAAGAGTCCTGCATGGGAGCATGCATCCCAAAGTAATACAAATAAAAAACATATCACAGAACTACTAAACATCTTTACTTGTTTGTAGAGAAGACTCAATAAGAACTGTTTGGACGCATCAGGATTCACTAATAAAGTCTGGTGTGATCACTGCTACATGTTTCACAAGAACTATTTACCATAAAGACACACACACAACTTGCACAAAGTGCAGAAATAATCCTATGAAGCAATGAGTTAAAAATCCACTGTTGTATCTCACCTAACATCAGTATGACCCAACATTTGGCAGGAAGTAGATGGGAATCATGTGTGCCCTATCTACTTTATCACAACATCATCGAATGCTGCTGAATTATTTATAGTCCTGCATGTTTTACTTACTTTTGGATTTCCAGAAATGGCATTACCAGGTCAGCCAAGATATTCCAACTAAAAAGGTGACATCACTCCTGGAAGTTAGATTTTGTAGAGAATCACATTAAAACACAATACCTTATTTTTATTGCATATCTTTCACTCTATATAACAACTTCACAATTGCTTTATGTATCTCCTCATACGTGTAAGGACAGTGAATGTAACATCTCCTGCCATCAGCATCACATGTCATGTTTAGGAAAGGAAATTAGGAGTAATGTAAACAAATGAAATTACGGGGTAATTTTGCATAAGAAAGATGTGATTACTCAGATATAATCTAGTTAGGTCATCCATGAAAAGGCTCTGCAAACATTTTGCCTTAGCTCTTTTCTGATATTTCAGGCAGTGTTTACTTAGCATCTACTGCAAAATAAGTTATAGTTTACCTACTGAATCTCTAATTTCCTTCCTACATAATTGTATCTCAGAAATCTCTACTTCAAATACTAGACTTAGACTATGACATCTACCGTGAGGGCAGTTGAAATTAATGAGGCTTCAAAGTTTGTCCCTGTGTCAGAAGTTCTTCTGGATACATTTCATTTTCACATTGCACAAAGTGTTTTCAAACAGATCTTTACAGTCCACAGAAAGATGTTTCCTTAGCAGGAGAACACTTGGATAACAAGTTCAAAAATATCTCCTTTTGCATTGCTGGATGTAAAATTCAACCATCAGAGCAAAAATGTGACTTTTATGGTCCAGTCAAGGCTGCCACTGTGAGTTTAGTGAGTGGTGTCCAAACATTTTGTTGTTAAGCTTCACTTGAAAAACACACCTGATAACAGCAGATAGATGCACTGATAAGTTTCAAAGCTTACTTTATTTACTGTGATTCACCTTAGCTTGAGGCAGAACTGTTAGATTTTTGGTTTTGTTTGGGTTTTTTGTTGTTGTTTTTTTTTTTTTTTAGCCTTTAACAAATCTGTGCAAGAATCCACTTATTGTATCCAAAGAAACCAGAACCAGCAGTTCTCCTAGCTCTCTGGACACAGAGTCAAAATGATTGACTAATGTCTTCCAGGTGCCCTGTTCCTTGCTGAAGAGCTCTATGGGGGGATAGGTGTCAGTAGTCCCCAAGAGTGCTGGGGAATGAATGTATTTGCATTGGGCTCCTGGGAGCTCTGGAAACAGTTGCTGCAGTACTGGAGAGATCTTGGGAAAACAAGGAGCAACTGACTGAGGTGAAATAGCAAAGTCCTGTGGGTACATTTTGAGGACCTAAAGCAGGGAGAGATGTCTACAAGTCTGCAGTGTGCTGCTGACAGAAAGGAGTTGTGCTCTTGGTCTACCAGAAAGGACGAAGGCAATGAAGCCAGGGCTGCCACTGCTGTCAGTTTTCTCTCCTCTCTTGCCAAAACCACGCAAGAGCCAGATTCACTCAGCAACATGCTCTTACTGCCATCATCTCTTTCCCCAGGCCCAGTGAAGGGGAGGCTACATTCATGGTAGTTGGAAAATGGGCCATGGTCTGTTCTTGGGCTCTCTGAACAAGTGATGCATCTCAGATCAGCCAAAACCAGCATGGCAAGTTTTTCCATACTGCTTATTCTAAATAGTCCCTAGTGCAGGCTATACCCTAAATTGTGTCTGGACTTTGTCTCGTTGAGTGCCACTTGGCATGTTAACAATTAAGCACTCACACCAAATCTTCTCTTCTTTTCTTGTCTTCTCATTTCAGTGAGTCCCACCAGTCAGGAAAGATTTTTGTGTCTGTATCTTTCTAGGCGCAGGTATTGAATCAGCACTGCACAGATTTTTGGGTTACTTTATATTTCAGTGAGGATTTGTTCCAAAACAAGTACCATGCCCTTCTTTCCTGATAATAGCACAAATGTCATACAGCTTCTGGCACCAGTCAGTTTAAGAATTTCCAACTCCAGTAAATCTTATGTAGTTAACTAAAACGCCATCCCCTAGGCTTAATTAAATCCCCTACATAAAATTACCGTGCATAGGGTTTTCTAGCTGTCAGATTAACCCTGTCTGATATAATTAAAGTAGAAAATGAAACTGTAATAAAATGAAAATAGATTTTATGTACTATGTACACTGTACCTGAACACTGAAGAATTTATAGTAGCAGGTAGCTATCATTAGTACAGGATTCAGAGTCAACTAATTAATTACTTTAAGAAATTTTAATATTTTTTTAAAATTTTAGATTAGTCATTCAAAATGAAATATTTTCTGCTTTAAATCTTTTCTAAGTCTTGCATAATATTTCTACAGTATGCTAAGAACATGACAGTGTCTAAGTAAAATTCTCCTTGAGTTAGAAGAGTCTGTTATCACAATTTGCAACACAGAATTAAAGTCAGTAGGCCAGAGACTTTGTTGTGTTACTGTCAGCATGCACTGCACAACCTAACTAGGTTAGGGGCTATATGGGTCTATTGATACAGGGCTGAAATGTCTTAAATCTTGATGTATTTATATCCTGTGAGGTGGGAAGCACTACTATTACCATTCTGCATATAGAACTAGGCACAAAGAAATGAATATTTGATCCTTCAGGGTGTCAGCCAGCTAATTCTGTCTGAAATTATAGACGTGATGCTCTTACACGTCTTTGTGGACTGTGCTTAACTGATTTATGAGGTCTACAAAAGCTGTGAGTGGGTATGTTATCCTGAATGCTAAGCCAGCACCCTATACACCCCTCTTAGTCCAGAAATACTTTAGAGTGCTTTAAAGTAGACAAAACCAGGGACTTCTGTGTTGGAAGTGGATCCGGACATGTTTTGTCAGCCGACATCAGATGTTGTTAATCTCCCCAGTATCTGTTGTCTTGGATGAGAAAGCCTAGATCTGAAGAGGGTAGTACAGCAAAGGAGAAAAATGTGACCTCTAAATTTAAAAATATAAATGTCCAATCAGCAACTTTTATTTATCAAGTTGCTTTCATAACTACTTTTTTTTTTCCCCATTTTCTTTCGCATAATTTTACAGTGCATCTTACTGCCTGCTGAGCTGGCTATAAATCCTTGATATAAAATATGTTCTCTTTTAAAAAGCATGAAAATATAACAATATGGACATGCAGCCTCGTGTGCTCACTAAGGTGAATGGAATGTAACTGCTAAACCCCCAAGTCAGTCTATACATGAGGTGCACAGGAACAACACGGGCCAGTGAAAAGAACAAAACTTCATATTGCACCACTTTTCTCCTACTCTTTAAAAGAGAACTGGGACTCTCTCAGTGTCTAGTAGTGTTTGCATTATTTTCTGATTCATCAGCATTCATGTCACATAGGTAGGTATTTCAGCTTTCGTTATAAACTTTAATGAACCGTGTTCCTACTCTTGGTGATAATGACTGCCTTCACAGGTTTAATGATAGGAAAGTCCCAGTAAGTTATCAAACCCATCTCCTAAAACTGTTCCCCAGAGTACCTTCTAATTTAAAAGTCCCAAGTAACAGAGTTTCTACAGCTTCCACCGAGAGACTTTGCTGATTACTTAGTTTGCTCTCAGGAGTTTATCTGTATATTCATCCCAGATTTTTGTGCTTTTAAATTAATCCAATTATTTGTTTAAATCAACCAGAACTTTCATTGTGGAGCTGACAATCGAAAAAGGAGAAGATAGAAAATAGAAAGAAAATTACTAGCAGGAAAATGAATAGTGTGTATGGACACTTTATTCTGCCATTTCTGCATCCAAGTGTGTATGTCTCCAGCCCTCATTTCTACAGCATCTATGAGCAGTTTCCTTTTCAAGTCCTTTTTCTAGAAAAAGGATGTTTGCATTTATAATAATCATAGGCTATCTCCTCAGTAAGAAATGTAAAGTGTCTATATGTCACCATAAAGGGGCAGACATGCATACTTCAGTGATACCTCGAGATGAAGAAAGACAAGAGAGGCTCTATGGACAGTTTTCTCTTTACAGCTTCCCACAAAGGTGCTGCACACTGGGACTTGTCTGCAGAACATGTAGCTGGGGGAAAAAGTAGGTTAAGAAACAGTCCCAACACAGGACAGAGTCCAAATGATACTCTAGGTCTGAATTATCACCAAAATACTGAGAGATTCTAACCTTACACTAGGTCAATTGGTTTCTTTGCTGACTCTTGTTAGAGAAAGACAAAACTGACTATTCTGAGCTCCCTGGTTTTCCCCCACCCTTTCTGCATTGCCTGAGAATTTTAGAAGCTTTTATTACTAATTCAGTTTTTGTGACTTCATTGTCACAAGGTAAGATCCATATAATGATGACATTTCAAAATTTCATATGCTTATCTGAAGTTTTGTTTCTGTTGTCATATACTCATTCAGACTATGTGACATACCACATTAGAGGTGTAAAGAGGGAGAAAGCATTTAATACTGTGAAGAAAGAATTTGGTCTTACATGGTACCGTAAGAAAACAAGGGACTAATTTGATAAAACTGAATAAATTCTGATTTTTAATTTTTATTTTTTTTTTTAATACAGGGAGGTTATTTAAACCATATCTGTTCAGCGATGTGTATTTTTTTCTAAATTGTTTCATATTTGAAATTTTCCCAAGCTAAAACCTTCAAGGAACTGTCCTGAGCAAAGTTCATTTGGATTTTTTCATGAAGGGTCTGCCATGGCCTTGGGAATTTGATGTGTCTTTTTCTGCTCAAGTCTTTCCACTCCACTTCTCCACCAATTAGTGTAACTCACACAAAAAAAGTTAGTGGGAAACTGTTTCAATAACCTTTTAAGCAACTTCAGGATAAAATAACCAAAGGGAGCGTTGCAGTAGAGTATTTACAGTGTAACCTAGTGGTATTTCCTAGTGACTCCTTTGGCAACTCTTGTTGATCACTTTTTATAAAGTAGTGGTTTAAGCCATTCATTATGATTTACCTTTTTTACAATTTTGTATATGTTCCAGAACACTAGAGGTAATTTTGAGAGGGCTCACTCTGAATTTTTCTGCTTTGTATATAAATGTCTAGTCTTGTTTTAAATCACGTAGTGTTTTGGCATCAATAATATTTTGTAGCAAAGAAGCCACAGATGCCTTGTCATTTGCATGAATAGAGCTTGTTCTTCTGTAATTTTCTGCCAGGAACACAACAAAAGGATAAAAATATTTTGAGAAAGCTTGAAAATGGAGACTCTCAACCTCAAATCACTAGCTCAGATGTCAGACTTGTTCAGTTACCTATCTGGGTTTTTTGATTTTTACTTCAATCAAAGCCAAATGCTAAAAGTTTTGAAGTTCACCCTTCCCTGCTGTGACTCCTAAGATTCGTTAGAACATCATATGCTCTTTTTAGTGCAAACAGCCTGAGCTACCAAGCTGAGCTACCTTATGAAGAAAGGTTTTGCAAGCAGAAAAATCACTGTATCTGAAATAAAGTGCCAGATAAATCAACATGACATCTATATGCAGTGACAGGAACCCAAAGACTTTTCCGAGTCTTGAAGTCTATTTCCTATGTATCCTCCTCTGCTGATATGACATTAAGTTTCACTGTATAGATGACTTGGAAAAGTGATCCATCTGTGCAACACACAGTTCCTGTAGAGTGACAGCTGCAGCAAGAAATAGCTGACTTGTACCAAATGAGGATCACTAAAGGTGTAAATCAATATCAGGAAACAAGAAAGAATGATAATGAAACGGAACATTAACTTCATCAAAAGTATTTTTAAATGCTTTTTTATTCAAAAAATCTTCACCCTTTCCTAAACTTATGGGTTCTATTATAGCTAAACTGAAAAATGTTTTTGACCTTATCACAATCACTTGCACAAATTTTAGTCAACCCATTTAATGAACACTGGAGATGTATAATAAGCGTTATAGAAGGACTATATATTACACGAGTGAAATCATAGCTGTGCATATACTTATGTACTTATACTGATGTGCCTATATGTGCTGATACAATTGTGAAGAACATCTGCAAAGATGTTATTGCTACGTATGCACAGTGCTGTTCTGGTCATCTGTCGTGGTTTGAATTTCTCTGTTTTGAGATGGCACATTAGAACAGCAAGGTGATGGCTGCCAGGGCATTGTTACCATGCTCCCATGTAACTCACCCAGTCTACACCTAAGGTGGTTTTTTTTCACTTTTCTGCCTGTTTGTTTGGATCTCATTTTTTGTTGCCTTATTTTTGTCAAGCAGATCAGGGCTATCTCTCCAAGGCAAACAAGATCTGAACTAAACTGCTATTAGTGTATAAAAGATGGTTTGTTTTGTACTGTTGTTTCAAGAGAAAGCTGGTTTGCATTATGTGCTTTGGCTTAGGGATGCAAACTTATTTCTCTGATGAGTTTAATACCCAGTTGCTTAGAGACAACCTTTAGAAAAGGATTTTCCAGTTAGAACAAACTGGGGAAAAAAACTAAAACAGCATCAAAAAAAACCAACTATACAAAGAAAAAACCCTCAGTGATTCTGAACAAATAAAAACAGAACAAGTGTAATGATAGTAGAAAAAATATTGTCCTGATTAAGAAAATTCTATGAATGCTGCTTGCATTGAAATGGCAGACAATACCAGGTAAACATGACCTTTTTGTTCTTTCTTTCTGGACTAGATAAAAGAGGTAAGAAAAAGATCACTTTCCCGTTGGGCCAGATTGTTCAGGCATCGTTAAATTCTGTACTTTATTTCTATAAACATAGATTGTCAAACCAGAAAGATTTATTATAAGAGTGTATCTTTCTTCCTAACAGAGACCATAGGATATTTTTATTTAAAGGAGAACATGACTTTTAAAAGAGCAGGAAAAAGAAATTCAAAACAAAACACCAAACAAACTTCCAAATTTTTTCCTAATCCTTCAAAGACCTAGAGGGAGGATTGCAATGATTAATTTAGTACTCTCCCTAAGAAGATATTTGTTAGACTGCACTTCTGGGTCACAGTCTGGTGGGCCACAGCCTGCAGGACTGTGGGCTACTGACTGTTAGAATGTGGCTGCATACTGGTATCTCTGGGTTATGGAAGAGGCATAAACAGATCCATAGACATGACTTTTGAGTAATTCAGCTTCTTAGAAGCAAATATTCATTTTTAATGTTTTGCAAAATTCAAGGAAAATTTTTTTGTCTGTGTATGTATTGATGTTAAGCAGAAATAAAGGACAAGAGTGTAACATTTTTTACTGGAAGAAACATAATGGTAACTGGATTTGCCCTTCTGACCTACCCGGAAGATTCTACTAGAATTCCCAGAATTCTTGACATTATGACCTGGAAGGCCTCTGGATTTATTGCTTATGCCAAATTTATTAATAGCATATAATTTCTCAAATAACTCATTTTGATAATACCAGAAATATAATGATTTCTGAAAATGAATAAAGCCTTTACACTGTCCTTATCTCCAGCACAGTGGCAGATTCTTTGAGCTATGTCAGTGTTCTTCATGGTACCTAAGATCTTACTTCTGTGTCTCGTCAGAGCCCTGGATTCAAGTGATATCAGCCAACCTAATATGAGTTTCTTTGGCTCGTTGTTCAGTTACATCACTTGATATGAAACTGTAAACCTCATTCTGCATCAGTGTTTACTGTGTCTCCATGAGCCTATTGCATGATTGCAAGCAAAAATATGAATATGTTGAGCACTGCACTGAATTTTTCATTCATTGAACTTCAAATGTAAGAATATTAAAAGTAATATTACCTCCTTAGTTCTACTCAGGAGTCTTTGCTTCAATCACGTATTCTTGTTTGATTTTTCTCTTTGAGCTAAAATAAAGTTTAATATGCTACTACTTCATGTCCAAATGTCTAGGACATGTTTCACTGGAAGAATTGTACCAGCTACAGACTCTTTTGATCTTTGTGGCTTTGTTATTCTTGCTGGTTTTTTTGCAAGGTGAATGATTAAATATTCTATGTGAGGGGTTGTGCAAACATTAGCAGAAAAGGCAAAAACATCCCTCAGAAAGTCACAGTCTGATCTGGATATTGGTCACGTGGTCTAAGGTTGTTCGTCTTCCAGAGACACAGGCCTGATTTGGAGTATTCTGAATCCAGGTAAAAAACTTCCTTCCCTTGATGGTGAAGACAAAGGGTAGGATGCTCATTTTCCTTTGCTTGCTGAATACAGAGAAACTTTCCCATTTGGTACTCCTGGAATGTTGTTCTTATCAGTGATTTCTGTGGCTGGAGGCTACATGACAGTGAGCAGTAGTGTTTTTTGTACAGATAGCCCTGCTCTGGCTTCCAGTCTGAATTCACAGATCAGCCACATCGTGGTTAACTCTGATATCAGACAGTGAAAAATTCTCCTCTGTTTTACTAACCTCATAAAAGTACTGGCCTTTACAAGTACAGCTTCCAGATGCCAAAACCCATCTCCTCCACCTAAAAAGGTACATAAACAAACAGAAAACTTGAATGTGACTTCAGTGGTTTTATTATTGCTCTCAAGAACTTTTTATATGAGAAAAACCACCAATGGATGGAATTAAGAAAGACAAATAAATCCTTGTAATGCATTGATCAGAGATCCATGTGCACTGAGCTTCAATTACAGGTACTGAATTATGTCCTAATATGCTTGTATGTACATTTAAATCTGTTTAGAGATGGATTTAATACCACTACTTTGTCATTAAACAGAAGAAAGTTAGAGCTTTTCAGAGAATCAGAAATGATTTCAAAATATTGAAAGATTTTATGTAAAATATTCTTGTTTTTTATTTTTTTTCCATGTTTCTCCCTAAGGACTTATTTTGAAAGAAGTTATTTGACTCAAAATGGGAAACAGTTGTCAGAACTACAGTTTTGGCACACAAATTAAGCCTGTTAACTAGTCTGATAAAAATAGACTTGGGTCATTATGCTGTATGTTATAATTATAGACATGTTTAGAAATACATGAAATTTAAAAAAAAAAAAAATAAATTTTTTCAGTTGATACATTTTACATTATACAAAGGAATAAAATTTTCAATTGAAATTTTGACCATGTTTCCGATAACACAATTTTATAGTTTTAATATGGATGTTTAATCATTAACATTCTTGGTTGAAATAATAAAAGAACATGAACCCAGAACCATTTAAACTTTAACAGCTTCTAAATCTCATCTTTCAAAGAACTGTTGGGTTTCTTGACTTCCAGCTGACAGAAAGGAAGTGGGTAAAATAAACTTCCTTAAATAGTGATTGGCATTTATTTAATTCAGAATGTCAAAGCAGCCACAGTGAATTTCTCTACACAACTTCAGAAAGACTTAGAACTACTCAAGTTTTAAGATTTAAATATATCTCCAGTCAAGGAAGTCCTTATTTCTAAAATAATAGACATTAATTTTCAAGTTAAAAAAAAATTCAGAAATTGAATTATTACATAATGATATGGCGTTGACATTGCTATACTTGCTTTATCTGAAACTGTGGCAAGGATGAAGCTAAATGGAGTAACATAAAGTTCAGGAAAAGAGAGTTAAATTACAATTTTATACAGTTCACTAACAACAGTTGAAGAAAGGATGTATAGTAGTCACTATTTGTGTAACCTATTAAAATGTCCTAACTTCGTTATTTACCTGAACCTTTGACTATTTGGGTTATAAGGGCTCTCAGAGGCATAGAGTCTGGTACAGACACGTCCTAACTGCTACCTGGTGTTTCAACAGCAGAAGTATTAATCAAAAATAAGTTCAAAACTGTTCTGCATTTGACAGGCAGAAGTAATACAATCAAAATTGTTGTGCTATTTTAAGTTGATTCATATACTAGTTATATGCTACTCCTGTCAAGCAAGATACCTCAATACTGAGTCATTCCTTAAGTTATGTGGATTAGCTGAAATTTATTTACTTGTAGCTTCTTGCGTACAATGATGTTTTTGGAAGCTACAAGAATGTAAATTATGTCTGTCCAAATTTTAGGAAAATTCCTCAGTTCTGATGCCTTTTAGTACCAGACTGAAATATATTGTCCATATGCTTTAATCAAACTGATTTTAAAAGTACTCAGTTTTTATTGAATGCCTGATCTTTGGGACAACATATAAGTGCTTTCAGACTTGTCCTTGCTCAGCAGGAATGATTTGTGGATTACAGAGTGTCATGAGGAAAATGGGACAATGTGTATATGCTTACGAATCATTTTGGGCTTAACATTTCTCTGTGACTGTTCTTCACTGCAGGGAAGTGCAAGTGATGACCTTTGTAGTCTGACAATTAATGAAAAAACAGAACGCAGTCATCAAGGCTAGAATCCATATGATGAATTTTCACCAGATTGCATTTAAGTTTGATCACTAAAAGCTTAATAAGATAATTTTTGCCACTATTTTATTGTGCATTATTTTTGTGCTTACAGAAACCACTTCTACTTCTTCAGTGACTGAGAAATTGAGATTTTTATTTGATCTTCATCAAGAAAATCGTGTGAACTATTTTTTTTAGATCATGTTCAAGTATTAGATCAGCAGTAGACTTTGTGGTGTTACTTAATATCAGAAGCTAGTTTTGAAGTTGTGAAAAAAGATAGTAAAATACGTGTGTGTATTCCCTATTAGTGTAACACGTGTTCAACTTCAAACATTCCTTTAAATCTTTTTCTCAACAAAGTTACAAAAAATCCTATGTTATAAAACAAGAATACTATGACAGAAACACACACTCTTAAATTCAGTATTTGAGCTAAAAGGAACAATGCACATGGAAAGGACCAAAATTTTATATTCCACTAACTTCTGAGATTGCAATTTACTTAAGACTCAGTACAGGAGAGGGGATCTGTACTAAGGACAGTGATTTACTAGCCATGTTTCTTCCCTTGTTCATCTTTCATTATCAAAACATCCCCTCCCTGGCTGTGTTTCAGAAAGCAAAGGAATGGAGTGAAGAACGCAAAAGCTATCGTGTTATAAAAACCAGTGTCTCAGAGAAAATGCACTTTTTCAGGGTTTGGTGGTAGACATTAATTAATTCCTGCATAATCTTTCAGCAGTCTGTGTTCTTGCTCAATAGAATATTTCATTCAAAGGTCGGTGGTTTTGATTCATATGATAATGAGCTAAGTCTACTGTAAATTAATCGCCCAGGTAAATGAAAGACAAAGATTAAGTCTTCCTGCTTCAACTGTCAGCTTCACAGGCTGTTCTAAGTTATCTTCTTTTCTCTGGATGATTTTCTTTCCCAATTTTTTAAATGAAAGTTCAGACTCTTTGCTCACTGCAGTACAGATTCTGTCATCTTCATGCATTTATACCTCATTCATTCCTCCATCTTTATACAGACCTGATGTTATATCTCAAAAATGCAATTTACTGTGATTTTTCAGAGATCATTACATATTTCACTAGGAAATTCAATATGGAACTTATATTATTTCAGTGTGATCCCTACAGAGATGCAAATGCACCAGTATTATTAAAATATAATTAATGGTGGCTAGTCAGATGGTAGTTAATGATAGTTAATTGTTTTTTAAACATACAGGTCTCTCTTCCAGTCCAAATTGATATGATTTTTACCTTCGCACCAGCTGTTGACTCTACAATTCTTTCTAGATTGAGGATGTCTGTCACTAGAGGTGCCTCATAACCTTGAGTTAGCTGGATCTTGGGCTGACTGCGTACTTTCCCATATGGTAGCACTGAGAGATCTTCTCTAAACTTTTTAATACATTCTTCATGCACATTTGGTCACAATGAAAACTGAATTTACAATATTTTTGTTTCCCTTTATGAGGCAATCCTTCCATCTCCTGGGTTTGCTTTACAGGTCATGACAGTCCTTTACATTGGCAACAGTGTGAACTAAACAAACACTGCTTCCTTGTATCTCTTCCGAGTGGGAATTTCTGCAGTGCAGTTGGCTATTTTCCTTCTGAACCAATAGCATCCATATGGTGACTTTTTTTTCTGCTCTATTTAATATTTTCTTTATTCTGGGATCTTTTCCAATTTGGATGTGTGAGAGGAGGACTTTGTTTGTGGGGTGAACACATTGTCAAAACCCACAAATTTTAAGAAAGGGCAGTGTGGACTTGAATGAAGAAAAGAAGTCTGAGGAATAATGAATGTAGCATAGAACACAGAGAAAAATGAACACATACTGCTGCACATGACAAATAACAGAAAGGAAAACTGCTTAGTCAGAATCAATCAGCAATGTGAGACACAAAATAATTGCACAGAAGGCTCAGACACATGTTCAAATTCCCACTGTTCAACAAGTTTCTGAGCATGCACTGAATTGGTGTAATTGTGTTCTTAGCCTATGGCAACAAAATATCTAGTAACTTTGCTTAACTCATTTTCATTGCATGATTGATCAAATTGCACTATTTTGTTTTTGTTGTGTGCTTACACATTAAAAGAGGATTAAAACTGTCATACTTCTGCCTGTAAATCTATGGCAACATGTTTTGTTTTCTGATATGTTAAGTAGGGACTTGTTTTTATTAGCCATAGTATACTGCTTTAACATTTATTTCTTTGCCCTAAAAACCCACTGTCTTTATACGAATCTGAACTGTCACAGCACAGACATTATAAAATCTGCCAGTGAGTGGCAATACGGGTGTTTGTACTGTCCCAAAAATTACTGGATTTCTGTATGTGAACGTTGTGATGACCCTGTGAGAACAGAAAATATTAAATTCCCTATTTCCAAATAGAAAATTTAGATTTGCTCACATTTACACAGAGAGGCTACGCATAGCTTGGCAATGAATTCAAAATTTGAGACTCACTCCACGTTGATCTTCTTTCAGCGGTTGCCATGTGCTTATTTCTGGCTTTGTTACATACTAATAACCTCATAATACAAAATGTGTCAGATAGTGAAGGACTCAGCAAATCAAAAGAGAGAAAAGTGAATAAACTGAAAAAGACAGGAAAACATTATAGAATCATAGAATATCCTGAGTTGGAAGGGACCTCCAATGATCATTAAGTCTAACTCCTGACTCTGCGTGGGACAACACCAAAAATCACACCATGTGCCTGAGAGCATTGTCCAAATGCTCCTTGAACTCTATCGGGTTTGATGCTGTGACCATGTTACTCTGGAGCCTGTTCCAGTGCCCAATCACTCTCTGAGTTAAGAACCTTTTTCTAATATCCAACCTAAATGGCCCCTGACACAATTTCAGGCCATTCCCTTGGGTCCTGTCACTGGTCACCAGAGAGAAGAGATCAGTGCCTGCCCCTCTGCTTCCACTCGAGTGGAATTTGCAGACCATAATTAGGTCTCCCTTTAGTGCCCTGTTCCCCAGGCTGAACAAAACAAGTGACCTCAGCTGCTCCTCATAAGGCTTCCCCTCTAGACCCTTCTCCAGCTTTGTGGTCATCCTTTGGGCACTCTCTACTAGCTTTACATTCTTTAAAGAATAAGGCAGGGCCTTAAAAACTGAGACCTTAAGCGAAATATGACCATTAAAACAAACCTCTGGTAAAATCATACAACTACATTACTTAAGCTAATTACAGTCACATTAGGCTTTTCCTGAAAAATTATCAATGTGTTTTTCTGATTTCTGTACCAGAAGCCGGAGCAATACCATATCTCAGTAAGTCTCATTAACATATATGCATTAATAGTCACACAGACATCACTAAGGAGACGACACCTTCTAGTGGAAACTAGAGTAGAGGTCCATGAGCTTTGTCAGCTTCATCACAAACTAAAACCTGACAGTCTTACTGGAGGGACATAAAATGTGCTTTGGAATTATAGAGGAGAAAAATACCACTCATGCTATCTGCTCCTTACTTTTATGAACATAAGGCATTCTTTTTGCCCATCTTTTATTTTTTTAAACAGTTTCTGTTTATTATTATAACATCTTTCATTTTGTGTGGGTAAAAAACAGGCACAGTCATGGTTCACAAAAAAAAAGTAAACCCACAAACAAGTACTTTAAGGCAGTGGAACCTAATTTTAACTCAATAATAGTACAAATCAGACTATTCTCTTGAATTGAAGTTGCGTCTTATTGTTATTTTTTTTTGTGCTTGAACCAGAATAAACCTGAAATAACTTGACTACACTATCTTTTCTCCCTGCTCCATCTGCATTTCTCTATTGTCCTTTTCCAATTATTTATGATACAGAAGCAGCTGTATATTTTCATTAAAACTTTAAGTAACACTGCCACAATTAAGATATGCTTAATATAGAAATGTAGTTGAAATAGCACAATGAAATAGAGAGATTACACTGAAGTCACACTGCCAGGGAGACAACATACCAGCTCTAGTAATTTGTGTGGTAAGCTAAAATTTTTAGCAGGAACCTTTAGCAGATCAAAACTTCAGAAGAAACCTTTAATAGCTCACAAATTTGGCTAATTGGCATGTGTGGTAAATCTGAAGTGTCTAGGATGTGATGGACTCAGGATACAGATCAGTTACACATATTCAGTAGATTTGACATGGTTTAAGTTTGACAAATTATAACAATTGCCACAATAGTCAATGTTGGCGAGTGTAAATGGGGCACAGTCAGTCTGAAAACAAATTCATTATATAGAACAATCCAAAAATATTTTGTTGATCATGTAAACAATTCAATACTATCTTCCAGATCAATCTGACCGAAACCTTTTTTATTTTTTTTTTCTTAAGACAAGAAAACCAAGACTGTTTATATAGTTCTTGCAAAATTTATTTCATAAAAATGTTTGGGAATGAGTTAATGTTCAAAATATAATTAAAAATTTCCAGTTTGATTTCCTTGAACTTTAAGAAGCAAATATATTTAACTGCAGTCAAACAAGTCTTGTCTATACTAGTAAAAATTGATCTAGAATTAACCTTTTCACATTAACATCCACAAAAAAAAAAATTGCTTCATAAGAGTATTTATATAACAATGATCTGTCTGGAATATTGATTTTCAGAATGTGCTACAATTTAAAAGAAAGAAGTAAAAACAAGTTAGAAAAACATTAAAAAGTTGAATTATACTTTCTGTACCACAGTAAGATACATATATATATATATTTAATAATTACAAAGTCTTCAAACATTATCTAGTCTATAGGACTGGAAATTCATCACCACATATTTAAACATTTTGGGGGTTGCATATTTTTGATATGAGCTTTTTTTTTTCCTTCCAGCATTTTATTTAAAATCTGCTCTAGAATTTAAGGCTCTTTTAAAATGCATACTAGTATAATTAGATGCATCATGAAGCAGCTTAAGCTAATTGAAGTGGCCACAAAAACTGTCAATGCAAATTGAGCCATCTGGATGAACAGATAAAAGCTTTGGAGACATTCAAAAGCCAGGTGGCATTCAGTTACTTCCTATCTCTTCTTCACAGTATGGTTAGAAAACTGGGAGAAAGAAAAGTACAATTCTCTATACCATAGAGCCAAAATCTAGTGTCAACAATTTATTTCTGGAAAGAACAGAACAATTAACATAAAGTATTAAGAAAAGTTAATGTGGTAATAAAAAATTATGAACTCGAGTACATAAACTGATGGAGCAACAACTACTGAGTGTACAAAACAGGATCAGCCAAACGTAAGATAAATCATTATCTTTATAGAGTAACGATAGTTTTCTAATTTAAGGTATTTGACTGGATATAAAATACTAACTGAAGTTTCAAATCAGTCATATGTTTGTATAGAACTGGGAAAATCCCCTAAGTGCTAATTTTGAAAAAATGTGATCATCCTTTTTTCTACTTCATATCTGTGAGGATTATGTGTGCTCATAGGTTCTGAAAAATCAGAGTGGACTTTTACTGAAGCCTTGTTTGTAAAAGACTCTCTCATTTCTTCTCTTCTGTATTATACATCATGGCTATTCAGATTGCCAGGGATTTTTCTTTCTTGGATTATTGGTCGTTTGTTTTCGGTTGGGTTTTTTTTAATTTCTTCATACAGTTCAGTTTTCAGCCAGAATCTCTATATAAGACTGTAAAAGAAATATCAGAATTGGGAAAAATTGCTCAAACCTCCTGTTCCATGAAAATGAGCTTTTTATTAAATGGAAAGTACCTGGCAGGATGTCATCTTTATAAAACTTGTCTTTTTCATACATTTACAACTTGACTGCACTTAAGAGGATTTTTAATAAAGCTCACAGAAATGGTGTAATAGAAATAGAATTTCTTCTTAAAATATTTTGCATAATATTCAAAAAACCCCCAGACAAGCCCCAAACACGAGCTTTCCTTTTTGGTTTAACTGTGGTTTAAATTTGTCAGTCTTTAAGAAAAAAAAAAATCTAAAACCTCAAGTAGATCTAAAAATAATAAATAATAACCACAGGAATTACTTGGTAAATCTCAAAAAATAAATGTTCAGTTCTGATATACTTATGGATAATATTTGAGCTCACCTGGAAGAAGCCCCTGTTGAGGAAAGCTGATGTTTTCACAGCTGCTCTTTTCACTGAAAGATAAATAGTTCTTTTATTGTCACTTACATGTATTGGAATAACTTTACATTTCAAACACTTTTGGATTGTTTCACATGTGCTACTCCACATGCTTTTTTTCTATGAACCTTTTTTGATAGGTGGAATTTCCTTACAGGTCACCTGGGTATTCTGGTCATTACAATGTCAAGGGCTGCATGAGTACGTATAGACTGGGAGAGATATGGTATCTGACCACTACAGAACCTTCAAAGTTAGGTATCCAAACTCTTGGAAATCCAAAAAGAGAGGAACAATCTCTCAGGTATCCATGCTCTTTCCCTGATAGTCCACAGGTCTCTTCTAGGAAGCATCCTACCAGCTAACCTCTGAGGTCAAATCTATAGGAGATTTATGACAGAATAAAATGGTCTTTCAGAACTAGTATTTGATGTCTTCACTGGGCTAATCCTGCAGGCCTAGTCAGCTCCAACATCTGTAATTTTTTCCAGCCTGTGACCAGCAATGATCTAAGACATCTTAAATACCTAATTTTCTAGTGTACAAACTTTCATGCAGTAGGTCATGTCATGGGGCAAGAAACTGTGATACTAGGTCATATAGGGGATAAAAAGGCATAGTAATAGGTTGCAAAAGGGACAAGAACCTCTTAGACCGCTTCTTGTGAACACAAAATGCTGCTAGGTAGTAGTATTCTTCCCAGCTATAGGAGGATAGGTCACAGGATTTTTATATTAGTGACCAACAAGAGGTAAAATGCTTTTCTTGCTTTGATTTTATGTTTAATAAGTGTATCATATTTTTTTTAAAAAAGCATTAATAAGGGTTGTAAATGGATTTGAATAAAAATAGACTAAAATTTCTAAAAACCATCATGAAACTTGAGTAAAGAGAGACTTTTGCTCATCCTAGGGGGTTCTAGCTTAGATTGTGCTGGAAACAGAAGGAAAATTCATTTTTTGCTATTTAGACATCTCAAAGTTAGAAATCTAGAACTGCTCTAGTCGTGATAAGCTCTTCATATACTCAAAGGAGAGAAACAGGAACCTCCAGAGGGCAGTTCAGCTCATATTAGATTAAGTGTGTTAGAAAAAGGAGATGATCCACCTTAGGGGGTAACTGCCTCATATGTAAATGTCTGATTTTTACATGTCCAAAGAGAAGTAAGGTTAATTCACTCAGATCGATCAAAACCCAGAAAAAGTGCCTATTTCAGCTAGTATTCACTCTCTAATATGATTCTTCCATCTGAAGGGTTGGGACAAAAGATGGAGGAACTGGGAGAGGAGTGTTGCTCACCATAAACAGAAAATGATTCAGGTTTTAATGTCACTCCTTTGTATGAAGAAAAAACTTAAGATGCTCTGTGGTCTCTATAGAAATTAATACAAATAAATACAAATAAATACAAAAGAAAAAAAAAACGTTTTAGGAGTAACTTTTTTTCCCACAAAAAAATCCCATTCCTAATTGTATTACTAAATATATGACTGATTGAAATATTTGGACATTTTACATGACACATTTGTGAACATTTTATTACTTTCCAATAAAAATGAGCAGCTGTTCCTTAGACCGTATTCCCATTTTTTAACTTACTTCAAATGTTTTTCTTCTTGCCTTTCATCACTGTAACAATTTCTGCTAATCCTAACAAGTACTTCTAACAACAAATCAATTTTCATAAACTATTTTGTATATTAACAGATCTAAAGGCCAGAGAAAGCCTTGTGATAGTCTGTAAAAGAGGTTATCAGACTTCTACCAGTAAACTGATGTTCCACATTAATGATTTCCAGAATATACATCTACATTTGGTTTAAGCATCTGTCCTGACTCTGAATGCACCACAACTTCAGCTAACTTTCTTCTTAAGCATTCTTATTGTTGGCATTCATGCCCTCGTTTGCATCTGAATTTATCCCATTTCATCTTAGTACGGAATGTTACTATAAATTTGCAGACTGTGGTCCAGAGCTCTTCATTAGCTGAGTTCTGTCTCCCTATAAAAAGACCCTGAACTGTGGTGAAAGTATGTCTTTGTTTTCTTTTGGCTAAACTAAACAGATTGATTCATCCTTGTTAGCGAATCTATTGAAACAAGAGTACTTGAAGTTAATAATAACACTTAAAGAGGACAGACTCCCATCTTCATCGGTGCCCTGGGAGCCAGGGGATCTGCTAAGAAGCTGCTGAGAGGCAGAGTGGAATAAGTTAGGCAATGCAGCCTCATTCAAGCCTTTGATAGATTTTTGTCTTGTATAAACAGTACTAAGAAGTACACAAATACTCTCTTGTTTCTGGGGAGCTTGAAATCCCTTGTAATTCATAGTGTATTGAATCTCACATCTTGCCTGCAAGCTAGACCAGCATTATCCCTGTTTTAGACGGAGGGAAATGGAGGCAAAGGGCATTTATATGATTTGCCTCAGGAGCAGATTATCCTTCAGCCTTATTCACCAGCCTGAACTTCAGCTTTTCAGTAGATAAAAACATTTATGTTTGAGTAGGATCTGCAAGGGGATAAACATCAGGAAATTTCCTTCTAAAGCTACCTGTGGATCTGTCAGTCCCCAGAGATGAGTATATGTAATATGCATGATAATTTTCCTCCAGATTGTATAATTTCAAATTTCCTTTATATTCAAAGAAGATCTGATTCAAAGCCTGTTGAAGAATGCAATTATTCTTGCAAGTTTTGAACTAAGCTTATAAATGTGTCTTTCATTTTAAATGTGATGCATAAATTAACAGAACACTATTACTTCACTAGGAGGTATTTTTTAAAAAACTATTTTGTACTTATATTCAGCTTCATGTACGCAGGCAAGTTATACACTTAAAATCCAAGTCAAGAAGAACAAAAGCTAGGGATGATTTATAAAGTAAGCTCATAACCTTTCTTTTCTCGGCGCAGTTTGCAGCTGGTGTGTTATGTAGGTTAAAGAACAAAACAACAAAGAAATTAGCAGATCCACAGATGCCCGTTTAGAATTAAGAAAACATGAACTTTCTCCAAACCTGTTGCTGTTCAATTCAGTTTTGTACTGGAGAAGAGCCACTGGATGGCAGCCTTGCTCCTTACAAATCAGAGGATCCACCCTCGGCTAAACCTGCAGCCCAAGCGCGTCTCTTGCCTGTGCCCTGTAACGAAGGTGCCTTTGCCTGATTATTCAGAGGGATGAAGACTCTTCACATGCAGGTGCACTTAATCTTTTCAAGATGCAACAAAGCCCTATAGAGCTGCACTCTGTTGTGTAAAACATAATACATCCGCTGATCTTTCATGTTTATTCAGCTTTTTGGGGGGAGGGAGGAGGTACCACAACAAAAGAGAGGTAGAGTCAAAAGTATCCAGCTTGCGTGTTTAAGCAATAAGGAGATTGCTCCGTTGTCTACCATAAACCCCGCCAGTGTGCAATTTCCTTTTTCCTGTTCTCCAAATTAGTTGGTAGGACCAAGCTCCCCCAGGTGGGAATAAGTTCTCCAGACTTCTTGGAAAAAGCTGACCAAAAGTTCCCTTTACAATTCCACTTTCTCCTTAAAAAAACTGGGGAGTTTTGCCAAGATGCCACGTAGCCTATTGCTGTCTTAGTCACAAACCTGCTGACATCAATGTGGAATTTTACCTTCTAAGTTTGATATTGAATCCTTTGTACCAGAAATACATGTTTTGAAAAAATAATAATCTACTGCTTCTACAATAGTTAGATTTGTTCATGCTTCTGAGATTATTTTCTCCAGACGGATAAATGGAGGCAAAGGGTAAGTTAGAGTAGGTAAACATACTAAAAATACAAATCTTTGTAGGATCCAGGTGCCCCAGTAACAAATGTGATCTTGGTACAGTTCTCAGCTTGTCAGTAAGATTATAGCTGAAGAAATCTCATCTCTACTGCCTTGGACACGTGGTGGATTCAGTTGCCCCTCCCTATTTGCTTTCCCCTACCATGATCCTGCCAAAGGCCACGATATCCCTCATCCATGACCTGCTTCCTCCAGTTGGCACAGAAGCTTTCCCTGTTGTGTCTGTCACCCTGTAAGCAGCAATATTATCACTCTGTGATTTACCAGGCTGCTGTCTGCTGACCTTTTTGGTGCTTGGCATTTCAGCCCCAAGGAAGTAGAGCCTGTTCCAAAACCTTCTTGTCTCTGTGAACTACTAGAGCAAATCCATGGTCAATAAAGATTTCTGTGTGTTGCTGTGTGGCCTGACATTCCTATTTAGAGCTTAACAGGACAACATTTTAACAAGAGAGCAAGGACTGCTTAATCAGTGAGGATTAATAAGGAGACTGCTGCCTTGTCTCCCCATCCATTTCCCACTGAAGAAACAAGTAATCTGCCTGTGAATGAGATCTTGACCCACCTTTGTTTGCGTTTGGCATGCAAAGGAAATTCACTAGATGTTTTGGTACTGGTGGTAATTCCAGAGCTGATATCCACAGAACAAAAAAGGTATGCACAGAAGGGCAAGCTCATGAAAAACCCCAAGCAAAACAGCCCCTGCTTTCTTATGAACCTCTGAAAAAGTCTTGCTACAAAAACATCATTGTCTCCTGTGTCAAGTAAAGGAGAATCTGCATCAAACAATGAACTGACATGCGGGTATCCAAACCTCAGTCTATATGCACACAGTCTAAGAAAATACTGCATGCATACTTGTTCCACTTCATGGCAACCCTCTGCCACAGAAGCATAGTTCTTAGCAAAATAATGTTTCAACAAAATAATGTGTGTGCAGTACGCAAGCATGTAGGTCTGTAAAATGAAATGTCTATTACTGGGAAAGAGACACTTCAATATTAAAAACATTCAATATCCCATATCTCATAGCTCTCATACAAGGGGAAGGCCTGAGACAAGGTAAAGAATTCACACCATTTCAGCTGAACTGTGCAGATGAGGTGCTTGGAGTGGTGAACTGGTGACCGGGAGCTCTGCTGAGTGGAGAAGAGTGCCTAGGGTATCGTTTAGTCACCTAAATTGGATGTCTAAAGCCACAGTGTGAGGACTATTTCCCTTTTCACATATTTTATGAAGATGTCAAGATCTGAATGTTTCTATCCAAATCATGCTGCATATTTCCGTGATACTTACTGGTTTTCTGTTCCTGTACATTTGTTTTGCACATGGTAAAGTATTGTACTGTGCTGCAGATGTAACATGTTCAAAACTTCAAGCCTGACCAGGTGGCTGCCTCTCAAGAGCTTTGGATTTGCCTGTAGAATATGCAGCTATCACTTCTGTTGCTCCAGAGGGAGCCTCAGTAGAAAACACAATCGGACGAAGATAAAATCCTCCACAAGTTACTACAATGCTTCAGCACAGCTGAGACTGAGAGCAAACAATCCTCTCTCACTTTATCAATGCAATCTGAACACAAGCCACCCTGGAGCCTAACTCTGCATTAGTGAGTACAAAAATACACTTCTTTAAGAGCAGTTACCACATTCTGAAATACAACCCCAGACAGCAACAACCATCCACTGAGACATGGCCAGAACACATACCAACTTCCTTCCAAGTATTCAGCACACCAAAAAGTAAGGTGTGTAAGAAGTGCTAAAGGAAATCTGAGTCACTGTCACTGTTTTAGGCTCATGCCTGTCATGCCTGGTGAAAGATGTCCATAACCTTAGCGACTTTGTTGATAGACTTCATCAACACTGTAGCAGAAGAGGCAAATCTATCATCCACCCTGCAGCCTGCCTAAGGCTAAAAAAAAATCTCATCAGATCTTATGTGTCATTGCCTTGTAGTAAACCTTCTATTTATAAATAAAATAGTTGATAAACTCTTATGGAAATAACAACAAAACTCTCTTTCCACCTTTAATATGCTAGATTGCTGTAAACAGCAGCTGGGTCAAGCTGAAGAAAAACAGAAGGTTTAGCAGTGACAGGGGACAACTTTTTCATCGAGATAGTTACAAAAATAGTTAGAAAGCTCTTTAAGTCATCAGTAAATAACATACCCCTTCAGGGCAGTGATGATGACTATATAGGACAAATAACTGAGTAAAAACAACAACATTTATAAAATAGATTTTATTAGTAGTAGTTATGACCTTTGGTTTTGTTTTTCTTACACAATAAAATGTGTTTACAAGATGATGACTGTCCAGCAGAATATAAAATTTCCATTTTGGGAAGTGTTAGTTATTAAAAGTTAGAGCTTTGTAATGCCTGGGACCTGTGAAAGCAACTAACCACTTGTGTCAAAGTTCAGCCTTTAATTTTCTTTTTTTCAACACAGATCAGCTTTGGCCCATGTCAGCTGGGGCTCTCCATCCTTACCGGAACAGATTAGGGGAAGGAAGATGCCGTTCCCAATAGGTAATTTGGTTGTGCACTGCCTGGGTGGAGAAGAGATCTCAGGTGTGTACAAGGTGTCATGTTGTGCCATCTGCCTCCAGGGTCACCCAGCAGTAATACAACCAGCATGTTTTATGTGTTCTGTTCAAGTAGCAATAGCAACCACAGTGACCAACACAGACAAAATCACTACTTTGTCCCTCCTGTTTCAAGTATTTAACAAAATCCATGGCTGTTTTCTGTTTGGAGGAAGAATTTGAAGGAGGTCGAATGACACTGCTACCCTTTTCTTATTTTTTTTCTTTTTCTTTCCTTTTCTTTTTTCTTTTTTTTTCTTTTCTTTTTCTCTTCAAATGTAATTATTATTTACAAAGAATGTTCAAAAATTTGTTTTCCACAACAAAATAGGAGTCAAATAATTAGAAACAATAACACAGGTAGCACTGAAAGCATTTAGTGTTTCTCATAAGATTTCTCAGCCTCACATTCTGAGTGTTTATTTTCAAAATGTTTTTTCTTCTTTTACCTTTTCTGCTCTTCTATTTCTTTGATTTTTCATTGATTCTTTCTCACAAACATAAGAAAATCTAGTGTCGAGAACATAAGATGTCAATATTATGCCATTTTGGGGGGCAAAGGCATGTACCTCCACACTTTATGTGGCAGAATTTATGATTGTTTACCCTATTTAACTAAGTGAACTAATAATTTATTGTTATAATAAGTGAAAGGCAGTTGCTATACTTACCCTGTAACAAAATGTGGAAATGAATAACTATTCTGAAACAGAAAATACCTTTCTGCACATCTTTCTTGAGTCCTACTAACACAAAACAAAGACCCTCATCAGCCCAGCTTTCCCCCTTACAGGGATCTGGTGGCCAGTCTGTTCCACTTCAGGTTTTTTCTGGTTTGAGATTGAAAGTACTTTTTAACTTCATGCTGTACTTCCATTTGTGGCCATTTAGAGCTGCTTAACAGCAGAATACAACATCAGACACAGTGTGAACTGCATGCACGAGATACTGCAGTATCTTTCTGTTTCTTACATCCTGGATCTGCTCTCTCTTCTCCAACAGTGTCCCCGTCTGTGATTTCTCACATCCCAATTGATTTGAGATGTGGGTTATGTGCTCATCTTCCTTTCAAAGGGCAATAATTCTGAAAGGATGTTGGTTTTCCAATTATATGTGAGAAAGTATATTCACTCTTCCTCCTCTCAGCCAATTTTTGCTGTGAAAAACCAGATGCAGATTTACCAAAGGCTAAATCTGAAACTTCAAAGCCTGCCAAACAGCTATGCTGCTAACTGAGGGGGCTGTCTGAAAACTGTTGTGCATCTGTATAGTGTTCTTAATATATTACTTCTATGAACCCAAAAAAGTAGTAATATTTACAATGCTCAATTAATGTAGTAACTTTAGTATTCACTACTCTTCACAAGTTCTACCAAGTCTGCTGCATTGAGAATGAGAAATAACAGTAGTAAAATGATCAAACAAGGTTATATTGCTTGTTTCTAGGTTCTTTTCCCTCAGACAATTCCCTGCAGTGGTTGCGTTCTCTACTGTGGGAACAATCCTCAATTGAAGGTAGCTGAGGACATCAGGGAGTGAAGGATAATTTATAAGGAGAACAGGTAGAGGAAAACACCAAGCACAACCTTCTTATGAATCATAACCAAAGCTGAATCATATAAACAGAAGGAAAGGTAAGAGAGGATAAAACAAAACTGACAAAGATCAACCAACTCATCTGGATGGAAGCCATCTCTTTGAGGAAATGGAAAGCAGAAGGAAGTGACCATCAAGTATTCCCTTTAGAATGCACTGACATCACTCAGTTTTGTGCTGGGCAAGGGTATCAAATTGTCTGTGCTTCCATTTTAGGACAGTGGGAAAGTCATATCTGGTTGTAAATTTTACTACCATTATGTTTTTGTTCTCTGGAGATTCTAGTCTGACAGCAGGAAGACAAATACTTATACATCAATGGATGAATATTCTCCTGGATGGTGACCTTTGGGAATACTCTCGTTCCACCCTAATAAATGGTAATTCAGAAAATTGTTGTTATTTAGTCTGCTTCTGACAAACAAAAGGGAAAAAAATGGCCTTGCTTCCTGAGTCACTGGATTATCAAGAGCAGTAGGAGATTAGTGTATTGGGAAAGGAAGGAATAGCTTTATGAGGATTTGGGAATCTCTGAGACCTCATCACCATCAGTGACCTTCATGACCTTCCTATGTGAAAATCCAGCTGGACACCTGCTTCTCCCACTCTGTGGTTTGCAACTCTTTACCTATTATAATTGTCTGAGCATATTATGTTCTCCATAGAAACACTAAACTCCCTTATGTGAAAGCTAAGCCATATGGAAAAATCATATTTCCCAGATAGTTGATCAAATATATTTCATATGTTTGAAAGATACTGTGTAGTTAAAACAGAGCTGGCTTGAGTGCATACCACATATAATCTTTGCTATGGAACAAGATATGTTTGAAAATGAGTGAGAATATGAAAAAAAAAAGATTGAAAGGCTATATTATATACAGAAAGAAAAAAAAAGCAGTTAGTTTCATATCAAACAGAAATTGTGGTGAGAAATTTAGGTTATTTTGTAGATGATTAGGTTATTTTGTGAATGATTCTGGGGTAGTGCAAACACAAAGCATGTGGAAATGCATATTGCAAGCCCATTTATTTAGGAAAGGCAGAGAGTCTTGTGGTTTCAGACTTGGAAAGGCTGGGTTCATTTTCTGATTGAGGCACTCGGGCAATGTTACCGAGCCACTCTGTTTATCCTTGGCCTGAGTTCTCAGCTGTAGAGCAATGAGAGCACTATTTCCTACACATGTCATGAGGAAGAAAGAAATCTGTTAATGAAGACATGGTGAACTAGGGTATCTAAATGACCTTATAGATCAAGACGCATTCTGATTATATGTCTGAAAAATTTGCTATGATTGTTTATAATTAATAAAAATTCAGCTCTGTTAACTCTGTCAAGATGTGACAACTCTAAGCCACAAATTGTTTGAGGAAAATAATACTTATCAAGAAGATTTCTAGGAGAAATCCAAGTTGTTTAAGAAGTGATTTTTCCGTTGATTACTCTTTCCCTACAAAGAGCTGTGCTATTTCTTGTAATATTAAATTGAGCCCATGAAATTAATGACCATTCATAAAAGAAGATTAAGAAAAACATATATACTTTTTAATAAAATATCGAAGGCACTTTGGCTATCTCTATAATACACTTAAAAGGTTAAAGTTTGATAAGGATCTAATAAATAACTCTTCAGTTTTGTTTAAAAAATAATTTTACTTTTTATGGAAAAGGTACTTTTAATCTACTAGTAACGAACAAATGCCAAGATAAATAATCACTGTGGTTTCAAATATATACAGACGTCTTTCCTCTTTCAGTCATCTGTTATTTCACTCCAATTCTGAATTCTGATTGTGGGCAATGTGCTAAATGTTCACATATATACGCTGACATCCACTGCAACCTTCACCCCCATCATGGAAGACACAAAAGTTCATACACAAAACAATGTATTTTGAAAGTTACTAATGTAGGAAGAGCAATGCATATAATAAGCAGCATAAAATAATTCTAATTATTCTAGGGATGCAAATCATATTTCTAGAAACAAAGTTGTTACTCATAAATATAGTTTTAATTTGATTATTCACTGAATTCAGTTGTTTTTAGAGAGCTGTTAGACTGAATTAGGAAGACACTATGCTGTACTGTGCATGAAGGATCAGATTTATTTTTCTTTCTAGTTATTCCTCATATGGGGAATCTGAAACAAGACATAATCAGTACGATTTTTAAAGAAGACTTATCACAGCTGTCATCATAATTGGTTTCCCATCATGCTTATAAAAATAAAATGGATAATGATAGAAGAAGTATAATCCTATTTTTTTGCATTGTTCTACAGACTTTCAGCTGCGCAATTGGTTTTCTCAGAGTCTTCAGTGAAAATGTCTTTTGCATTTTCCTCATTTCATAATACAATGCTCAGCAACAGCTGGTTAGTTGTTGCACCAAAGCAATTGCTTATTAGACTAATCAGTAGTTTCTTAGTATTGTCTGGTGCTTCTTCCCATCTGACTATAGCATTGACCTACTCTTTCTTTCTCTAGGCTGTAATCACAATTTTGTTACAGGTCATCTTCTTATTTGTGTATTGTATTATTGTGTAACTATTATTAATCATAAATCCTTTTATGATCTTTATACAGCAGTAAATAAAAACTAGTATTGAGTACTACGTAGTACTTCTAAATACCTCTTTAGGCACTATTGACATTTTAATATCTTATATTTATATTTATCTGTTTACTTGCAAAATACTTCTCAACATGAAGACATAAGAGTGTACCTTAGGGTCTTATATTAAAGAATCAGATTATTCAGTTTGAAGCAGAACAGTAGTTAAACTACAACAATTGTTATTGATGTTAAAACAAAAAAACAAATTATCATTTAACCTAAGCAGAATTACATAGAGAATATCAGACAGACAGAATGCAATTAGCAAACTTCATAAGTAATTAAACTTTGGAACTGCTCTGTGTGTGGTAGAAACCAATGTCTAAGTGAATCTTCTAATGTAATTATTTGAAAGAGACAAACAGAGGGTGACTATAGACTGATTACTCTAGGACTGTCCCAGTAAAACTAAAGGGGTGCCATTATATGAATTTATCAGATATCAAGTTCAGAAAATCATAGAATCATAGAATCTGCTGGGTTGGAAGGGACTCTGAAATCATCAAGTCCAACCCTTGATCCACTACCACTGTGGTTACTAGACCATGGCCCTAGATGCCACATCCAGTCTTGTCTTAAAAACCTCCAGGGACAGAGAATCCACCACTTCCCTGAGCAGCCCATTCCAATGTCTGATTACCCTCTCTGTAAAGAATTTCTTCCTAATATCTACTCTAAACCTTCCCTGGCAGAGCTGAAGACCGTGCCCTCTTGTCTTGCTGATCGCTGCCTGGGAGAAGAGACCAACCCCCACCTGGCTACAACCTCCTTTCAGGGAGTTGTAGAGAGTGATGAGGTCTCCTCTGAGCCTCCTCTTCTCCAGGCTGAACAGCCCCAGCTCCCTCAGCCTCTCCTCATAGGACTTGGGCTCAAGTCCCTTCACCAGCCTTGTTGCTCTTCTCTGGACCTGCTCCAGCCCCTCAATGTCCTTCCTGAACTGAGGGGCCCAGAACTGGACACAGCACTCCAGGTGTGGCCTCACCAGCGCTGAGTACAGGGGAAGAATCACTTCTGTGGACCTGTTGGCCACACTGTTCCTGATACAGGCCAGGATGCCATTGGCCTTCTTGGCCACCTGGGCACACTGCCGGCTCATGTTCAGCTTCCTATCAATCCAAACTCCCAGGTCCCTCTCTGCCTGGTTGCTCTCCAGCCACTCTGCCCCCAGCCTGTTGCACCGCAGGGGGTTGTTGTGGCCAAAGTGCAGGACCCGGTACTTGGCCTTGTTGAACCTCATCCCGTTGGAATCAGCCCAACTCTCCAGCCTGTCCAGGTGCCTCTGCAGAGCCCTCCTGCCTTCCAGCTGATCGACACTCCCCCTCAGCTTGGTGTCATCTGCACATTTACTGATGGTGGACTCAATCCCCTCATCTAAATCATCGATAAAGATATTAAACAGAACTGGGCCCAACACTGATCCCCTGTGAGCAGGTTATCTCATTACTGCTGATGGATGAACAGTTTACACCTTCATTTGAGGTAGCTGGTACTTCTTTTCTGAAACATGGAACTAAATGACACACAATGATTTTTTAGACTAGTGTTGTAGTTTCTATATTAATCCATTGTTGTAAAGCATCATTCCAGGAAAGATACTGAAAAAAGAAAACCCAGACTTGAAACACTTGGCTTAAAATTCAGACTGAGGTCTTTTTATGATGTGAAAATATCCGTTTTGGTAATACTAGAAGTTTATACTCCCTAGAGGTGTTTACATGAAAAACTGACAGTTCTATTTAGTTTTCTCCTGCAAGTCTATTTTAAATATCGAGATCTTCTGCAGAGATCTGGGGAGTCATTATCTGGTGTTGTCAGTCACCTTTCCAAGTGACCACAGACTGACACATAATTCCAGGATGAGAAGAGAAATGTAAACTTTTAAGTAAAACAAGTAGGGAGATAAATTTTTTTATTTCTAGATGTTATAATTAAAATTCAAATGTAAAATCAGTGCTAAAACATGTCCTCTCTATAGCAGCTTGATGATACTAGAAATGCACTGCTGTTTCTGCACCCCCTTCTATTCACCAAAACGGGTTTCCATACAGGCCTGAATGCCTCAAGCCATTGCTTTTAGTGACTCATGGCAGGAAATGCAAATCCTGGCTTGATCCCATTGCATTAAAGATAATGGTGGAATTTCCAAGAGCTATGACGGAAGCAGATTTCACTCATTTCCAAGAACTTTCCTGATTTTTAGCAGTTCATTATGCCTGTAATACTCAAATGAACTAGAAGAGCTCAGTGCACGTGCATGTACCCCTTTATCCTTCAAATACAAAACTAGGTCTTTAGAGGTTACCAGTAATTGTAACCACTTCTTATATTTGCTAGGGAAATATTATGTAATTCTAATTCTTTTAGCGCTGTAGTTCTAATACCATTGTGATGATTTGGATAAATCCTTTTGGAGATTTCTGTAGTTGGGTTAAAATGCTGACTTTAAGGAGTGACAGAGGTAAAATATGGCAGATTTCATTCAGGACCATCTACCTGCCAGAAGTCACTAGAATAAAGCAGTAGGGATGCAGTTCCTTTGCACTGTTAAACTAAGTTCCATTTTGGCAAGGCAGCTTAAGGGGGAAATAATAGTACACTGCGTTGCCTTGAGAAAATGAATAAGTATTCCTCAACAGATCACATTACCTCTTTGTGATATATATCTGCTGGTTCTACTATATAAATCTAACTGACCCAACTAGTCTAAGAGCCAAGGTTTAGCAGCTATACAGTCCATTTTATGGACTTGATAAGCATTTCCCTTCTTAGTGATGTTCATTTTTAACTGGCTTGCAAGGAACTCAAAAGTTTTCAATGCCTGTAATAGAAGTAACATTCATACTTGTGACAAATAGAAAACAATGTGTTTAAAAATAAAGCAGAACAATTATGGAAAACAGTGAGACTTGAATAGAGATTGCATTTTTTGATCTAGTTTCCTATTAATATTAAAATGATAATTTTTTTCTTTTTTTTTTTTTCTAAATAAAAAGCATCCAGATATTATGTTCTGGTATTTTTCATTTCTGTTCAGAGCCCATCTATAACCTTTTTAGTGGTCATAGAAAGATTTGCCATGATTTACACAGAGATTAGATGCGAACTATAATTTGTAAGGGCACCATACCTGGAACTATCCCTGGAGCCTTAACTTAAGGTTTCAGCTTCTTCCTGATGCAAGAGCTACAAAAAAGGACTTAGCATTAACAATAGTTCAAAATATTTGCAGAAATGCTTTTCTGTCAGGAAACAGTATGTACAATTGCCAACATATTGTCGAGGCACAGTGAATGCCAAACAGGAGAATTTCTTGGAGACAAAGAACCATTATATGCTGAGTGTGCCTGTGTTCCACTCAGTGTCCAAAGATTTTTTCAGCTGCATTATGTCTGCTATTTTGACACGCAACAGTGAACTTAGCTATAAATAGTTTAAATTTTCTACATTCAGTCGTTTCTCCCCCTCCAGCTAGGGAAGATCACAGAGATGTATAATATGTGAAACATTTATCATAGTTTGAAGCCCTGTTATATTCCAATGCTTTACAATGGCATCAAACTGTTTAGCTTTCATAACTAACATTTTGAGCCATAGCGAATAGCACAAGGATTGAAATTCATACCTTTCAGTGCCCTGACCGTTTGATAGATTCCAGTCAACAAAAACAGTGGCGGAGCACACAGCTTTATTTATTTGGGTGAGGATCTAGCTGAGTATACTGGTTAGCATTAACGACAAAAAATACAACTTGTTGATTTCTAGAAGCACTGGCATGTTTATAAGAATGGTGTGTGCACATATTTCATTAATAAAGGGAAATATGGGGGAAAATTCCACAGTGCTCTAATCAGTTCTGTCCTTAAATTTCAAATACCACAGAACAAAAAAGATCACTTCTCCTTAACTATCTAGTATGCAAAACAGCAGAAGCAGTCTTTTTTTTCTGTACTGGATATCAGACAACTGTTAAACTGGGGCAAGAGTTGAGCCTACATTAACTTCATATAGAACAACAATTAAAAATCAACTTAAATGAAGAGACTAAGGTACGAAGCAAGAAAACATTCTACTCCAAGACTTACCTTAGGAACAGCAAGAGTGATTAAGTCGTGAATAATTACACAAGAACGTGTTTAAGTTGATGTCTCATTCAGGACCTCTGATAAACACACAGATGTTTCAAAAACAAACACGTAGTCCAGTAAAGTAGGAAGCTTTTTGTTTTGCTCACCGAGCTTTACTCAGCTCATAATTTTTTTGTGGTGCAGTCAGTGAAACAACCACCTGACATGGCTAAAGTTCTAACATATTTTGGTTTGTTTTCAAAATGGAACTTTGATCACACTTTAGCAATTTTCTTTCAAGTACTGTAAAATGATTTGTTGATTAAAAGCTGATATTTAAAATCTTTAACCTGTAGTAAAATACCATAGACAAAATTACTAAGCCCTAAAAATTGAGCTTTAGAATAAAAGTGCTGACAAAACACTAACGAAAAGAGTAGCAGTGGCCCTACTAAAATAATAAAATAACAAACAGAAGAGGAAAGTTAAGCCTTCTTCAGAGGATCTGGCACAGTTTGTCTGTTTGTTCTGGTTTATGGAGCTATTCAATGTGGTATTGTTCAGTGAAAGCAGAGTTTATAGGAATGCATTTTTTTCTATGTAGTGCTACAAACCGAGAAAAAAAGTGACATGTGAAACTAAAGGGTTTAAGGGGCTGGTCATTGCAAAACATAGCTGAAATGTCTGTATTTCTTTTGTTTGCTCTTTTCCTCTCCTGCCCCTAGCTATAGCAAGAAATGAGAAGTTCAAGTCATATTTGATATTTACTTGATGTACTAGATCTAACAGAATTACTATAGTCTCTATCCTTTTCCCATGCAGAAACATGCATTTCCATTTGCTTCTGCATAAACAATCATAATTCATGTTAACACTGTTAACAAACTTACAAGAAAAGCTGACCATGACACACACAGAGAAATGAATATAATATATTTGGATATAGCTTGAAATTAATACAGGCTACAGCATTACCCCATGTTGAGAGGCGCAAAGAGGAGTTTTGTTCCCAGGGCAGACTATCAAATTTAATTTACACCAGGCTGTAAGGTGGAATGGCCTGAAAAAGTATTGGGCTTGTTCATGAAATTAGATTCATCCTTCAAATCCGTTCCAAGTGCCTCAGAGGCAGCTTGGTGGTACATGGTTGTGCATGGGCAGACACAGCAGGCTCGTGTATGGAGAGAAGGCCTAGATCCTTATTTTCATGAGGGCTTTTCTGCTCAAAGAAAAGGTGTTACAACCCTGTGCACATTAATTCTGAGTAACTGTTTAGGTGTACATTTTACCCTTTTTTTTTTTTCAGTGTCCACTAAACTAGGTCAGCCAAACTGGAACTGAGTTGTGCTGTTAAGGTACTGTTGGTTTTTTGTAGGCTTTCAGAAGGCAGGGAACTGACTCTAAATCTAGAAGATAAATGACCTCAGCTGATTGGAAGCAACTCAAGAAGGATGGTTTGAGCCTCCTTAGCTGCAAACACCAGGCTTCAGCTCACTTGACTGGAGACCCTAATGCCCCTGCCCACTCTAGAGCTCCTCCCGCTCTGCCCATGGCCCGGGACCCCACTCCAGCCCCTGGGGCCATCAGTGCTTGCCTCAGAGAGGCTGCAGGATGCCATCTCCTGCCCCACACAACCCTGCCCATGGGCCACACCAAGCCAGGTCCACCTGCACGCTGATGCTCCATCTCCAGGGATATGGTTGAAGCCTGGGGCTGGAGCTGCCCCAGCTGCCCCCTGGTCTGCCCTGTCCTGGATGCAGGGGACAGGTTCTGGCTGTTAGGTCCTGCCCTGACACCCTCACTACCCCTGGACCAGGAATTTGTCATCCCTTGTGACTCCCTGACAGATATCTTCTTGCATTATACCTCATAGTTCAACGAAGACATGCTTTTTACTGCCTACTAAATCCTAATTTTATACCTGTGGATGAGAACAGGACATATTTAGATCTAGTACTAGCAGATGTGGCAAGAGTAGACTGCATACTAGTCTGACTGGAGTGCCTGGACACAAAGCAGCTCAGGGAGGGCTGCTCAGAAATGGGGTTCCCCATGTGTGTTGAAGAAGATATTAGCCTTCAATATGGACTATAGAAACTATATAATGACCTTTCTGTAATATTGAGGCAAGAAGAAACCCATTTTCTGAAGGGGTGAAAAATTGCTAAGAGAGAAAGGGAGTTTGCTTTCTTAACCTAAATGGAAGTTTTTCCATTTGGATATTGCTTCACCAGAGCTTTGGGATTTAGCTCAAATCATCCTGAAGTTCTCCAAAATGTCAACCCTTGATAAATTCCAGGACAAAAAGGTCTCAAATAAGGCCTGTTCTCCACAGCTTCCAGTTTTTCTATGAAGCTCCTCCAACCTTTCACATGAGTATTTATGGGGAGCAAAGAAACTGGCTGGATCACTAATACTCTGATCTACTTGTATCCTGTTACTCAGCATTCTAGGAATAATAGTCCTTTTGTTTTATGCTTTGGAAAAAACATAACTTTTCCTCCTATTAAATGGATGTTTGATGGGGAGCTCAGTGAATGTGACCTGTAAGGAAACAGAATAGTGTGTTTCAGTCTTTACAGAGGAAACATCTATAACAATTTATAGCTGAAGCTGCCAAACATATTCAGAGATGTACTAGAATTACACACAGAGCCTTAAATGCTTCAGAGAAAAGAGGATTTCACCTCAGTGAAAGTTGTCTGTTTCAATGTATGTGTATATCTATCTATCTATCTAGGTATATATGCGTGAGAACAAATAGGTATTAAATCCCAAATGTTTCTTCTTTCTTCCTACTCAGTGTCAAAGAAGGTTGCCCCTAGGCATTGTACACTACTGGCAATGTACAGAGTAGTAACAGAGGACACTCAGTTTAGCTGTGCTCTGAGGGGAATTCTAGCAAAGGACATAGCCTGGTACCATTCAGAAAAAAGGATCTTCCTCTGTGGGTATTTATAATCCATTCACTGGACACAGAAAAACAAAATTACTGTTTTTACAGTTTGCAGATTCATGGCTTGCCATATTCATTTTGTCCTTCTTTTATTTGCAGGTATCTTTTGTAACCCACTGAGTTTCTTGGCTGCTGTTGAGGGCTTATTTTCGTTTTCAGAAGACAGTAGTAACAATAAAATATCCTTACAACATCTTTTTGAACTGGACTCCTGTATCCTGGCTTTAAAGAAAGGAACATGGGTGAAGCTGAATGGATTAGTGACAACTAAGTACTGCTGGAGGTGTCTCCAATTCTGTATTTGCCAAATGAAAATAATGATACTTTCTTTTCTCTGCTTCTTGTCTGTGTATTTAAACTTCATGCTTTCCAGGACAGCATTTATCTTATTAGCTGTTTGCACAGTGCTTAGTGCCTTGGCATATTATTTTTAGATAGAGCCCCTAAGCACTTTCAAACAGCTGCTAAGTTTACCTAAGGATACAAGGGTATATTGCTAACAGATAGAACCTGATTTATTCTACTTGCTGTCTGTGCAAGCCAGTTCCAAAAGAAAGCAGCATAGCTGTCCTAAGCCATTAGCATTGCACAGAATGAAAGTTCATCAAGTACAGCAACTTGCTCACATTCACATGGTTTCCAGGCTGATTTACAGTTTGGTTCATGGGCAGAGTGGAGGGTGGGAGTGTGTAAATGTGTGGTTTTATCTGCACAAAAGCCCAGCAGTTGTGTCAAAAGACAGGCTGAACATAAGTTCATACCTTTCATTTCAGCATTATTAGTTTGTAGTCTTCAAAAAAGAAACAAACCCTCCCATTAATTAAAATAGCCATCCTTCTGGCCTGAGACACAGAGCTCATATACATTGATAGCATTATATTGGCAACAATGCACTCCATATGCTCATGAAGGTTACAGGGCACGTTTCCTTGTAAACAGTCAAGACAGCAAACTTCAAATATTTGGAAGAAATGTTTATTTAACAACTGAATACATGCTAAAAGAAATAATTTACAGCAGCAGTTTCATTACATTTTTTTTCTCTCCAGTTTTCTAGTTCCCATATGAATTGAAGTGATAAATACAGAAGCAGAATTATTTACTACCCAGTGAGGAATGCGTTTAAATAAGCGCAAAACTTAGACACTGATATAGCAAATAAACCACCTTATCACCTGTGTGGCAAAATCTTGCATTTTAGTATTTTGCTGAACACACCGAAATGGAGTACCTCTAGATAACAGTACTTTACACTGTACCTCCTTATCTAGTCAAAAATATTTACATCTCTTTTGACTAATGTGTAGGTAGCAAAAACTGAACTATTAAACACATACCATTGATATTCACTAAATAATACATAAAAAGGAACAGTAAATGCGCATTCACATGCATTTAATTTAATTTTATTTTTTTTACATAGTAACTTTATTGGGTCATGAAGATTTAACTTTGTTCTGCAAAGACGCACATTTTCTCAGTTTGATGTTATAGTTTAACATAACCATACAGTTTTCAGGAGCCATTTAACAAATTCCCATTTCAGTGATCCGTGCAAGTGCAAAGTGTAGATGAGTAAGAAAAAGATTCAATGTATTTTTGTTCCTTGCAGATGTATATCTTACAGCAAAACAAAATAGATTTTTCTGGTTATAAATGAAATCCTTTATTTCTCTCCAGCTTAAACACAACATTTTACTTTATTTTTTCTAAAGTCTGTAACTAGAGGCTTAGAGGGTTTTATTGACAATTTACAGAAATACTGTTTTAATCTTTATTTTCAAACCTTATGGTGCTTTAAATAATAATAATGACACAAATGGGGATATGAATCTTAATGAAGCTGCAGGGCATCTTTCTATACATTAATTCCTCAAGGCCTATGTTTTTTGAAACAAACTTCATTTCACGTCAATATTAAACATTGCTATAACTTGACCATAATATGAACCTAAACCCCAAAAATTTCCACTGCTGGCTTGATCTTCTGACCTCTTCTTTATATAAGCAAATACAAAAGTCTTAAACAAGAATACTCATGTCTATGAGGATTGGACTGAAGTTTGTAAGATCTGATTATATCAATTGTCCAATGAGACTGCCTGATTATGATAAAAACATTGCAACTTCTGTACTTTCTTCCCACAGATTATCTTTCTCAGTATAGAAAAACATATTTTAGAATTCTGTCTTAATTTAATATGTTTCTTCTTCAGGCATTGCGAAAGAGGTTGGTTTTGGTTTGATTTTTTGCAGCAAGTTGCTATAGAACCAGTTGCTATGAGCATGGTAGAGAAAAAAGTTACATAGCAATTCCATTAATATGTAAAAAAAGAAACAAAGGTATTTAGGATCTATTGAAATCAATTTGTATTTTTCCCACTGAATTCTCTGAGGTTCATTTTAAAACTGCTTCCTTTTGTAAGGAAAAGGATTGTAGTAACTAGATGGTACAAAATAGCCCTACATAAAAGGCTAAAGAATGTTCCATGATTAAATAATTCAGTTGACAACAATGCTCAGAAATTAATCATAAACTGAGCTGAAACATTAATACTACTGTACATATAAGCACACAGCTGAACATGTGTTTTAATCCATCCCTATTCAGCACATCATGAAAGAATGAGAATTTAACAACATACTGAAGTTCAGAAGAGTCAGGTTAAACATAAGAGAGACTTAAAGTTGCTTTAAAACTAAATTCCCAATTGCTTTCTTAAATCATGGCCATACAGCCTTGTCCTGGTCTATTCAATGATTTTTTTGCTAAAGAATTAAATGACAAAAAATCTTGCCAGTTCAACCCCTGCAAAGGATTCAAAGGGGACCAAAGTAACTGGGCTTAGTGAAAATCCAATTGCTATGGAGGCGAGAAGTCAAGACTTCGCTAAGCAGAGGGATACTCGAATCAGTGAGAGGCAAGGAGACTTGGGCATATTGTGAGAGAAGCTTTCACAGCAGTTGTGTTATATTGTATCTGGTAAGCCTGATTGATAGTGTAGCAATAGATAAATTAAACAACCTGGTGTGAATAACAACAAAACAGATCAGTCATCAGTGCAGACACACTTTTATATAAAAGCTCCTTTAGCATACTAAGGATTTTGTTCTAGTAATTTTCCCCACAATGACATTATTTGAAATTATGTCATTTACAGACTCTACCAAGATAAAATATGGGAGGCTGGAGAAAGATGATCTCAAAAGAACTGGACACCATAGAACTGGGGACCAAAGGCACATCTGTGCTGAGGTGAATAAATCCACTACTTATAACCCTAAACTGACACTTATGGTGCAAGTACATTATCTGGTTTACCCTGTTGCTCTCCTGTATATAGAATAAGACAGAAGTGCTGGACCAAATTATACTAGTCTTAAGCTGAATTTCACCAATTGACTACTGCAGCAGATTTCACCCACAGATAAAACTGTCCCTCAGATCTTAAAATGGGGCTTTGAGGTTACTATTTAGTGCTGGTTCTTTGCATTTGGGTGATCTGGCCCACAGAAAGAATGGAGCACTGAGAATCAGTAGTGAGGACATATTTCTACCACAGAGCTGGGAACACAACTCCTTAAACTGAATATGAGCTTTGCTCATGGGTATATGACAGTTTATGAGCCACAGTATTTAAATATTAGCATTCACAAATATGAACCAAGAAAGCAAGAGTGTAATTAGTAGAGGATATTTTAATGCTACTTGTATTTTTTTAATTAAAAAAAAATATACAACTGAAAATCAATGCTCTCCTCTTCATTGGTTCAATCTATTAGGTATTAGACAAGTTGAATAATTTCAAATACCATACTTAGAAGAACAGAAGGCAGAATACTTCCATGCTATACAGTGACTTTCATGTTAAAATAGCTTAGTTTTAAAATTGCTTTGAAGTTACATGTCATATAGATTACTGAGAGGGGAGGAGGTTAACTGCAGTGTGACTAGCTCCCCTAGAAGTTTTTCCAAACAAAAGAGTAAAGCAGCTCATAATTGGAAGTTGTCTTTTTTTCCTCTAAACCAATATTTCTAAGACAAAAAGCCTAATCTATTTTAGAAAGGAGCTAATGTTTGCTGCATATTTTTCATGGTACATTTAAATTATAGTTTTAATAAAATACATCTTTAGATCAAAGCGGAAAGAAGTCATCAGTAGTAGGCCAGTGTACTCCACATTTTTTTTTCTTCCAGATGATGGATGGCTTATGTTGTTCAGATTTCCACAATCAATCTCATTCAGTATTGTTTTTCCTCTTCTAGCACATATAAACAGGAGAACTGGTAGACAAAACGAACAAAATCCTTGTGTCCGATCACGTGTTTAGACGTTCATCAGCTTAATGAGTTCATGCAGTTTTATATATAAGTCTAGAAATGGTGGTGCTGATGATGAAAGGTGGGGGTTGTTTTTCTTTTCTGTAAGATGACAGCATGAAATACAGCATTTTGTTTATATCTCTGGCAAAAGAGAAAGCAAAACTTGCCTGTTGAATACTTGTAGAACTTTTTGAACAGTAAGTTAGGTCCGAGTGAGTTATCATCCTTGAAACTCTGGTCTTTCTGATCTTAGAATCAGAGCAGAGAGGAAGGAATTGCTAGGAAAGTTAGAAATGGATTTTATTTAAACCTAGTGGAAATTGTTTGAACTTTCCACTCTTGTAAACATCCACATAATGCCATGAAAAAGTTCATGAATATTGCATTTTTTTCCAGTTATCTGTCTATACAAGTTTCTACTTGGATGAGGTTCCTAGAGGTAATGAAGCTCAGACACTCCGTGGTGCCCTCTCAAATTCATGGGTCCTCCTGTTCCTACCTTTTTTATTCTCCTGTAGGTGCTTCCACTTATTTGTGTTCACCTGCGCGTTGGCAGGCCTTTGCCGGCGCTGTTTGCGGTCTCTTTTCCAAACCTGCTCACAGAACTCATCCATTGTGTTGAGATTGGGGTGGTTGATTAACTGCATGAAGTCTCTGTACCAGATCTTTTGACTGGGGGTCATGCTGTTGGTAGCATCCTTGATCTTGGAGGCATCGCCATCCTCTTCTTTGTGGAGCAGCTCTTCCAGGTGGTCAGTATCAATCACTTCCAGGGTCACTTTGAGTAGAGTTTGCATGAAGCCATGCTCCACAGCATGGCAGAAATAAACACCAGAGTCTCTCCGGTGGAGACTTCGTAGCAATAGGCCCTGTTCTGTCCGGATCATGTGATCACCCACTTTTATCTGTATTGGAAAAAATTGGTAATTTCAACAGTTGTCTTTCGTATACGTGCCCCATTATCCTCTAACCATACTAGCTCCTTAGTACCGCTCCTTTCAATGGTAAAACTTGGCCAAAAATTCACGAACTCACAAAAATGGAAAACCCTCTGCCATTAATCTGTAGTTATGAAAGCCTCAAATACTCTGGAAAAACCAATGTCCTGCAAAGACTTTGGGGAATTAGGAATTTACTCCTTAGTCCTTGCTGCTGCTGAATAAAGAGCTGTCTCTGTTAGATGGATTTGCTGGTAAAATTACAGAAGACCCTAGCCTGTAATCAGCAGAGTCAGCATGGATCCATGTGGTTGTATTACTGAGGTCACATTTATCATTATCTTTTGGTCAAACCTAGATCCATTTACGGGAAAGGTTCTCTGTCTTCCTATTGTTCCTTACTACAAAAGCCCTTATGCATAGAAGTGGATTCTGCATAAGTGGGAAATTTACAAAGAAACAAATAAGAGTTAAATACGAAAATTTTAATATTCGAAAAGCAGCTTTTCAAAATAATGTATTTTTCTGAATTAATTCATGACATGTAACTACATTTTCTGAATGCACATGTGGATGCAGACAGAAAGGGAACAAACCTTTTTGCTGTTCTCTTCACTGAGAATAAATTCTTAATAATTTACTACTTATGCAAACAAAACAAAAATATTTAAAGGCGATAATGTAACTATTTAGAAAATGCTTTAAATATATGTATTTAAAAATACTTCAATGCAAAAAACAAGGTTCTGTTTCCTAGCTTGACCTCTCTACCTACCAGAGCAGATTCTTCTCTTAAGATGTGTGACCTAGTTTGATAGTGACACGACTTGAAAACCTGGACGATTAATAACATAAGAATGTTGGTGACAAGAGAAGGAGATAAATAAAGTATCAACTTAGAGTAAAGCAAATAGGGAAGGTCAGTATTTTTGCCTCTATGAATATTGTTTTTGATGAAAAAAATGTACTGTTTTTCACATTCTTGTGTCCACTACAGTTCTCAGCTCTTCATTCTGTCTCTGTCTTATGTGCAGTAAAGTCTTAGAGCATGCAGTATGTAGGATGATTCTGATAGACTATGCTTCAGTCAAATAGTATAATTAAATGAGTGTAGTTAAACTTTTTCTCAAAGGCAATTTTAAGGTTTTTGTGCTATTCAAGTTCATATAATCCTTGTATGATGTTTTAGGTGACAAGATAGCTTTTTCTATTTCTGGTATCTCTAATGCAAAACAAGTGTGTTTTGAAGGGAGTCTGAGCAAGGAGAGGATATGAATGTTTTCTGCTGTAACAATCTGTAAAACCTATTGAGCACTTACAGGATTTTATGGTAATAAGAGTGATAATATGCTGAAGAACAATGGAAATTATAAGATTGCAGAGAAATTCTGCTAAATTAAAATAATTTTGGGAAGGACTCAGATTTAAGTCTATCTTTATAGAGAAAATTATTTGCATCCCTTTATTTTTTTCTACTGTACCTCTTCTTTGCGATCGTCATTTTGCTTCTGGAATTGCCAGTAGACTACGGCACGCTGAGATTTTGGACTGCACTCAAGAAAAGTGCTGCTATTCTCTACTCCATAGATAATCTTTTCCTCCAGGGTGTGACCACTTGGGTTATCTGTACAGCATGGAAAAAAAAAAAAAAAGAAAAAAGAATTACAATTACTGAAAAAAATCCCACTTAATTGCTAAGTAATTTTTTTTTTGTTTGTTTAGAAATTGGGCTCCCTTAAAGTGTTTAAAAATAAACACTTCAAAAAAAATTTCCCCATATTAGTACGCTATTTGGGAAATTTCCATCAACACCTCTATCTTCGTAAGGATCCCTGGTAGGTTTTTAGTTTTTACTGTTTTTTTTTTTTTAATTGTATTTTAAATCCTAACAGCTGCTAACATCTCAATATGGGAAGTTAATGAATTTAATTGTGAAATTTTCTGTAAACCTCATTATTATTCATCAAGGAAAACATCTAGGACATGACAAGAATTTTTAATAGCAAACTGTATGCAATGAGAAAACTCAGGGTGTAGTTGTAGAATGTTTGTAATGATGCCTCCTGGGCTCTATGGTCATAATACTTTAGAGCAAAGTAATAAAACATGAGGCTATTTAAAAGTAGTATAATGTGTTTAGATTACATGGCACTGCAGTTTGCTGAAGCTGTTAATGACCAGAAATAATGTTTTTGAGGAAACGATCTTCAATTAATCATTTCCTCTCATACTGATATAATTTATGGAAATGTAATGAGGTTAATAAACCAGACATTATGGAAGGGGAAAAAGAAAGTTAAATAAATTACTTCCTTTTGTAACAACAATGTTTCAAGATATTCATCAACTTGCTGGAAATATCACATAGCTATAGGACTTATATGGTATTTGATTCTTCTCCAATACCACAGAGGCTGTAAGTTTCAGCTCTCCACCTTAGCTCTTTAAAATGCTGTTATGGAATTAAGTGGCCACTGTTATGGTATTAAGTGGCCAATCCTGAAGAGCAGATGAGGAGGAAGGGCTTGGTAGGCTATTTAACACTGTGTTGATCTCATGGGGTTTCCTGACTCTTTGCCATTCTCTGCCATTCTTTCCATTCTCCACTTTTGAACTTTAGCACTGGAAATCTTTAAGGAACAAGTTTTGATATGTTTTAACTGGAAAATTATGTCTATTTAAAACCCTCTAAGTGAAATCCTTTGTCCAGTTTTGTTTGCCCCCAACTGTGCCTTTATCATATTGGCCATGTTGTTTACTGAATACAGGCTGTTTACTAGATGACTGAGCCAAAGGTAAAAATAAAATTGAGCTCCTGGTTTATGTTGATACAGAATCATATGCCTTTCAATAATGACTTGCAGCCCTGAGAGGGGATGGGCAAAGGGATGTAGGGTAGAATAGGAACTGAGGCTTGCCCAGTTTTCAACAAGAAAACATCAAATAGCCTATTAACACTAAACAAATAGGAAATGGGTTTGCTTGCCTTCCTCTGCTGGATTGTGGACCTTTTAAGCAAGTAAGTGGGGTGTTCTATAAAAAACTAAGTGAAACAACTTTTATGACATCTTTCAGAAACCACATTCCCATGAAGAATGTCAGTGCAGCTCTGGGTCAGGAAGAAAGGGAGCAATGGAAGAAAGAATTAGAAAGCAAAGCGGCAAGAGAAAGGTGAGATAGCTGGAAGAGAATGTAGCCAAGGGTACTGGTGATAAGGTCTGAGATGGAGCATGGGTGAATTGGTGTCAATGAAGCAAGGGAAGTGGAAGATAAAGATTGGAATTGGGACTGACTGGCTGATAATTTATGGGTCCAGATTCGACATTGTGAATGATGTACTGACTCTTCTTGTTCAATTCCTCTAATTAAGGAACAGAATTCACATGGCTGAGCAGGCAGCCAAGGATCCTCACACAGAGATAAGTTGTTTGATATCTGAATTGGAATCCACAACAGATAGCATATATAGGGCTGCAGCATAAAACAGTAAGCAGGAAATGTCCTCTTTCATAGCCTGGGACACTTCTGTTACTGCTCCAGCAAACTGTTTCTGTGAAACAGTGATTTACAGGCTTCCAGAATAAAGGATGGAAACATGGGGATTTCACCCTAGGATGCCTGCTCTGTTTTTACTCCTCTCCTAGGCTCCATGAATTGTGGTTGCAGAATGGCCCAACTTCAACAACAGGAATCCAATATTTTGGCTGTCTGTATTGGAAGTACAGCTATCAAGTCAATTCCCTAAGCTTAAATGGACTTTAGGTCCTCATCTTCCACATCCCAAATAGTGGACTTAACTAGCAGGTTACTCAGCACCACTGACTATATTTTCCTGAACACAGCTGAGTTCAAGTGAATTACATAGGAGTAGAACATATATAACACTGGTCCCATTAGATCTGAGGAAGATAATCTTCTAGACTCTAAATGTTAGTAGAAAAGACAAAAACAGGTATTTTTTTCACAAAAGTCCCACTGCCCAAGAAGAGTGGCATATTTTTAAGTATACAGAGAAGTTTCTGCTGGAAAACAATACCTAGGATATCCTTAGTATCTAAGGAGCTAGTCACAAGTTTTTGTTTGAAACTGGGTGCTCTGACACCATTTCAAACTTCTGTTTTCTTGGATCTGATCTATGACATTCTAGTGTGTTAGAAAACACCATGGAAAGTGAGTGAAGCCCTCTTTAAATTTCTTCACAGCTGCAGAAAATAAAGTATGGGTGACAGATGAGAGAGGAAGCATTTAGGAGATCCTTGAGTTTCCATTGCCATGATTTAGGGGAGCAGAAGGCAGGTCCAGAAATGTCTATAAAGTCCATGAACCATTTAGCACATGGAGTGCAAGAAAGTAAGCAGTGATCAAATAATCACAGGATCGGAGTGCAGCTTTGGGACTGAGGGAGAAGCTGAAGAGACTAGAAGAAAGAATGAAAGTCTAGGAAGTCCAGAAAAGCAGGTGGAGGAATTAGAAAAGTATAGAAATTGTGGAGTTGGTTATGAAATTCAGCCCAAAATCCTGTCTGAGAGCAGTAATTTCCAAAATGAACCCAACAGCAGTATCAGTTTACTACCCTGATAAATATCCTTGAAGTACATAATTTCTGACATAACCAAAGAAGTATGAAAGGCCAAGTAGCTATAGCAAGACAGCTTTGCAGATGAATCAATCTTACTATATAGTTTAACTCAAGAGTGATTCTTTGAACTTGCTCTGGGATAAATCAGCTCAAAAAGGTATCTCTTCTATTACAAATTCTTTAAAAAAAAAAAGAAAAAAGAAAAAAAAAGATTGATTAACTTCTTGATAGAACGTGTGTGTTATGCTTAAAAAAGATTGTTCTTTAGCTGACACAAAGGTGTCCATGCTTTTAGATTTAAGCATTAATGTCTGGCCAAACATCTGTACAGCTAAGGATCCTCAGCTCCCTCTAATGTTGTTGTGTAGTCATTTTATACTAGTCCTTATACATTTGCACTGAAGGGCAATGGAAAGAGCCATGTAAACCTTATTAAAAACATTAGTGCTTCAGATTGATCACAAAGTTGGTTTCTGCAATATCTTTAAAAGTGAGATTTTTCTTTTTTTATGTTTTTATTGGAGAATCAACTGGCAGTTACTGCAAGTGAATGTGCAGACAAGTAGTAAAATATTGCTGGAGCTTATTTGTGGCTATAGGCAAACCCAATTCGTCATCTGTTGTCCAGAAAAGTACTAGTCACAACCAAGGAAAAAACTCAGCATAAGTTGGCTTAGGAAACTGGCATAGGCCATGCAGTCATCTGTAATCACATACTGTGCGATCATGTGTAAATGACATGTAAATATTGGAAAATGTAATAGATTTACAGCTCAATTAATTTAGAGAAAATTTATCTCAAGACCAGTCTAAACCATTCATCAAGCATTTTGACAGTGCATCCTTCAAGTTTAAGATCCAGAACTACATTCCCTCAGTATTCTTTGTAACTTACTGATACTTGCTCTTCTCATTTTGACAAAGCTGTATCAAAGCTCCTTGTGATCAGGGGTGCCATGATTGTTGCAATGAAAAAAAATGCATTTCTGGATTACTGCAAAACTGTATTACTCTCTTCCCTTTGGACAGAACATATCTTTATCAGATAAATATGCTTCCAAATATGGGAAGATATAAAAAAACCCAAAGTGTTTTGAAATGCTTTTTTCACCTATGAAAATAAAGAACAAACCTGCAGTTGTATAAAGCACAGCAGGCAATGGCTAGAAAACATTAAAATTAAAGACATGTGGTAGGCCAGGTCATATTTTTACTCATGAGTAACATGTAATGAGTAAAAAGGTAAAGCTAAGACACACTTCTGTTGGTATTAAAATCAACATTTAGTGCCTGATGAAATTTTTCTATTGGGAAACGTCATCTCAGCCTCAGTATCTGCACTGTATATGCATTACTTGATATGATGCAACACAAAATTTTTGAACTTTCTACTAGTGCCAATTGACTAGTTCAAATCTAAACCAGTTCTCATGAGTTCTCAAAATGTGACAACTACAGACTGATCACAATCTATTCATGCATTTTTACAAATCCTTTTGCCTTCTGAGTAACTTGGCCTGAGTCTGACAACCAAGAAGTAAAAAGAAAAGCTATAGTAATGTTAGCTGTGAGTTTCAAATGATTGAAAGGAACACAGAGAAAACTATTCGTGAAATGTATTAGTGGTGACTAATATTATAGCTGACATTTATAATATTATTATAAAGCTGACAATTATAATATTATTATAGCTGACACAGAAGTACAACTTTGGACTATTTGTCATTTTTGTTATTACATGGACTGGAAGGACATGAGGATTTTGAGGTATCTCCATTTTCAGTCACCTCCTTATCCCAGAGATCTGTCCAGAGGTTTAACCCTTGGATTAATTCGGTTACAGCACAGTGTTAATAACACCAAAGTTGTGCATTTGACCCCCATATGGGCCATTCACTTATGAGCTGGACTCGATGATCCTTGTGGGTCCCTTTCAACTCAGAATATCCTGTGTGCATATAGACCTACTGCAATCATAAAGATTCACTTTTTTCCAGCAGAGGGAAGTATTGCCTAAGTGTTCCCTCCACTTACAGCAAAAGGGACATTTTTAATCTTCTGAGTCAAGGTCTTCTGAAAAGTTTGGCAACAAATTAGTAACTGTGTGAAGTTTATCAGTCAAACTTAAGTCCAGAATGGAATCTGATCAATACACTGTGAAAATGAAACAGCTGACAAGAAACCAAATCAAAATATGTCCAAGAAAACCCATGCTGAAAGCATATGGGACAGGCCTACTGCAAGGAACATCCTGATCTTAACAGCTTTTAGCATGACACCTACAACAAAGGTCATTCCACATTTTGCCAAGGTAGTTACAAACACGTTTGCTTATTATCTTATGCAAACTATATAAAACAATATGTACATATTTCTTGCCATCCTGAAGGAGATACAAGTCTTTTCTGATATAATACTCCTAACCTGATGGTATAGTACCAAGTAAAAGAAGCAGGAAAATTAAAATGTTTAAAACTGTTAACTTGAGGAAAACAACAACAAAAAACGCCAAATATTCTTTAGTGTCTGATCCAGGCCATTGTAAGCTATCTAAATTGGGATAATGACGTATTATATTCATCTTTCACAGATGTTCGAGACTATTTCACCAACAAATCATTGACATGCTTCCTACTCTACTCATGCACAGTCTGTAAATTACATACAAATTAGTTGCACTTCAGTTGTGCCCATAACTCACCGTGATGCTGCAGGTCTGAGCAGTGGGTAAGCGGGTCTCCATTTCGGATGTCTTGTCGTCTAGTACGCCTGCAAATATCACATTTGAAATCTGTTAGTGACCTTCTCAAGTGGTCAGCACACACATTCACCGTGACTGAAGAGCAATGAGTGGAACATATATAATTACAGAAGTCACAAGGGCATCTAAACTACACTAGGAAGGAAACCATATTGTTACTACTATATTCTGTGCATTGTCACAGTTTGTAGAATGAGGCTTTACTCTTACAGATAAAGTCTTCAGAAACTGGTAAATACATATCTCTTGCACTGAGAAACTAAATAAAAATAATATTCAATACTAATTATTAATATTAAAGATATACTACATAAAATATGATGTTTATTTTCACTGTGTGGGCAATATTGATTACAGACAAATTCATTACCTGATTCATAGATACAGGATTGCTGAGGGATTAAAATATATATAGTACAGTTTAAAATGCATCAAAACCCATGAAGAAGCTACAGCTGTTCTGCAAGTACACAATACTTTGAATATTGTGGCACCTTTTAGATAGATGAAATGTTAGAATGGGTGGCTTTCAAAGAATACTGAAGTGCTGTATTTTCTACAAAACCTAAATTAAACTACATAGATCATTTCAGCCACTACAGATTTCACCAAAACATTTCTGAAAAAACCTTTTACATAACTGTTGCAAATGGCTTCGTCTTTAGAATAAACAGAATAAAACACTTGAAAAGGAAGATTTTGAAATGCTGTTTATTCCACTTTTTGTAGCTTGAGTCTGAGTTCTACCTTTGATTGCATGTCCTTTTAACATAGTATATTTTTTTCCCAGTTTGAATTCTATTGGCTCTTTTGAAAAACATATTGATCTGTGCTAAAAAAATGTATTTCAGAAAAGAGAGCTTTTCTATACAGTTTTATTTTGCATGTGTTGTTCTCTCTTTGTCTGTTCCTATTTTTATTTAAATAGCTGTGACACGAAATTCAACTGAGCCAGAGAAAAGCTTTCACATAAAAAGAAAGAAAAAAAGAACAAGGCAAACAAAGATGTGTTTCAAGTGAGAGCACTTTACTTTAGGAATCGGAGAAAGCCTGAGGGCTTGCAAAATTAGAGGAGAACAAAGAGGATTAGGCTGCTGAACAATGCTGCGATTTCAGATTATGGGATCCAGCAACGGATATGCAAAAGTCAAGTAGCCTTGTAAAAAACCCTGTTGGTCACTCCCTTGTGACAACAGCCCACATTTTTAAAAGCCATTGTTCTGCGGTACAGACCATCTCTCTTCTCTCCACCAGCCCTATTTGCAGGCTCTCACTAATAGCCCAGCATCAGCACATGCCAAGAGTTCTCTCTGAGGCACAACTGCTCAGCTGACTCCTATTGCCTGAAAGATTTTAACCATATCTTTTTCTACTGAAAACTACTGGAATGTTAAACCTGAAATTAGTTACATGAAGTACAGCAACAGTTGGTTTTTTTTTTTTTGCTCATCTGAATTTTTTTTAAATTGAGATTACCAATATTTTATATTTTTCTGAATAAAAACTTCTTTAAACTCATGATGTGTTTATCTTAGCACTCCTTAGTAATAAGGAATCTTCTGCTGATTGATACATGATTCAAAAAATGTACTAATCATAATTTCCAATATCTCTGTATTACTCATTACCACTGACAAAACCACACCCAAGACTTAAGGAATCATAAAATTTTGCTACTCCTTCCTAAATTTGGAAACATGTCATAGGATACTATTTGTAGGAAAAAAAGTCTGTGGAAAGATTCATATTACTGTTAATGAAGTTTGGATGAGATGTTTAGTCAGAATCTTAGGAAAATGTCGCACATATCACAATTGTATCAACATGATAATTTATGAAATATGAACCAGAACACATCTGCATGGGGTAAAGTGAAGTGGTCACACAACAGGAGCTCTGGACTGTCATTTATACTTGTAAAATACACAAAGAAAGAGAAGCAAATTAAAATCAAGGCTTATAAAAGCTTGTAAAAATAGAATAAAAATCAAATCAAAACAAAACAAAAACCCCAAACAAAACCCCAAAAGCAACTACTAGTAAAGCATCTGTACAAGTGCCTCAGGACTCAGTTTTCCCAATATTTCTGGAGCCTAAAATCACAAGAATTTATTATTAGGAAAATGTTGACATTTAAGCTGTTCCCTGAAATTCTGATTTTATCATAGATGCATTCCAAGCTGGCTTGAGACAGTGGGTACAGCAGGCACCAGGTAAACCGAGCATCCTCTCCCCCAGTAACACAGACCTTGACTCTGCCGCTGTTGCTGCCAAGGGAAAATTGGGGGGAAGTGGCGGAGACAGCAGCTTTTTCTGAATGCATTTTTCGGATACAAGCTCCCCAGGACTAACTTTTTCTTTCACAGTGGCCTTAAGAAGAGCAAATTCTGCACCCCAAGGTTTTTCTATGGCTGTGCAACCCAGTTTAGCCCCAGTAACTCTACCCCGCAATTCCTGTGAGAAGAGGTCCCAGTCCCTTTACCCATGATGGCAACAGTGAGCTCAGTCTGCAGTGCATTAGGAGATAGATAAGGAAAAGACAAAGAGCCCTATTTCTTCCATCAGTGTAAGCAGATGAATGACAGTTTATGTGCTCTGTGGATCTTGAGATGGGCTGGGAGTAGGAATGGGTGCTAGTGAATGTTGAGAAACGATGAGATTCAGGGATAAAGAAGCATAGGAGAGTAGCAGAAAAGAGTAAATCACTGATTCCTGACCTTACTGCCTCCTTCAACTCAGAGGCAGTACTCAAACATACTGGTTTCTAATCCTAAAAACCTTCAGATCAAATCAAATTCTTAGACTCTCTTTGAAAACCTCACTGTTCCCTCTCCCTTCAATCCTCCTCCAGAGAAGCTGCCGTGATACCACGAGAAATAAGAATTTAGTCCACACAGCTGAGAAAATTTGACTGGGTCTTCTTTTGGGATGGGTTCCGTTTCTCCTTTTCAATTATTTTCACAGAATTTCACAAGAAGTTTGTCTCAGATCAACTCTGTTTCCTGGTGCAAAAAATAAAACCTGATGTTCCACGAGAAGCTTTTATTTTTGTAATCTTTTCTTTTTTTAGGATGCATTGTAATGTAAACCTTGAAATTTTAATCCCCTGTATCTGAAAAGTCTGTGATACAAACTCAACTTCCCACCCTTTACCACATTTCATCTGCATCAACAAACGATCTAAACCTGGAATTTGGAGTCCTGACATTCTCAGCTTAGTATTGCTACCATTAATTTTATCTACATAAACCCTTACCTATCTAAACCTTTAGATTCCTTGTTTCTTCCTAAATAGATGATGTCTGGCATATTCAATTTAGTGTGAGTACTTTTTAAATCATTTTGGCCAATTTATCATGGGAATCTCAACACTACACCAAAGTCTGCTTCTATTTTCAAGTGATTACTATTCAGTTATACCTAATTTCTACTTCAGTAGCCGAGCTCTTCAGTAACAAGCTTGTACACTTTTAGAGAAAGAGTTTCAGAGATAAAGGCAGGCAAAGAAAATATTATTTTAAACCTTCATATCAGGCAACTAGACTTGTGACTTTTTTATAAAATCGGTATTTTTGACTTGTGGAATCGGTTTTCCCTTAATGTTTGCATTGCAAAGCCTTCAGTGTCACTACAGACTGAGTGTAAAAGTGGTTGTGCTGGTCTGGTAGCACTTGGACACACATCAACACATGCAAGCTACACTTTTGAATAATAACAACGTTATCACGGAAAAAGTTTCTACTGATGTCCAAACAGTTTATAGATATTTCTTTTGAATTAGAATTCATGAAAATACAGAATAATTTACTTGGGTAAGTAGAGATTCTATTTTGATTTCAAGCCCCCTTCTAAAGATAGAGAAAAGGATTTCTTTTTCTTTTTTCTGTTTATAAATGGATATGAAGTTATGAATCCATTTCAAAGAGAACTCTTCTACGAATGTTTCCTTACAGGAGCTTTTTAAGCCAGCCCAAGAAGTAGCAGTGGTCACTTTAAATCGACCAAGACTTCATATTGCATGTAACTCTCACAACAATGTTTTCTTTGGAGGAGAAAGGGCTCCAGTTAACCATCTCAGGAAAAATCTCCAAAGCCCTCTGGTCATATTGAGACCATCAGTTCAAACAAACAGCAACCCATCCAAAACTGTCCTTACCTCTTAGCAGTGGGGAAGTAACGTGAACAAGATGAACCATCCCAGGCACAGTAAGGGTCTCTTGCAAGGCAACACTCAGCACATGCTTTTCCATACACATCACAGCGGTGCAAAGGAAGCTGTGAAACTCCAGTGGCTGAGCCAATGTAGAGTTGTTGCTGTTATAAAAATTAAAAAAAAAAAAAAAGAAAAAAAAGTTAAAAAAATATTGCAAAATACAATTTTTTTTTTCTAGGAAGGCATAACAAAGTTATATAATCAGATGCTAGGGCCATTACAAACACAATAAAGGATCGTGATCCTGATGTACACTAGAGGAATGAGAACAGAATTGTCCCCAGGGTAAAAAAAAATCAAATAGGAAAAACTTTATTTTTGCATGAAGCTCTCAGTCACTTCTTTAAACAGTAAAAAAATTAAAGTACTCTTCAATTTTTTCTTTTTCATTCAGATCCCCGCACTGGGAAAGCACCACAGTCAGTGAGAGAACACAATGGAGAATATACTTTTGAATATAAACAAAAAGTAAAACTTCAACACAAATTTCCTAAGTATGACCTTGATTTATGTACGTGAGGGGGAAACCTGAAGTAAATTACTTCAGACTGATGCTAAGATATTCCAGTTTGGAAGTGCTGCCATGCATGCATGTCTTTGCATGTCTGATAATTCTGGTGTTTTGTACTCTTTTCTGTAGGTCACATACTCTAACTAAAACCTATCTTTAATGAGGGGAGAGGCTTTATTTTATTTTGGATAAAAACTAGTGTTGAGTAGAAGATGAAGTTTAAAGGTAGGAGTAAATAAAAAACCATGCATGCAAAATTAATTACAGCCTCACATGGCATCACAATAGAATATCTTGTCTCTCTCAGTTTCCTCTCTGATATCAAATTCATGTGGTCCACTAGGAAAGTTGGTCCCCAGAGGGATACGAGAAAACTGAACTTCTGATCCCATGTGAAAGTCCAAACAGAGATACTTCAGATTAGCACTAATTCACAAAGAAAATAAGTATGGGTGAGATGCAAAACTAGGGAAAAGAAAATATATAAACAAAATTCAATGGTACAATCCTTCTGTTTTGGAAACACTGACATTTGTCTATCCAAAGGTTAAACTCTGTCACCCAGCACCCATGCTGGAGTAATGAATACCTTTCTTTTGAAGGTCCCACTGCAAGCAGTCCCACCGAGAAAATACAAATTTGTATTCATTTTCCTTTCTTGGAAAATATAAATTGAAAAACAGGATTTCAAGAAATGTTTTCAAAATTCTTCATCTCCTGCATTGTGATGTCCCAGAGGCACCATTTCCAGGGAATTCAGGGATGGAAGACAGCTGAGGTCACCTACCTACTAGAAATTATGAGCACTGGATACCAGGAGACAGCAACACCAAAAACACTCATAAAAGGTGTTGCATTAACTTCTTTCAGAGACAGCAGCTTGGCAGTTTATACAGACATATTAATTGTAACAGAAACATCCCGTGCATTTATATAAACACTTGTATTTTCTCAAGGAAAATATGACAAGGAAATCACCCACAGGAAAATTTACTGGTAAATTGAAAACTAAACCCTTTCTAAGCAGCTGTTTCCATCTATTATAGTTTCATAGCTGGGCTGTAAACCCACATTCTCCAGGCAAAAATCTCTGACCACAGAGAGCTCTACACAAAGCCTTAACTGCACATACCAGTCCCAGTGAGTGTTGTAGCCTTGAGAAGAGAGAACAGGCAACAGACATGATAAGCTGATTCTCTCTAACTTAAGTCACTTAATCAAGTATCCACCTAGGGCTATGTCCTGCAGTAAAAAGAGCAGCAATTCAAATCTTAGGTGACCTAACTGCTTCTCAAGGGATGTCTCTTCTCTTTACTGATTAGGGAGGCAGCATAGGTCAAATTAGAGCTTCAGTTAAGTATCTTAAATGTCCAGATGGTATTGATCTGAGTCCTGTGTAATTGGGGCATTAATATCTGTATAAGCGTATACGAATGTGTGGTGCAACTAATATAAAAATCAACCCAGAGAATGCACAGGGGAAAATAAAGAATGGTGTAATGGTTTCTCATGGACCTCTGTAACCAATTTCATTTGGTAAAAAAACCCTCCATGATTTCTAATAAATGTCTTTAGAATTAAAGAATGAGCAGAAACATGTAAAAAAAAAAAAACAACCACAAAAAAACAACGGAGGCCAAAATAGGGTTACCTAAAGACTCTATTCCTTTCAGATAAGTTCAGCCAGTGAACTTCAGGATGTGTTTCAGGTGCTGCACAGCCTGAAGCTGCTGCCCTGTTTGCTGCTCTTCTGATCCTGGTTTTAGACTCCAGCTGGTGATAATTATTCTGGACACCAACAATATATAAATCCAGGTAGTAAGAAAATCAGAAAATAGTAACAGAACTATCTGCATCAATGGTCTGACCTTACTTTGCCATACACAGTCAAACTGCCTTTTGTCAGAGTCTCTCCCAAGACATTAATTTAATCAATGAGCTGATTATCAGATCAAACCAGAGAGGGGTAAAAAAAAAAGGCTGTCCTCTAAAAGTTCTTGCAGAAGTATTAGAACACAAGAAAAACTGAAGACATTAATTTTCTAAGCAATCCAGTGTTTTATGTTTGCCCCATGGTGCTGCCCAAAAAAGCAGTCTTTCCCAAGTCAGACAGAGATAACAGAACTCTCCATTTGGAATCAAAAAAAAAAAAAAAAAAGAAAGCGATATTAAAAAAATGTAATGCTTAAAAGAAGAACTTAAGCAGAATTTTAAAAGGAACTTTAGGGAGCACGAGGCTCAAATCCCATTTAACTAAATTTTATGCCTTGGAAAGCGATTGCAGAATAGTTCAGGAGACTGTTTAAGTGATATATCTATTTTGAGCCAGTCCTTTCTGTCAGTGTTTCCCAATACGGACAGAAATGGTGATATTTGAAAAAAAATCAGTATTTTGTGAAATATATTATAAAAAATAGTCACTAAGGTATTTCTCAAGGTCTCTGCCTTCACTTTTCTTGAAAATCTTATAGAGGAAAACCAAAAGCTCTTCAAAGCAGTTCGTCAGACAAGGACTTGGCCTTTATCAGCTCAGGATCTTCTTGTCCTTTTCCCATTTCACCAGAAATCCAATTGCTTTTTGAAACAAGAGCATCACAAACCTGAACCTGAGAAAGAGATGAGAGCTTGCTCCACAAAACTTCACCTTTGATTGAAAGCCAGGTCTGACTTTTTGGCCTGGTCCCACATTTCTAAATCAAGGAAAAAATTACGGAGCTCCACTTGACAGGCTCAGGGCAAGGGTGTCCCACAGAACTGGGACCTCAGGCAGCTGCAGCGTGTTGCAGTAGCTTAAGGATGCCATCCTCTGATGGTTTGTGTCTATTACTAACCATGCATACACTGTTTAAGTGATAGGGCTACACAAACCTAGGGCTCTAAACACAATTAGGAGAAATATGTAGCTTCAGTGAGAAAATACAGATGCAATTCCTGTGAGTTAATGACAGCAGAGTGGCAAAAGACTAGCAAGGCTTAGTCTTGCACATAAAGGCTAAATTCCCTTGCTCAAAGACTCACTTGCTCGAGGGTCAAATCTATACTCAGAGAGAGAGACATGGGAGCCTTATAGCTTCACACAATTTAAAACTTAAGTTAAGTTCTGCTCCTGAAGAATTTTTGTGGATTTTGGTCTTTAGAAGAGTAATTTGTAACATGACAGATTGGCATGATGGGAAAAGAGGTAGCTTTGAACAGAGTAGTAAAAACATTAAGAAATAAGGAGAAGCTTCCAGTACCATGTTTTTAATTGGATGAAAGATTTGTTAGTGAAAAACCAAAATGAAGTGATTGCTTTTAAGGCATTCAATAGAACATGCTGGTTTTAGTGTTTACATTTCATGCTCCTGCTTTCTACAATGCATAGAATTATCGTGCTGTTTATACAAAAACTGCCCTGCTTATCAGAACACAATGAGTAAAGTGTTTGAGATTTAGAGCTAAAGGATTTTTAAATCATAAATGTAAAATGGAAACATGTTGCCGTATACTTATTTCATACATACTGCCAAAAGTTTGTCACCCTGTATCATGATTCTGTCATTTTTAGCCTGAGGCTGGTTGATTTTTCATGAGTTTTACTCTGCCTGAATAACTTGTGTTGTATGCTCTTTTTTAGCTTTAAACAATTTTAGCAGTGTAAATTTGTTTTCAGAAGACTCAAGGAAAATTGTAATCTCTCCTGAATAACTAAAGATGCTTTGAAGAAGAAGCTCTATGAAAATGCACGGTCAATTTTCACATATGATTGGCTGCTTTAAGGGAATGTACTTATAAAAATAATCCAAAGTAGAGCGTTTTGCTATGATGTGAGCATATATACAACTTGACAGGTCTGTTTTTAAATATTCCAGTATGCAATAGTACCTTTTTTTTGGTCTTGCCATTTTTGTTGGTTTAGGTGGTAAAGTATCCTAGAAGAGCGTTCTCACCCCAAATTTTTTATCAAACACATGACTGCTTTCAGACAACTTTCCTAAATACAGTGAATTCAGAGTTAAGTATGCATAATTTGAAACGTAATACTAGGCTCTGTCCATTACAGAATGAATTTAATTTCTGTTTACTAATATACAGAGTGAGGTAGATGAATTAACTAAATCTAATTTATGACATGCACAATTTTCCGTGCACCTAGTCCTGAAGTAATACCAATTCTCCTCTTTACTGACAATGGCATTAACAGAAAAGTTAATGAGTGCGAACAAGGTACTTATATTCACTAAATCAGGCTTCAAATCAGCACAAATGTGAAAAAGAAGAAAAAAAAATGTTAAATTTGACACTAAGTTTTATGCTCAGAGTCCTGAAGCAGGAAATGACAGTGGCTTGGTTCCATCCACTGAATTCCAGGCAAAACTGAAGATAGGCCTTTAATACCCACTTCATTCCTGGACTGCAACTCAGTGTTCTTTGCATGACTATATAATTCATCAACTGCTTCACAAAGAAGCCTAATAATAATTCCCTGTATTTGCTTAGAAATTCAGGAATCACTTTTACTGTAAGTCAGACAAAACTTCACCTCTATCCATCAAGAGGTTCAGTTCATTTTAGTTATGATCTGGCCTTATAATACATATCTTTTCTGTAAGCAGTTAGCTATTAGTGTACTCAATAGAAAGTAGGAAATATAAATTCTGGAGTCTTGAACCCATATCCTAACCACATCACTGAACCAGAAGGGCATGGAAAATTTGGACTGAAACAGATCTAAATTCTTTCTGAAAGCTGAATGACACACATCCAGGAATGGAAGGGGCATAGGAGAAAAAAGACAGGAGGATGTCTCATTTCCATCCTTTGCTTCTGCCATCTGCATTTGGTACTGTACTATTCCTATAGAAACTAGAACTAGTCCCATTAAAGCAAGGGACCAAGTTTGTCCGCTCCTTTTCAACAGTTTCTCTGTCATGAAAACTTTCTATAACATGGAATTTATTTGGCTTTTTTTCTAGATAGCCACCAGACACCTGGTTAGTTTGTGTTTAGTTTCCACCTTACCAGTAACACAAACTAGACTTTTCCTTTCTCTGTTGCATGTCACATTTTCCTGAGAAACTACTGATGTTTATGTAAAGGGATGGGATGCTGCTGCCGCAATTAATATGTCTCTGCTGACTGCCAAGTTACTGTCTCTAAAAGACAGAGACCAATAAATATTTGAAAGTGATTTAACGTTTGTGCACATAGTACCTGCTTTGTGGAAATCTTCATTGCTGAAATAACAGTGGGTTCCTAGGGAAAAATAGAGTTAAAATATAAAATGAGCTGTAAGCATAAAAATTCTATTACAATGCTATTTTCACAACCTAGAAACCCTGAAATTAAACTATGAACTCTTTAGTAATAAAACTCTTGTTGTCTTTTGCAGTGGAATAATTTCTAGCTGTAAATGAATTAGAATGCATGTACATATCTGCATGCATCTTTGATTGCTGTACTGATTGTAGACATGTAATTTTCCATTATTATTACAGTTTCATTGTGATTATTTTGTCACTAGTTTCACATCTTGAAATTACTTTCTACACTTAATATTAAAATTCCATTGAAAGAACCTCCCAGGAAATATGAAAATAATAATGGCTATATTCATAGATACTATATATTAAGGGTGATAACACTGAAATAAGCAACGTCTTTTAACCATACCAAGGTGAAAACCCGATTCCTGTGAAATTTTATTCATAATATCAAGTCTTAATCCCAAGAGTAATCTTGTTGACTGCACCACACTATTCTCTTACAAAGAAGTTACTCACATTTGCAGAACTGAAATGAGCACGAGGCTTTTTACTCCCTAGAATATCCATTATTTAATCAACTGTTACACCTTTTAGGCCCAGTTTCTTGGATGGATTTTAATCTTGAGAGTAAAACTTCATAATTTGGTTACAAAGTGTGCAAGTCAATTTTGCATGAACTTTATTCCATCTAAATATTTGATATTGATCCCACGCATTATACTTTTGGTTATGTACATTAATAAAGTCCTTATTAAGCTTTTACACTTCTGTGGCTTTCAACTTGGTTTTCCTGAGAGAATTTGATATGGGTCAGTGGATGGTAAGCATGTGGACTTGCCACTGCAGGGGGTTTAACAGATCTTATATTAGAAAGCATCGATTAAGCCTAACTTTTGAATGGAAATTGAACTCATTAGTTTGTTTGCTCAGCTGTTCAGATAAATATTGCACAAATGGGGTTAAAAGAGGCATTTGTTATCAATGTAATAGACATGAAAGGTTTTCAGCTTTGTGGAATTATAAATGGAAAGCATTGTACTCAGAACATTGCGGTTTAAGCACCAAAATACATTGTTCATGATGTACATGGACTCTTTAGCAACTAAAGAAAACTTACATTTGGATAAGGTACATGAAAAATCTTTTGCAAATTCCCTATTGAAAGATTCATATCTCATGCACACAAATTCTCCTTATTCCACTGAAATACATTAATGCCCTTTTTAAGGCTTAAAAACACGCCAAAGGAGATAAAAAAGCTTTCAAGTAAATCAGAGCACCAAAATCCTTTTGTGTAATGAAAAAATACACACATAAAGTAAAATACTAAATTTGAACTTGGCACTAACTATTCTGCTTCTGTAAAACCTTTCCGAAATAAAACTCACTCCATTTATTTTCCTTGTTTCCCTTTTTATTCTGTCTGATCTCCTTTAGCTTGGCACTTCTACTTGATTTAGAGAAGAGACTCATACATTATCAGCAATTGCCAAATTACTCTGCATTAATGTAATGACTTTTGGATGTATAAAAAAAAGGAAAAAAAGAAAAAGAAAGCCAGGATTCACAAATTACTTCTCCAATGTTACTCATAGTTTACTTATAGTTTCTACTGTCTGCCCTCAAAAAAAATGACCACAGAAACAGAGACACACATATTTCAGTTATATCTGGCACTCAAAACAAGATTGGGACCAGTAAAAGCAAGATTTCCCATAAGGAAAACTAAACATAATATTGGAAATAATAATAAAAATATTTATAAGCTCTGTTTACATAGGTTGTCTCTGTTCAGAAACCAAAGATGAAGGGATGGCAACTGAGTTTGATGAGGACATGGTGGCTGGGCCCCTCTGGCGGGTCCAGGACACAGTCCTTGTCAGCACATCTGGATCGAAACCACACGACATGAGGCCCTCCGAGCACGCAAACATCATCTTCGTGCCGTCAGATTAACCTCGTGCTCCCAGCTAGGTATCAACCCCCCAAAAGCCTGGAGCCAGTGAAATCGTACCATAAAAAGGCACTGACAAGAAGAATAACCTGGGGAACGTAAATGATTCGTTGTTGTGTACAAAACACGAGACCTTCCTGCGTTCTGTCTGGAAACTGTTTGAAAGGTTTGCTCAGCTTCGCCTCGCAGGAGTGCCTATGGGATGCCGTAATTTTTGGGTGGCTCAAAAGGAAAAATAGAAGAGATTGATTTTCACCAAAAAGTGCTGAAGTTTAGGAGGTGTTTACGGTGCCTTGTGTCAAACCATGAAATTGAGTCCCTAAGTCACCTTTGAAAATATAAACACTTTCTTTGTTCCTTAGCTGTAAAAAATCTGGGCACGTCACTGGTTTACCCAAAGTATCTTCCTAGTTACAATATGCTGATAGTCTGAATAGTGTTAAGAGTTGATACAACTATAAATTCATATATTGCATAACTCTGGGAGACAACAGACAGGCATTATTCCTAGACTTGCACAGGTAGATATTTAACTCCGGCATGCAACAGCTCTAAGATTTAGAAATAATAATTTATTTTTTAAACCACCAAAAAAGAGTCGACAATACCATTCCTTTTATCGTTAACCTCCAGCTAGCACTGAAAGTTTCAAGTTTATTTTGACTAGTGTCTGGGTCTCTAAATAACAAGCTAATTAGAGGTGTATGCCAGGCTATTCCTTGGCTAGAGTGCAAGAAGTTGAGTTTGCAGCTGTCCACAGAGAAATCTACAACCTGACACTTGAAATTTAGCCTCACTTACCCGAAAGACTGTCATTTCTTCCAGCAAGACTTCCTCTAATTCATGCCAAGTCTCCTTAGGAATTGAAACCACTTTAAGAACTGTTCCAATATCTTGAAAAGAAAACAAAAAGGAGTTTTCAGGTGCTTAAGATGAATACTTAAGTTTTGTAGCAGCCAGCGTTTCTTGTAGTATATAATTATTTCGCATATAAAGACTGTGAAGCTACATATCTCTCAGTACTCATTCAAATTAAAAGCTGCTATTTAAAATAACCTCAGAAAACACTGAATTTCAGTAGGGAATTTTACTGAAGTCTTTCAGTTATCAAAATGCAACAAAGAAGATATATACTACTATAGTTGTTAAAGAATAAACTGCAATGAAATACTATCTAAGTGACAGTATAAAATGACAGATGCATAATTGAGGAAGGAAATGTATTACATTTACCCAGGTATGTTTTATAGTCCATTTTGAATATGATGTTTGTCTTTCCTAAAATGCATGTAAAGACAGTATGGACATAAAACCATCTGGACAAATGTTGTCAGACAGATGAATCTGTTGGGTCTCTCAAGTACGTGAGATCTTCCCTGTGTCAAACAAAGTACTGAAGATGTATAAGCCCCTAAAGACATTTCTCTGTTAGGTACTGGTCTTCACTGAGGAGTACAAAGCATACAACTTCAATCTTTGGTTTAGAAATAGGTGTGTGCCAGAATTTTAATATTATATCCATTTGCATTTTTGGAGTTTTGTAATTGGCTTTAACATGTGCAAGGCCAGCACTTGAAATTCCAGAGCTACAGCCTTTGGTTTTGTCAACATGGTTGAGACTGAAGACCACCTCAGTTATACAGCTTCTGCATCTGTGATTTATTTCTTTGTTTCCATGAACAAAATTTCCAGGAAAAAAACAGCAAAAGAATCATTTCCAGGTTGGCACACATCACTGCAGACTCTCTGAAATGCAAACACTCTGTATGTGACTTTTCTTTTTAACCAACCAAGTGTAGTGCCATATAAATGTATCATAGGTATACCAACTACATCCCTGAGGAATTTTCATGTTGCACATCCTACAGCAGTAATAGTTTAGGAAAATACAAAGCATTTTATGTGGATAAAATTCTGAAAGAACTATAAGGGTCAACATTCTTAAGAATTTAACCATCAGTTACACAAAATCAAGTATATATATATTTTATAATTATATATATTTGTGTGTGTTAGTTGAAACTTCTGATTAAAAAGATGACAACACACCACTTCTATATTTAAAATATGCATAAAATTGAAACAAAGAGATTACACACGTTGAAAATGTTTTTATAGGGCAACTAACTTAAGAGCTAACGTTTTAACAAAATTCTGGTATTTAACCTCTTTAAATGAATTTGTACTAAAATATCTTAGAAAACCTAGAATATCCTGTAGAACTGAGATTTTTCTTTTTTCCATCTGCTTCCCTTTAAGCAGATGTTGGTTTCTAAATACATATTTTTGGAAGTTTAGAAAGATGTAATTCCCCCCCCCACCAAGAATGTTTTCTTGTATTAGTCACAAACTCATATATTCTTTTTTAAAAAGAAAAAAACCAGTTATTTCTTAAAGTAACAGCAAAGCAAAACACAACTTTGTTTTTATTTAGGTAGCTATATGTAAAAACTAAGCTAGTAAAATATACTAGATAAGTGGGTTTGGAAGTGCTTTTCATTATGGTTACTGGTGCTAATTGAATATATTTAATTCAACAAATATTGAGAGCAGTATAGAACAAATGCAATATAAACTTTAAAACAAGAAGAGAAAAAATCCACAGAGCAATTCAGAACGACAGATAACTTAGCACTTGTTATATTTGTAATTTAATGGATGAGTTCATTTCCTTAATTATCCCAATATTTTGCACTGTGGTTTTGAGGAAAATACATTTTACAGGTAAAAAACAGAGAACTTTGATCTAATAAATTTAACAGCATAGCAAAGTGTCACAACTGTATTCTGTGTTGGACTAGGACTGTCCTCAATCAAAATCTATCAAATGCCATTTCCTAGAAATAAAGGGAGATTTTTCATGAAACAGTCTGAGTGGGCACTGAGCAGACACACAAGCTTCCCAGAATGTTGTTTCCACAAAAGGTCTGACTTTTAAGTGGATCCTGCAACAATTACAATTGCTTGATCTCAAGAAAGCCTCTGAGATCAAAGATACACTGTGTTAATCACTGTGGTGACTCTGGTCAGGCCACAGGTACCAAAGTGGGGCTTTATCTGAGTTCTAGATCAAGTTTTACAGAGTAGTATTTCAAACGATTTCACACAAATGGAATGAGGCGTCTCCTTTAGGATCAATAGGCTCTGCTTAGTAAGATAAAATTACTCTTATTAATTTGTTTTACTGACAGAGGTACTTTGACTGTGCCAAAGGATCCCAAACATTAGACATTCAGGATATGCATTAAGAGCATATCTTAAATCCTGTTTTTTTCTGATATACTTTCAAGTATGCCGATAGGATTTTATTTTCATTGTGAAACACAGTGGTACAATCACAGTGGGAAAGAAACTGCTCAGCTAAAGATTTCACCCACAGGAAAGGAAAATGTGACCACACTGGGTGGCTATTAATTATGTTGTGTTCAATTATCATCAGTTATTCAATGAAAAGGAAAAAAAAAGTATTTCTCCAATATATTGCAGTTCAGCAGCACATGGGAATAATGTAGACTACTGTAACAGCAATGGGAAAACACAGAGAAATATATCTAATCTGATGGGACAGACCTGCACAGAAAAACCCAGTCATACCCCAGAGAGCATAATTTTGGCTTTAGATCATCAAGTGGGAAAATGGACTAGAGTCCTTAATCTGCTCCCTGGTTTAGTTCTTTGCTTGGGAAGATGTAATACACTCTGATTGTGTATCTGTTTCTGATTCATTTGACTTTGACCAGCTGGCTCAGTGAGAAGGCAGGCAGGGCCTGGGTTCTGCCTCTTTAATTTTTCCCCCACATGGAAGATGCCCTTTCCTCATTCTGAAAACCACAGTACGGATAGTGAGCTTAGAGGAGCATGGCACATCTTTTGTATTCCAGCTCCAAGCATGGGTGTTGTAATGCCTGTTCTTGCCCCATGAGGGTATAAAGTCCTGCTGGGAAAAGGACAGTTTCTATGGACAAAAGTAGTATTCCAAGAAATAATAACACTATACATACAGCTGTAAAGGTGGGATTTTGCCGCTGAAATATCTTTTGGCAAATACAAGTAACAATGTTTCAATACTTTGCTTATAGTTCTTGGGCATGGCTATTGCCTACACTGGATGGAATCCCAAGCACTTACCACACACCTGAATATTAATGGTTTAGGGAATTAGGTGGATGCCTAAATTCCCAACTCAAGGTAAAAATTATCACTGAGGTTCTTTTAGAGGGAGATCTTGCCTGACCGATTTACATAAGAACTACTATAATGATAACTAAAGAATTAGTATACATAATGGTAACTATCTAAAAGCTGTAGCTCAGCTTTAAGCAAATCTTCCTGCACTGTCTGAAAACAGACAGGAACTTCTGTGTTACTATTCACCTTACTCTAACAGAGGTCTTGAAGAAAGTACAACGAATCTCTCTCTGGAAGAACTTACTGCTTTTCCTTGCAGAAACCAATGCATCTTTTTCAGTCTGAATACCAAGCTTTGGTGAGATAAATGGCACCTCTTTTGCTCAAGATATAGACTTAAATCAACTCCTTATGTTTGTTCAGCATCATACTCTCGATGCTGAAGGGCTTGTTTCCTCACAGCACAGCCAAGGGGAGTATTGCCATTAATTATTTTTTTTTTCCTGAGCTGACAGGTCATAGAAGACTTGTTGAAAGGCACCAAATACTGCCAACTTTAGATGGCACTGAAGTCTCTAATGAGTGATGGAAAAATATATGCGTTGTATAAAATCATATGGAAATACTTCTCAGTGTTTTGTGCAAGAGCATACTATAGCACTGGTATCTAATAACTCAGTTCACAGCTTTAAAGTGCCATAACCCTTTCTGCAGAGCTGCATTTTCTGCAGTAAATGGTCTGAATTGCTATGCTTGCACAGTGTTTGGTACACAAAACTTCATCAGCTCTCAGTTTACTCATAATATATTTCAGGCATCGACATGAAAGGGACCTTGATATTTATTGCTTTGGAAATCTGACCCCAGGTCTAGAGTACCAGAATTGTATTTAAAGCATGTAAAAAATTGGACTGTTATAAGAGAGACAGTCAGACAGATATTCTTTGGTCTAAAGCTGAAAAGAAACAGTAGGGTTTTGGTTTGATTTGTTTTGGCTTCATGATGCCAACGTCTAATTACTAGCAATTATGTTCAGTAGAAGTTTAAAATACTTTTATTCAACATAGTTGAAACATCAGACCACCAATGGAAAATATTCAGAGGTGAAGAAACAGATCCACCAACTACTACTCAGCACAGTTCTGAAGGTATTGGACTTAGGAAAATGAATATCACCTACTTTCTGGACACATTTATTTCTCATTATTACCTTTCTGGAGCAAATGTCTTTTCTGAGTGCATATTTCCACTTTTATGAGATGCCCAAGCTGTATGATTCTGAAAATGCTTTGGAAAGGATATCATGTTTCTATTTGAATATCAGCTCTTCTGAAAACACTTTGCATGTGCCAGATATATTCATCTCAAGTAAAATGATGCATCATTTTGGCTAAAGAGTTGAGCATCTTAAGGCAATACTTGAAATACTTGAAAGGCACACAAGACATTTCCCATACCTGGATATTTGCCTTACTTGCGTTAATACTTCTTATGCTGCACTTCAAACCCTCATTTTAATACTAAATTATAATTAATAAGGCAAGATATTTCTAATAAAAATCCCTAATAACAGTAGTTGAAAAGAGGGTGGTGGTTTCATCTTAATCCAGTTGGCAAAGCTCCTAAAGAGTTTAGCTATGCAGGCCACGGCCTGAACCTGTAACAGTCAACATATGTAATAAAGAGCTCCCCACACGCACGGTTTTGAGTCCTGCCCCAAATTTTCACAGGTACACCCTGTTCTGTCAGTGTTCCGTCTTTCAGAGTATGAAATTTTTTCTGCTTTATGTTTCCACCATGCCTGGAGGCACCTTGTAGATTCAGGACTTCCTACCTGTGCCAATGAACATCACATCATATTGGCCATCTTCTGCATCTACTCGATCTACCACAATTTGTGTGAACTGATAATCCACGTCTGTTTTAATCATGATTGGACGGTTGTTAATGGAGAATACTGGGTTGTACATAGCTGGATGACTTCTGGCAAATGTTATAACTTCATCAGGAAGGTCCTTGGTGGAATCAAAACCTCCGAATGTTTTACTGGGACACTGGAAATAAAAAGAAGGAAATGTTTTACATTTTATTATTTATCACTAGAAACATATTAGAAATACATTTCGTTACAATCATCCCAACTACTGCAAACTATAGTCAAATATGACAGGGAATGTAGGTGTTTTTTGACTGACAGCAAAACTTAATTCTATTACTGACAGTATCTATTTTTTATTTATTTTGTATTTAAACCAATATGGATAACAGAATGCAAATGATCCTCGTACACCATTTGTCTTACTGCTATGCAGAACAAAAGGATTTTCAGTCCACTGTGATTAGTATTAGTCTTTAACTGGCAGAAGGAAGAAATCCTGAAATATCCAAAATCATTCAGTATGAGGTAAGCAATTTCAGTATTTGGTTATGTATACAGCACAAATTTAATTAATTATGCCATCATCTTTGTTTCAAAGTGTTACCTTCAGAAGTTGATTGGAAGTATGAATTACTCTCTGAGGAACCAAATCCTTAAATCCTGGGACAATTTCCTGTTCTACTGACTTTTCAAACTCCTGCTTGTCTCAACAAGCCTGTGTCATGCATGTAGTCCAGATACACAGATCCTGTTACGCTAAATCAAATCTAATGAGTCACGTCCTAAATGTATCTGTTTTTCTCCCTACTGCTTCTAAAGAAAGCCTTCTATGAGTGTTGGTGATGATCCTGCCCATGTGAACAGTTAAGTGAGACGAGTCTCATTAAAGAACTGAAATAGCTCCTCACTGTTGTGTCCTGTGCAGTGACTGAAAAGTTGCTGTCCCCTTGGGATTAATCTGGTCCCCATGGAGCCAGATAGTAAAGAATCACTTTGCCCTCATATATAGTCCTGGGTGGGCCAGACAGTTTTGCCTCTCATCTGTGAAAAGCAGAGGATTCTACTTTTTACATTTAGCTCATGTTCTCCCAATGTAAGCAAAAAACAGAGGCTGAAAAGGGAAGGGGAGGTAAAACCATGGTGTTGGTAGCCACAAAAGTATTCCTCCACTTTCAGCTACCACATATCCCCATCAGGTGACTCAAGAACTGATCATCACCATTTGCCCTCATCTCTTCTGCAGAATCGGTAATTATTTTACAAACAATTAGAGGTTACATTAACATAAGCATTAGTAGTGTATTAGTATTGTTGAATGGGTAAAGAAAATGAGCCACAATAACACCAAGCCAAAGATACTCATCAAAAAACTTGGTGACCCCAATGCTGATCTGTTCAGATAACTATTTAAGACATATAAAACTCTGAAACCTAGCTGATAATAATTATTTTTCCAGTATTTGAACCTCAAATATAAACAACTGGTGTTAAAATGCCCTACATAATTTGCTTTTTATATCCAGGTATAAAGTATCCACCAATTAAATTAAAAACCTAGAGGACAACATCTTATTAACCAAGAATCCAGACCTTGCAGTATGCTCAGTAGAAGAAATCAATTGTCTTTGCTATCACCTTGATCCAAATTATTAATAATTCATCAGAAATGAAATTTAAAAATCAATGCTGGCAAAAGGAGTAGTTGCTATACTCAGCAAAGGGACTCTTCCAGTATGGACATATAATGTGTAAATTGTCCCTTGTTGGCATATTTGTTAGTAAGCAAATTCCTTCATTCTGTTTCATTACACGGTATGGAAGGGAGGAATGGAAGGAGGGAGAATATTTGATTAATGCATGTGGAGCACACAAAGCAGAAAGTTAGTTACCTATTTTATTGTGATTTTTTAACCTTTTTAGCTTTATTATATGCACTTGCTCTTTTGTACAAAAAAAAAATCAAATAGACTTTTCATATTTATTGGCCAAACCACTCTGTGTCTCAAAAATTGTGTTTCAAATTCTACGCTTCAATTTTAAATTTGCTTTACATCTCAATTAATATTCTAACTACAGTTCAATATTAATTATTAAGATTAATTACATAATAATTAGATAATAATTAATTAGATAATATATGTAAAGTGCTCTAAGTATAAAATTCACTACAGAAGAACTAAGTATTGTTAATTGCATCTGGGCAAACACTGAAAAAATGCTAAATGAATATTCCTTTTAATTATAAGCAAATGAATTTCAGCTGTGTTTCAATAGCTTAAATGTTTACTTTCTGACTCATTTTCCAACAAAGGATTTTACTTGCAGCAATGTGGAACAGACTCCCCAGAAAAGTGGTCATGGCACGAAGCCTGCCAGAGTTCAGGAAGCATTTGGACAATGCTCTCAGGCACATGGTGTGATTCTTGGGGCTGTTGTGTGCAATAATCCTTGTGTTTCCCTTCCAACTCAGGATATTCTATGATTCTATGGACCAAGATATATTTTGTGTGGAAAAATCATAAAACTAGAACTAGTGTCATAATTCTGTGTGTTTAACACTCTCAATTCTGAGTCCAAGGTTATTCCTTGTATCGCTCACTTTTCTAAATTACTGTAATCTTGTGTCTTTACATGTTAAGTTTGAAGTGGACTAGGCTGTGGCTCATATTCATCCCATCCTACTTTAGAAAACTGAGATGAAATCCAACTGCCACTGCTAAAAAACCCTCCCCTTTTCAATGAGTAAAATGGGCACCATCAGTAGGTGAGATGTAGACCATCCATAGTCCAAACTGCTTGCAGAGGAATCTCAACTCAGAAGCAGAATAGGACAGGATAGGATAGGATAGGATAGAACAGAACAGAACAGAATAACTGTCCTGAGAAGGAAAGCTCTGTCATGTTTTATGTGAAGAACACAAAGCCAGGAGACACAACAAAGACATTATCCTTGGTGCTAATTACAGGACCATTTTTGATATTAGTGGGTCTAGATCCAGCTAATTGCCAAGGTGATTAATCAGAACTTGTGTTTATATACCAAATCAATCCCACTGATAGCAAAGAAGTAGGTTTTCATCTGCCAAAATACAGGCCAGAATACAAATATTCTGAAACGGTTTGGAGAAATGAGGTTGATCTTGGATTCAAGCAGAGTCAAAGAACTCCTGCATTTTACATTCAATACCAGTTGTTGGTCCCCAGTAGGCAATATAGGGGATTTGATCAGTCAGGAGGGAGGAACTAGGCTATCCCCTAACTGGCCTATTAGTGAATCCGACAGAACAGAAGAAATCAGTATTTACATTCTGGTAGGAAGAAAATGTGCTTTGGTCATAACTCTTGGTGCCATGAAGCAGAAAAAAACTTTAGCTCTGTAGCCGAATTCACAGAAAGTCAGTTAAGAATTCAGGATGAGGTACCTCAGTTAAGATGAGATATATACAAAAATCCTCCCTCCTCTGCCAAATACTGTTAAAAAGTTAAAAAAAGAAAAAAAAAAGTTAAAACCCCCAAGTTCTATAGATCTTATAGGAAAAATTCTGGCAACTCCTTTGTTAAATGTGAAGCTGATGTAGAATTGTTTACAAAGTTTTCTTACTTTTCAAAAGAGTCGTTTACTTTCCTTTTCCCTTTCTCATACTGGGTGGGTCACCAGATGTTCAAGAAGTTTACTGGCACCTCACCTATTAAATTCCTGAGATAATTCAGCACTGTTTAACTGCAGTGCAATCTGGAAATGAATTACTCTAAGACGTTAAGGGTTTTTTCCCCCTTCTCTCTTTGCATTTCTTGGAAAAGGAATCCCCAGGTCTGAGATCTAAAGGAACTTCAAAAATCTTTCTTCTTTATTCTCAACAGTCTTCAAAGCCACTGAAAACACATCCAACTCTATCACTTTAAAAACAAAAACCTTCTTTACAGCCAGAAATGTATCTCATTTTAAAATCCACTTTTATCCTATTAATATAATAGAATAATTTTAGCAACTGTGAGGGGACTCATCTTTTTTCAAAGCAGCAGAACTCAGGATAAGTCACCTGCATTGGGCTAGGAGAAACTGATGGTCTCAGGCCCTCTATCATCATTTACAGTGGCATGGCCTCCTGCACTACATGATGTGACTGCAGGGCTATGTAAACTTGTAAAATTTGGGATCACATTTGCCCTTAGGCAAGAAAACAGTTTACAGTGAACATCTTTGAACTTTGAGAATCTTATTAAAAGCATTTTATAACGAAATTTTAAGGGTAACATTCATTCTAAGAGCATAGACAGAAATAAAACTATATGTAACCTAATTGCATTTCCTTACTTTCACAAAAGCTTTGGTGGCTTAGGTCACTTTGCCACTTAGGGGTTGGATTTGATTCCCTGTTTTTCTGCTTGTTCTGGGGAATTTCATCAAGTTATTCTTTTCCCATATGGATCTCAGCTCAAGACCCCAAGAGAAGTCTTGGAATAACCAGAGGTGGGCAGAACTGTGTTGCCAGTCTCATGGGCAACTATTTCAGTTGTGCATTCAAAATCTTAGTAGAGCTGCATCTGATCTCTGCAGAGGAATGAATGTAACAGAGCCTCTCTGCAGCACTCAGTCCCTTATCTCAATTTATTTCTGTGACAGAAATACGTAACCTTCTTCTTTGTCCAGTGTTCTAAATAATGCCTATTATCTCTTTTTGTTTAGAAAGGTTAATGGATACTGGAAACGAAGAGGAATCTAAATAAACAGGATAATGAACACTAAGTCTGTCAGACTGAAAAGTAAGTGACAATAGTTATACAAGAAATAACAAAAATATCTACTCATTCACATTTTCCCCAGAGATGTAAAGCAATACAGCTTCAAAAAATCTAGCCTTCTGACATATCAGAATTAACTGTAGTTATTAGGAAAAAAAAGGCACCGTCAAATGAGAAATGAAATCTCTTCTATGCTGCAGAGCTTGTGTTTTAACCCTGGAAAAAATTAGAAATTCCTTTAGCAGTTGCAGCGAAGGAGTGAGGAGTGCTGTGGAATCGGGCTGTCAGGGAGCCACTGTTTTCTTTTACTTAGGAAGTAATTTTCATTAGGCTGAGCATATATATCAGTTGAAAGATCAGGTTTGAAAGGGCAATTTCAAACATACGAGATAAAAATAGAAAATACGATGAATTAAAGAAGCGAAGTTATTCCTGCTTTTTTTTGTGCCTTATATTTAAGAAGGTTTTTAAAACAATATTATGGACATATATATTATTTACACATATATGTTTTTATGTATACGTGCGTACGTATATATTTAATCATCTGTAATGATAGTTCAGAACATAAATGGGCCAAGCTGATTTACACAAGCTAAGGAGCGACCCCAGGCATACAATTAAAACTTGTTTCATAAATGTCCCATCTTCTTAGACTACGGGAAATTTCAAAGGCAGTTAAAGATTTCTAGAATGTGATGATACCAGTTTCAAGTTGTCAATATGGATGTCTTACATAGACTGAATTTTAGTCATTCATAAACCAAAAACAGAAAACCAGGTAGAAGCAAACATTTTTAAAAATGCCAGTGGAAGATAGAAACTATTCTAGTCGCCGTATCATCCACTGCAGAGATATCTGTTTCACTGTTCTAGATCTAATGATGATTGAAAATTTCTTAACAGCCAGACAGATGCTCTGTTTTCCATTCGTTCTCACTAAGAATGACTCAGCCAATATTTGGGAAAAAAACCAATTCCAAGGAAAGGATAATGCAGCATAATTGATTAAAATACTTGACTTCAGTCGAATTCTCCAGCCATTGCTCAAACTTCTTCTGAAGTTGTTAATACGAATGCCAAAATTAAAATCCAAGTGACGTTGTTATTGCAGTTTCATATGCTACAAGAAAATCAGTATATTTTGGACCTGGAGGAACTGTTAGTTTTCCCTTCTGCCACCCTCTCCATTTTGTTATCTGTTTCAGTTTTTTTCCTGGATCTCAGCTCAAGGACCATGTAACGTGTGAAAATATTTTACATAGTTTTCCCAGCTTTGATTACTGCGTTTTTTAGGGTACTTACAGTTCCTGGCCGTGGATATGGCACTCGCCCTTGGTAGGGAACCCACTGGTAGTTTGGGCCATCTCGGTGGGCATAGGGACCAAGAAATACCCTCCTCACATCAGTCATGCTGTACATACACACTGCTGATCCCTTGAAGATATTACTAAAAATGAGGGGAGAAAAAATCAAATCAGGTTCTTTAAATTATCAGTCAGTTTAATCAAGTGGTAGAGCTGTGGGAATAGCAGCTTGGTGCTTTCTAATTTATTGCATGTGTTGATTATCAAAACCCTGACATGCTCTCAGAGCAATCCTCATTCACCTCCTGTGAAAGTTCAGCATAACTGATACGATCTCCCAGACATTTTCCTAAGCAGATGGCTGCTACTCCACTATTTAAAATATACTGTCCCCAGAAGGCCAAAGCCCAAACTTGAGTAAACTTCAGTAGGGCTGTCTCTAGAGAACTATTCAATCCTGTCCTACACTGCATGTTTTTCTATTTTTTTTAGCAGCCTTTTCCACCACTTGGGCAGCACACATGCAAACTTCAGTGCTGTTTCTTACCTTGAGACTTCTTACAGAAGACAGTAAGGACTTGTAAATTTCCCTCTTCTATTCCTGGTATCACTAGAAACATTCTTTCTGTTTAGAAACTAAAACTTGTTTCCTTCACAGATAGATGTGGCAGTACAATCAGTACTGCAAACCTTCCTCAGGCTACAAGTATATTTTTTCTTGGTGAAAGCACAGTGAAACAAAAAACATTCATGTCACAGTTATATGTGATTCAACAACAGAACTTTTGAAAGATCGTTAAGATTTCCAGATTTCAGCAATATTTTTTACTAATATATCCTTGAGTAGTCAATTTCTCACACCACAGATTTTCTATTTTACACTGCCCCCAAACAAGTTTATTTTTGCTTGTGTTCTTTTTCCAAATCTGTGTGGAAAGGGCTACAAATGCTGACCGCCACTACAAAGAGCCAATTCAACAGCAAGAACAGCCTGAGAAACTGACAGTCTTTGTGTTTGCCAGCTTTGGAGTGATGATATACATTGCTCATAAGAAAGAGACCTAATTCATTATTTCTTTCTGCCACTGACTTCTCAGTTCAAAGGTTAAGAAAATTTTGTGTTTCTTGAAAACATTTTTAACAAAGAGACCTCTTTAAAACAAGCAGCCACACACGTTTCCATGCAAGTAAAATGATATGCTCTATACCTGGAAGTTGTAAACACCCCATAGACTATTGGATTTTTAGGGTCTTTTGAGTTCATTAGGAACACATCCTCTGTAAAAATATCAAGAGAGAGAAAAGAAAATTAGGTTACATTCATACAGATAATATCTGAAAACATTTCTATATTCAAAGCCATCTCTGCTACTTACGCAGTTCATCAAAGTGTGTGTCAATGCCATTGGGTCCTGGCACAGAACAAATCAGACGTGCTTTGAGGAAAGTTGTCCATTTGTTAACAAGGCTCCTGTGTCCACCAAAGTCATTCTAATAACGAAAGTATTTTGCATTAATATATAGCAACAGTCCTCGTCTGAAGTATCAACAGAGTACAGAGAAAACAGAGTAAATAAGATGCTATTTAGAGAAAACAAGAGAGAAGAATTCACAAAAGCATTATAATGTTGCAAAGACCCAAACTATGAATTACTTTTATTTAACATTGTATAGTGACATATTTCATAGTAGTACACAATTTAAAACCCAAAAAACCCCAAAACTCTTTATATATTGTAATATATATACATATATATATATATACATAACACTGGAAAAAGACAAACAGACAGAATATTTTGCTTCAGAGTTCCCAGTCTGCCCTGTCCTGGAAAAGCTGAGGGGGTTTATTATGCTTAACTGGGTAGCAAAAAAGTAGAAATGCAAGTTGCAATGGAACAAAGTAGATAAAAATGCCAGAACAGTGGGATCAGTTGTACAGCTGCAAAATGTAGGAATAAAGGGCCCCAAGGACTTCATACTTAAGGGGTAATTGGTTTTAAAGCAGCTACTTCTGAATTTGAGGAGCTAAACTGAAATTGTGCTTACGGATTAACATGAATTTTTACTGAAATTATCATAGTTGTCAAAGCTACAACATTTTTTAATATCATTTCATTTGTAGAAATATTTTTAAAAGTCTGTCAGAAAACAATTTGGACATTTATCACTGTGGATTCTGCAGTCACTAAGGGTCTTTGGAATGGTTGCCCATTTCTGGAGCTAACCTTAAACAACTGTTTTAAAGATTTTCACTAATGTGGGAATGGAAAATTATTAACATTTAAAAAGCAAATTCTTTAAATGTTTTTGGCCCACCTGGAAGTATCACATTTCCTGTAAAAGACTCTCTTTTGCAGACACATTCTAAGCCTCAGAAGATGCCTACGACTTTTAAAACAAAACATCATAGTTTGTGATGTTTCCCCCCAAAAAGAAGAACCAAACAGTATTCCTTTTGATGTGCTATTTCCTAACTATATTTCACTTGGGATGATCCCTGCTTTAGTACAATGCCAATGTTAATACTGCATGGTTCACAGGCTAGAAAATGCAATTTCTAAAACTGCCTGCAAAGCATGCTGCAAGTGCATTCACTCCCACACGAAGGACTCATCATCCTACCTTGCAGATCTGCCCTATTCTGGCATGAGTGGCTTTTCCAGTGTGCTCTCCATCAATTGCATTTTCACGGAAGAAGAAATAGATTTTGTCATCTTCTGGATTGTCGCTCTCTGGTATCAGGTGAGCACTGATAAATCTGGGATCTGAGAAGACAACGCCGTTGTCCATGTTACTACTCCATGAACTGAATCATTTCTCTTCCTTATATCAATGAACTGTCATTTTGCTTCCCAGGAATCAATTATAGCATCACATGGCAAATATTTCTATGTTTACATTCCTCTTGTCTTTAATACAGAGAGGTACTTGCTACAGATATCTAATAACCAGATGTTAATTTTATTATTAGAGCAATTAAACATCCATGAAATTTCTTTACAAGTGGTTGTATACCATTACAACATGGCTTCATAATTCCATGTATTTATTACTGATATTTTTCTTGTTTCTTTGTATGTTTATACTTAGGTTAATAACCCTTTTGTATATGTTGCAAGTAAAATGAAAGAATTATTGAGACAAATGTAATATTCCTCATTTTAGCAATAAAAATGAATAGATAAATTATCTTACATCTAAAAAGGCACTAATTCATTACTCTCAAAAAGCTAAGTTAAAAAATAAATTTTCATTGATATTGTCTACTTCCACATGATACCACTAATCCCCAAATTTTTGTCTTCTTCTCAGAAGAGAAATGTATTTTTGAATTTTTATTCAGATTGTTGAAATACTTTGTCTTGTCATTTTTGTAAAGTTTGAGGGTTTTTTTATAAATATGTCTTATTTCTTGACAATTAGACTGACAACATTATTTGGTGGTAAAAAAGATACAGGAACAAATGAAAATACATAAAATGCGGACATACTGATGGGTTACATAAAAAATGTTGTAAACAAGTTTTGGGAGAGAGCATTTTATAGAATTCCTATCAGTAAATTCATACCAGTGGTGAATCTGGCTCATCGTTGTATTTTACAGAGATACTTCAGCTGGTATCTTTCACTATATTTGGAAAAAGAAGGCATATCCAACAGATTTACCAATCTGTTTTATAACCACTCTACATCCTGCTGGGATAATTAACTGTGAACTATATTTAACTACTCAGAGTCCTGTTCCTATGTGAAATTATAAGCTATTTTAGTGTCATGTATTAACATCTTTTCAGTGTATGTTTACTGCTATACAGTCATGGAAATAATGAACTTTGCTTTGTTTTGCCAGTTTGCACTGGCTGCCCTGTGGAACCCCGTGCTTTATTAAGGATGGCAGTATTTTTAAGCAACATATTTTGATATATTTACACATATGCACATACAACTTTAGATGTTTCTATTATATGAGTACATATTGCATAATTTTGCGTGTGTATGTATATATTCACATATATTCTCTGTGTGTGCATATATATGAGTACAGAAAGATGAGCATACTGGTTTACATCAAAGTTTACTTAGATCAATATATAATCTCCAACATTTTCCAGAAGTAATTATGCAAGACAAAGAAAGAATACGGTGTGTACAAATAACACTATCCAAAAATAAAGTACCTTCTTCCAATTATTTTCAGTGTAGCTGATTCCTTGAGTTCATTGCTTTCTACATGCTTAGTAACTCTCAACAAAGTTTTCATCCAGTTATCTGTGTAGATTCTTCTTTAACCCACACAAATTTACAGAATTCAGAGTGTCCTTCTGGAATTTGTTCCTCACCTACACAATGTAATGAACTAAAATTTGGTACTGATTTTGTGTTTTGAACATTGACCTTAATATCTTCATTTGGTTCCTCTCAAATCTGGTATTGGAAATAACCCCAGATGTTCGAGATGTAAATGAACTCTTACACAAGGGCTGTAGCAGTGGTGTTTGTTGAGGTTTTTTTCTATTAATTCCTAATATTTAATATAGATTTGACAGTTCCTAAGCAGCAATCTGAAATTGTCATGGAACTTTATGAGCCATAACCCCAGAGTGTGGTGATGCTCTCTGCCCACAGACCATTCTTTTCTATGTGAAGCTAGGCATGTTTTCTTCATGGTTTACCACTGCACCATTCATCAAGAATAATTTAACTTGTCACTTATTGCTTAGCTATCCAGTTGCATAATATCCTTTTGTAATTCTTCACAGTCTTCCTTTGTCTTACTATGCTGGATAATTTAGGATCGTGTGAAAAAAAAAAATTCTCGTCCTGCTACTCAACCTCTTTTTCAGGTTATTTGTGAAGATGTTGAACACAGGCCACAGAACAGATCTCAGTGGAACTGTGTCTACTACCTATTGTCTGTTAAAATAAATATTTTTAGACATCTGAAAACCTGAAAAATCTGTAAGCAGCTTAATCTTTCCACCTCAAACCCCAGAAATGCAAGCTATTATATGTGCTTCTTTCCTTTCTAGCATGCATTTAAGAGCCTTAAAGTTACACTGACACGAGACCCAAGATTAATAATATCTAGACTATATTGTACCACGGTAAATATCTATACTAGGGCTTTGCACGTGACTTATATCTCAAGAAACAAGGGCTACAGCTTGAAAATTTCTGCACTGCAGCCTGTGAAGGATCCATCAGAGAAAGAGGATACTCATTAGTAGACGCTGTTCTGGGCTACTGGATCTGGTGAACCTCGTCTGAATATGCTGTTTTGACATTCTTAAGGTCTTATAGAAAAATGGCAAAATCACATTCGACCAAAACCTAATTACATTCCCAAATGGTTGAATGATTTGTTTCTAGCACAATGCGTTTTGTAAATCACAAGACAAGAAGTTCTAAAATAAATCATTATAATATCACGCATCAAAAATCTAACTTTACACTGGCCTATGAAGATACTGTGGGGAGTCCCATTTGAGTCAAAAATATTGCTGATGTAGCACAGGCTATATAAACTTGTCCTCAGTTAGCATATTATTATTCTTTTCTTTCCCTCTCATAGTTTTGCAAGTGAACCTAGAAACAGTAAGACAGTTTAGCATTAAAGCAGGGCTGATACAAGAATGATAGAAAAATAGTTGAATAAACTGAAAATATGTATTTCAAATGGTCCTGTCAGATGGGTAGCAGAGGAGAGGACTGTGAGGAAGGCAGATAAAATTAATGCCATAGCGTGAGCACACGGGGGTATGCTTTGTATACACCTACCTGTGCTCATCTGAGAATTCAGATTTTCACTTAGTGATTAATAATCCTAGCTACATTCCTGAAAATAAAGTGGTCACACAGCCTCACATTGGAATGCACCCACTGTACATCATGGAATAGTTTTTCTTGAACAACACTGATGCTTCTTACTGCACATACTTTGGATTGTTTTTTCCATCTAGTTAAATCGATACGTTTTAGTCAATAAAAGAGTGGTTCTTGATGTAATAAGGCCCTTGCTCTTGCTACCTGGTGGTGTTTAGTTTTTTTTCCCTCTTCCATCTAACAGATTTATGTCTATGCAGTGAAATAACTAAAGGAAGAACAGGCTACATACATTCTGTTGCACATAGAAATAGATTAATTTCTGTTCAGAATGGATGTAATGGTCACAAAAGCAACACCATGATACATCAGCAACATCATGTGTGGAGAGAGGGAAAGAAATGTGGTTCATGATTTCATAGGTTATAAAGCTAAGAAGTGGGTGGTGTGAACTACTGATCTGTAGTGTGTTCTTTATTGTTTCATTAGTGGAGGAGCTGTTTGACTTGCCTGAGGCTTGATGCACACTTGCATTTAACTCCAGGGCTGCAGACCATGCTTACTACTGACTGTTTAGGGTCCTGATGAATCAATCTGCCAGATGGCCAGAAGTCACGCAACACAGCCCTCCCTATGGACTGCATTTTTTTATTGCTCTTCTTTGAGCATTGGAAAGGAGATATCCACAGATGAGGGAATTAGGGACTTTTTCTTGACTCTCCTAATTGCTCACCCAGGCAGCAGAAGAAAGAATGTCATCCATGAATGTGTATGTTCAAGTACTGAGACTGCCCTGCCTTACTCTGCAAAATTAAACAGGTTCAGTATCAAGGGGTCCCCATGGGAAGTTTAAAATAATACAGTCAGGGTTGACCTATTTCATACCTTCAACACAGCCCCCCAAAGAAATGCTGGAGTGAACTTCAAGAAAGTTTTACTGAATGGGAAGTGGGACTTTGACCCAAAATCACCAGTAACAGTTGCAAGTCAGTGCACTGCAGCTATCGTGGATAGATGGGATGACTTCAAAATTCTGTGTATGAATTATCAAGCATTCTGCAACCCCAAAAATGTCTCCAATTCGTGCAGCCCTGAAAAATGGTGTTACAGTAGTTCAACACTTTCTTGTTTGAAAACAATCTCATTGGCTAAAAGTCCAGAAAGCTTGTTTTGAGAAAATGGATTTAAGAAATAATTTGACGGCAAATATTTTGCAATGATTCATTGCTTTTAAAAAACAAGCAGACAACGTGGAAGAGTGCTTTAGAAAACAGCATACATCAAACAAACATTTCTGAAACATGTTTAAGCATGATCAAAGGAGAAACAAAGCCACAGCATAAACATGATCAAAATAAAATTACAGCTAAAAACACTCCTCTGATCTCGCAGCCAACATGAACAAGCTAAAAATAAAAACTTAGATTTTTATTTAAAACAATCAGCTTCAAGAAGCAAATTATTAAAAAGCCCACACCTTTTCAGTCTCCTTTTTCCAGTTGTCTTGGCTGTGGGGTTATTTCTCAGATCCCACATGACACCTTTGAACACCACTTTGTGTGCCCTCCTGCAATTACCAGCTCTGCAGACGTTTCACTGGCAGCAGCCCATTAAACTGTCCTTCGTGAGAAATCTGGCTCTTTATGAAAACGACACCTTGGTCCAGCTGCCTCTATGATTTATATGCCATTGTTTGCTTAGTTAAGTAATGGAAACATGTTTTGCTTGTCTCAGCATTTCAGGTGGAGAAAAAGCTAAGGAAAATCGATCTGCATTGGTTCTTTTACAAATGTTACTCTTTAGCAGCAACAGCCTCACAAATACATACAACACCCCAAGAGCAAGGAACCATAAAAGTCAGAAATTGGCTTTCTAACCGAATTGTATTAGCATTTTAATGAAGATCTATAAACTTGAAGGCACAGAAATTACCTTTAGCTGTCAAGACTGAATAAGCTGAAGGAACAGAAGCTGGGGTCATCTCTTCATCACTTGACAGGAGCCAAAGGGCAGTTCTCCCAGGAAATGTTTTGTTAAGAGTTTGAACTGGATGCCCCTATTATTGTATATTTACGGTCAAAATGACTAATTTATCAGGCCACAGCAAGAAAATTCTAGGAAACTAGGGAAATTTTATGCTCAGTAAAACTGCAATTGCTATAATTTAATGAAAAGAACTGGAGGGTGACTGGGGCCCTGAGGAGACAAACAAGACTAGGGAAGATGAAATTAAAAATTTAACAACAACAAAAATAGACAGCTACTCAAGACTTCATAATCACGTACAGTGCCCGTCCACTGAGACCCAGCACAGAGAGCCAAACAATGCCCTTGGAAAATCTGGACTTGCATTCACAGCAAGCCTTGCTACCCACAGAGAGGAGACTTGCAGCACCAGTCACAAATGTGCAGAGCAGAGCTGCCTGCCACCAGCACACTCTGCAAGGTCACCAGAGGACAAAGCTGTTAATATGTGGCGATGAGAGAGCTAAGCTGGTTTGTGGTTTTACACACTCGAATGTAGTTTACAAAACACCAAAGCTTTTAGTGGTGTTCTTTCATAGTTCTTTCATTTAAATTCTTCAACTTTCACATCCCTCTTGCTGCTGTTGACTCAAGCAAACGTGGCAGAGCTCTCATGGATTCACTGCTTAGAGTGAAGCTCCTCAGCAATGTGGATGGCATCAGACCACATCCTCTAAGTGAGAATGCTCTTTGAACAAGGGATAACTTGTGGCTCTTATGGAGCATGATGAGGGTTTTGTGGTAACTTACTGTCAGATGCTAACACAGAAAGTAGTAGCAGGGACAGACCACGGAGTAGAGATGTCATTTGAAGATGCTGTTTTCAAACTCATGGGTAGGCAGAGGAGGATGTGTGGTATGCAGGCCATGCATGGTCAAGCTGTCAGTAGCTATTACAAGGTAGGGAGCCCTATGGTCACTCATTGATTTTGCAAAGGAAAATCTCATCGGAAAGAGTTTTAAAGACTGATTATATTTACCAAGTGCTTTGAGTCAAGCCAGACTGATGCTGAGGAATGATGGTGTTTAATCAGTGTGTTAGTTACATCAACTAGTTTCTCCTTACAAGTCATATTCTGTTTTTACTAATTTTTCAAAGATTAGTAAGCACAATTTTGGTGACATAGATTATAAAATGGGTTAATAAGTGTAAGGTTTAACTAAGGCTTCTTATGATTTCAATAGCGTACATTTTATTTTATCTTATTCAAAACTCTTTTCAGAATTAGGAAAAAAACCCTTCCTCTGCAGAATCCAACTGCTATGTTTCAGTGGTGACTTGTGTGAATTTTTCTGGTGACATAAAGAGATTACAGATTTTCGAGGATGAAAGATATTAGAAGTAGTAACAACATACCCCTGTTCTGTCATTTCAACACATGGATGCAGCAGCAATATAACATGCAGAAAGACACGCATTTAAAAAGACACACAATGCTTTTACATGGGTAGTATCTTCCACATCTCAATGCTACACTTACAAATACAGCAACAGGAGTCTAGTCCTTGTGTCTGTTCAGTGCTTTGACCTTAAGTGTCACCTATGGATCATTCTCATTGTGACTGATGATAAATCCTATTAAAATGATGGGTTTTTTTAAGGAACTACTGATTTGTATTTGGGGCAAAAGTAAAGAAGGGCAAGTGTAATTGGGAGCATCAATAACATCCTAAAGCTTACAAGCTCCACACTGACTGGAGACCTAGTAGAAGTGAAAACTTGGCAAGGCCAGGCTGGGTACTGAGCCAGGGGTGCCCTCCAAGGGAGCACAACCTCATTTTGGGGTGTTTAGCACCTCTAAAGTAGTGTAAATGAGTTCCTGACAACCAGCCAAGACAATGCCACCACCCTGAGATCTTTCTCTTCCTCTGCCTCAGAGGCATAATTCAGCATGAATATTTCTTGGGAATAACATTTTAGCTCCCACAGGAGAGAGAAGGAAGAAAATGTTGATCTCTGATGCAATTATCAGTTTCTGAAGCCTTTGTTCTAAAGAGACAACAATAGTTTTGATTCCCTGTATAGACTAATTATACGGTGAAGAAAAGTGAATACAAAGTTCAGTAAAATTATAGCTTAATGCTCAACATGAATTAGATTTCTCACAAACCATGCTTATGATCTATCCACCCTATCTAATTTAAAAGAGGTGATTATTATCTCTTTACAGAACAACAATCAAAATTAACACCTCTTTTTCATTACTGACTATGTTTTAAGGTTGTTGTACATCTATCAACACAATTAATTTTAAACTGATTTACTTGTCCCTCAGAAAGAGTAATTGGGCAACACAGAACAGAGAGTGAGGCTTGCAGCATATTGTCTCCATTTAGGAATATTTTAATCTCAATTTTCTGTATTTTTTAACCTCACTGCAGAAAAAGCTAACGAGAGTTCCAGCTAAGAGCCTGTTTCTTCCTCTCTCAGTCATTTATCTGAAGTTTTTGACATTGATGTTTGGAAATAAAAGCACTAGAAAGCCTATGCCTCAACTGTGTAACCTACGTCTTTAGAGCTCTGGATGAGTGACAAGAACTAAATATCACAGCCTTTATGTAAAGAAGTGATGTATTAAGGGAGGAATTGGAGCGTGGAGGCACTGAAGACAAAAGATGTTTCTGATTTGGGGTGTTACAGACTTTTGGCAAGCAGAGCCATGCTGTGGGCCTGCCTTGTGTAAGCTCTGAGGATTCACAGGTGGAGCACAAGTCCCTGGAGATGCCCAAGCAGTTTAGGGTAGTTGATCTAAAACTCAGAAACCAAACCTGTTCCTCTCCACTAATGTGATTTGCTCAAGCCTTTCAGAGATGTGCGTTTATGTCTTGATGGAATATTCTTCCTCTTTGCCACTTGGAAATTCGAGGGTACAAGAAGGTGTCCTGAAGACAGAGAGCTGCAGCAACACCCTCACAAGCTCCTGACACAGCACATTGCAGGAGGCAAATACCTGGTTGAGTGTGAGGGGTAGCTGGGGATTAACATGACAAATATATTCCAGTGGGAAAGTGCTAAATAGGTAAAGTGGGACAGCCCTCAGCAGTATGATTGGCAAGAGCATGAAACCCTGAACTGAACATCACTGCCTTGACAAGTGCATCTTCAGCCTCCTCTTTTGTCTTCTGAAACCTAAATTCCTAACATTTCTGTCAGCTCTATGCAGTGTACAACCCTGTCTCCAGCAGAACCATTTGTCCCTAGATACATTACTTTTTTCTGCCTACAAAGTGAACAAATATGGCCTTTGTGTCAAAAACCATCTATTTTGAAAACAGGAAGAAAAATTTCAAATTTTGTACTGCCAGGTTCAATTTGAAGTGTGTGAAAGGGGTTTTGTAGCTGTAAAATAAAATCTCCTCCCTGATGTCACATCAAAAAACTGGACAGGACTCTGCCATAGTCTCAACTCTCGCTGAAGGATGTTAATTCATTTGGAAATAATCATCAGCCCATGCCAGGTCCCAAGGAGTCATCCAGCAGAGTACACTCCCATAGCAATTTCCTAACCTTTCCAATCTCCTGTAATTTAATTTCTTAGTTAAATCCTTTAGAATTGGCTACAAAACTGAGGTGATTTTGTCAAACTATGAGAAAGATTTTGTTGTCATAATGAACTTTTACAGCCAGCGTAAAGTAACTTGACACAAAATCCATTACAGTAAGATTAATGAGGAATGGCAGCAAAGACTGAGAAAAGGGCAGGGTGAATGACTGGTTTTAGTTGATCTGTCAGTGTAGCACAGCAACATAAAATGCAGTAAGGCATCTGTAAGAGGAAGCGAAACCCCTCAGCACAAGCTAAGGTATTCAGTGTGATAGCATCAGTTATGGCAACCTCTTTCAGTAGTCATGTGAGTATAATATGTGTTTCCAACTTAATTGAGCTTCAGTCAACATAAGGTATTAACAGGGTTTTACCCAACTGAATTAATGTACCAGTTTATCGTTGATGTGCAACTTAGTTCTGTTCATTAAAAAAAGTAACAAAAGTATTTGATAGCACAGGTGTGATGAAAACTGTGCAGTTGCTTCAGACAGAAAAGTCTTGCAACATTACCTTTTGCACCGCTCTGTCAGAAAGTTGTTCTTCTCAAACATTGTTCAATTGGTTTGTATTTTAATTCTGTACAAGCAAAACCTCCTTTTTTTTAATTTATTCACTGACAGCACTTCAGAAATATTTGATGCAATTTCTGTGACTCTTATGAATGAAAAGTTTCTTGGGGCAACATTGTATCAGACTCGAAATTTTTGTGTTTTCTAAAAGCACTGAGGGAGGACTTTGCAGCACACTTGCTTGTGATACATAAACAACGGGGAGAGGAATTGGCAGAAAATTTAGCAAAAATATTTAAAAGTAATAAAAAAAAGAAATGCAGTAAAAAATACAGGTCCTGTAGTAAATGGGAAGCTGGAATTTTTTTTTAAGAATACTTTCTACCAAAAAGTCTGGCAAAAAAAAAAAATTAAAGCTGACAGTGTGTCAAACATGGAGCAGAACTGAGTATTGATAATGACAACCCATTTACACAATCTTGTGGAAAAAGTTGATGACTCACTAGTCCATGTAAAATATCTCATAGAAAGGTTTTGCACCTTATTCTCTCATGGAGCTTTTCTCTGAGAATAGGACATAGAGACTAAAGGAGTGGATAAGTGAAGAAAGCTGTGCCCCATGAATACCAAATTTTACAGTGTGTCAAATGTTATTATAGAGCTCAGGAAATATGAATAATCTCACTGACATCACTGGAACACTTTTACTTACTTATAAAGATATTGAATTTTGCTCACATGGCAATAAAAGAATCAATAAACACCAATCCTCAGATATGTGGTCACATTCATAGATAACGTATCATCACCGAATGCTTGCAACTATTTCATAAGAGCTGTGGAGTGAATGGGAAAAATATGTAATCCTGTCTTTAAAATAACATTTCTTCTCCTTTTTCTGAATGATCATCTATATAAAAAGTCATCCATGAAAGGTTATCTTATTTCTGCTTATACCAAGCTCTCTACTAAAATCTTCCTACAAATCTTGCTGTACTTACCCGAACAGAAATCTTTAAAACCTACCAAGAGGAAATGAAATTTATATATATATAAAGATATGCTAAAAATACTCTTTTCCATAATCCAGGAATCTAATAAAAACATAGGCCAGCCCATCCCTGAAAAAGGTAAATCAGAAAGGGAATATTTTGTCTCCATTTACTCAGTGTGTTTGTGGCAGCCGTAAGTGCTCAGGAACATCAAATTCTACTGGATGTTTTACAATAAATGGTAGTCTCAAAGATTTACAATTTAATCATTGTCTTTGAAAGAGATAATTTTCCCTCCGAACACTACGAGACAGCTCACCTTCCTAACATAAAACAATCAGCCAATAATCACCAGTGATACAGACCTGACAGCAGAGAGGAAAAGAGCTAAAAGGCTTATCAGCTTGCTGTTCAATTTTGGTGGGTCACTCTCAACAGTCTTTTGGACAACACTACATCATTTGACACTGAAATTGAGATTCTTAAAAACAATGTTACCACATTTCAATAATACTGTGTTATCTGCACACTATCATCTGAGGTATTTACTGCTACTGACTATGAACAATTAGCTGATGATTACCTGTATACTTCGACAAATCTTAGATGTTACCATAAATATCTTACCATGTTGCTTTACTATGTCTTTTTTTTTTTACTGTATGGTATGTAAAAGCACTTATCTACATGTTTAAAAAATCAGATTTAAAGGCCAGCGCACACTGTGTCTCACCTAAAAAATCCACTGCACAGTTTGGAAGGGTAATGACCTTTCCCAAAATCTGCGTTCGCGAAGACTGGCCATGAAAAAAATGAAACGAAAATCCAATGGAATAGCAAGGGGTGAGATACTTTTGACACCACTTTGATACATAAAGCTAGACACTGAAGTCTGAGATAAGCAGTGTAGGGCACTCTAAAGATCAAGGAGAAAAAGAAGGACCACTTTGGCAATGCACCAAAATGGAAAGTTCAGGATCTATTGCACTGTCAAAATTTAAAGGCATCAAACGAGGAACCATTTGTCAAGCATTTTGTGTGTCTGTGATCTATCCGTCATATCTGATAACTGAAATTCTGTGAATTCTTCTTTGTTTATTTTCTCTGTTATTTAGTCAAACATGCTGCCTTTACAAGTGAAAAGTAAGTATCCATTTGTCTCTCCCATTTGTCATTTTCTCTTCCTGTTCTCCCTTCCTTACACCACAGCCATGAATGAGGCTCTATGGGCTAAATGATGCTGGTGGTGACATCGCATTCACCCTTTTGTTTTGCAGGGTTGCCTGACAAGAGCCCGGGGAAGAATACGATGAAGTGGCTCAAGTGGGACTGGAATAGTTTCTATCCTTGAAACATTGGTTTGCAGAACTAAATGAAGAAAAATCACTAGAAGTTTTTACATCAATTAAACCCCTGCAAATAGTGAAAAGTAATCTGATGGGAAATTACATGCCATATTAAAAATAGAGTTTTCTAATTAGGTGTTTCCTTTCCTCCTCTACTGAATGGCAAGAGAAATACTAAGATGTCCACAGTTACAGCACAAAAGGGTCTTCAAGATGTAACACTTGATATACCACAGTATTTCAGAAATAATGACACTATAAAATCTGCAAGGAATTAACAAATCTGCATTTAACTGCAACAGATGCTCTATCTACATTTCTTGATCTTACCCACTCTTTGTGTCTACCTCATCACAAAGTACTTAGGTTCAGTGTTACTTTGTGTTAAACTCAGTCCTTCTCTAGTCAAGTCCACATCCACAATTCTGCTAAATACAGAAGTTGAAATAGTATCCTTGATAACAGAGCTTAATATTAGCTTTGCTATTCTCTGCTAGTGTGACTTTTGAATTGTGCTCTTGAACTACCTGAATGTGCCATCCATGTTTTAAATACACTGATGTTTCCACTTTTGTTGTAAAAATAGGTTTTTAATACTACACAGTATTTAACAATCTAGTACCAGCCATCAGTTTGATATCAGCCGTGACATTATTTAATTTTCAGAATCACAGAGGTTAAAGCTCACTGAACTATAAACAGTTGGAAACATGGAGTGTAATCCCAAGGCACAGCTCTGCACAAGCTGTAATTTAAATCATATTGCATGCTAAGCTGAAAAGGCAGTGCAGGTCCCAGAGGGCATGAATAAATCTGCAGTCACTGATTTGCCACACACATTTGTGTTGGGATTCTGTAACTGTGCAAATGTGATGTCTTCCTTTAGAGCAGAGGACCTGTCATCTACTGAGATTTGTAATTAAATAACCCAAAGAACAAAAGCAATTACTCAGCCTTACAAACATTCAGGTTGAAATATGTGTGATTTCATGAACAAAGAGAAGGGAAGTTACAGAGACAGAGAGAAAGGGAGGCTTTGAGTCTGCAATAATTCATCTGTGTCTAGTGCTAGTGGAGGTTTTAATGTGTAGACCAGGTATTCAAATACCTGGCTTACTTTGAACTAATAATTCTGTCATCACAGACTCCACTGTGAGGTGGATGTTACTCCAGCTAAGGAGCCAATTATGCTTCCAGATGGCTCCATGCCACCTCAGGTGCCGGCTTTGAGTAATCAGTTGTGTTAATTGCAAGCAACACTAAATGCCTTTTGGGACAAGCAATTCACGGTTCAGGAATGTTAGTGTAAAGGGGGTAGGCTCAGCCCCATTAGCAAGAACAAATCACAAAGTTTGCACAGGTCGAAGGCTAGGAGCTGTAATTTTATGGAACGAGGGAAAGAGCTGGGAACAGATTAAGGGTCTGTATCCTCACATCATTAACTCTGCTGGGCATCTCAGTGACTTGATGGGGTGAGAGTTACGCGGTGGTGGAGCCCTTCATATTTTCAGCTCAGCATCTCTGTCCTCCCATTCCCCTGGGTCTGTCAGGCATTCTTATTCAGGCCAACAGGGTTAAGACATTGGTTCAAGAGAAGGTACCTCAACTTCCCATGAACATGGTCTCCCTCACATTTGTTGGCATTTCCTTTCTTTCTGTTTGGCATAGTGGGAAAATAATATTTTTAAAAATACATAGGAATTGTTTTATATAAAGGAAATATTATAAGGGTGATAATAACAGTGAATGCCAGAAATGGATGACAAAAGGTGGCATATATTAAAAAAAGCCATTAATAAAATGGAGCATAATAATGAAATGAACTGAGCACTGCGGTGAGCAGAAATCAGATCTTGGCTGCACTGGGGACATTGTCATGTATTATCAGCTAAAGATCTGGCCTATTATATTTTTTAGTATCTATCTTTTTTCTCACTACCTGGATAACAAGTTTTAGCCAGTCCATCTATTCACAAGTGTTGATTTCTAATGCATTTGCCCATGAGTCCCAACACCAGCACTGTTTAAAAGAAGAATCCTGCCCAAATGTTGGAGGTGATGAATGGGAAGCTTGGATTGAATCATTAAGAGATAAAGGGAGTTAGTGTGTGGCAGGGAATGGGAGGAACTGGTACAAACCTCAGAGTCTGCAGGTGCTTAGAAACAGCGTGGAGGCTCAGGAAGTGTCTCTAATACCCTTTAGAGCCTCAGTCCCTGGAGTCCCACATGGACGCACAAAGAAAACTTCTCACAACAAAGCCATCTTATTTCTCCCTTTAACACAGACTAAAACACTGCCAAACACTTTTGCGTCTGAAGCTGTGAATTTCATTAAATTCAATGCAACTCGCTCAACACTCTCTATTTTTGTGCGGCTGAAACCTCCACTTCTTTCCCCACCGCCCTGTGGCCAGCGTGCTCCAGTCACATCACACTTAACCTTTGCCTTGGCTTCTCAAAAAAGAATTTGTTTCACTCTATTCACGGCTTCAACAGTTTGGCAAACTGCACTCGAGTGCCGCGCTGGGCCTTTATACTGAACACACTAATCTGATTGTTTTTCCACTCTACAAACTTTGGGTCAACAATCAAGCTGCTGCCAGAAACTAATTAATTTGCAAACAGGCCCCATTTTCACAGGGGGAGAGCTTTTGAAACCTATGTCAGCAGAGCTGGTCACACCATGGTGACATGCATTGTCATGGCATCCACTTTTCTGGGTAATTCTCCTCACTAATTTTTCACCACACACATGAACTCAAATTACCCAGTCAACAGTAAATCTCTATTGAATGCCCACCAAACTCTGAACGTGGTGGCCCGAAAAGAGGAAATTGGTATTGACAGGGTCAACCCTCATTAAATTGATGGCTAGAGCAGAAGGGAAAAAAAAAAACCCTACACAAGAATGCAAAAAGAAAATTCGGATGTATGTCATATCCCAGTGAACGGGGTTGTAACAGACCTGCTCCTGCTTTGTTTAAATCAATTAGTATTCTGCTGTGTGATTCCTACAAACAGATTTCTGCTTAACTTTTCTGAAAAACTGGTTAGTGACTTTTGTGAACAAGAAAGGAGGCACAATTTGGAAGCTAAAAGTCACTGTTTTTCAAGCATCAGAGCTGTGATGAGCTCTCACAGAGATCTCAGAGCTCATGGGAAACCAACTTGAATTTGCAAGGCCTATAACACAGAAGCTTTGTCTTTGGCATCCTGCCACCTAATCTGAACTTTTCTTTGCTTAAGCTGATTCGGATCTTTGCAAAAATGATAATTACTAAGAAACCTGTGTTGTGTAATTTAAAGTGGGTTTTACTCCAAAAGCAAAGCAAACTGCAAACTTAGAAACTGAATGCTACACCTGTCCTGGAAAAATCACTCTTTTTTTCCTATTGAAATTCATCTCTAAGGAAAAAGGAGAGGCATCCTGTGAAATTATGCATGTGGGTAATATGTGTATATATTTTAATATATATGTATAGATATATATGATCTTTTTAATCACACATTAACTGAAAGTAGTACCCAAAGCTTTCTAGTAGAGATCATTGCCACAGATATCACTGATTGAGTTATGTACTGAGTCTGTCACCTTCCTGAAATGGACAGACCATCACTTTACAAAGCCATCCATTGCCAACTTTAAAAGTTATCCATTGAAAGAAATCCATAGAAATAAACAGTTCTTCTAAGTTAAAAAAAAATCAATCTGATTATTACTGATAGGCAGAAATTTGCGGGTGTGAGAAGGGCACAGAGCTATAGACATCCAGGATCAAGTGTGGACTCCTGGAGTGCATTTATGCAGTTGGGTTTGTACACAGTTCCTGCTGCTGAAGACAGCAGATGAGACACAGATTTGTTTCTCTGAAGGATGACTATAGAAATCAACTCACCTGGGTCATCAAATTTGAATCTGAAAACCCAAATGAGATCACCGGATTTGTCCTGTACAGAGAGATGCACTTATTTATCCACATCTAGCACCCATCCAGAGCTTCTTTCGGTTCTTTCATCCAATTGCCTTCCCAGAGAAGTAAGAGCACAGATGATGGGAAAGGCTACACCCTTAGATCTTACCCTGACATGAGACTCATCAGGATTTACTGGGCTGTTGGCCTGATATATGTTGATATGTTGACCTTTCAATTCACTGTTGAAATAAAAGCCTCAAAATTTGGCAATTTTAAGGCACATTACCAATAGACCAGTTCAGTGCACAAGTCTGTGTAGATCCCAAACTGGCCATCACTGCCAAGTCTCTGTTTAGAAAGACTATGCTGCACTGATCTGTTTGGCACTGGGATCATAGTCCACACTGCTTATTTTAAGAGCTATGAACTTCTTTCCTAAAATTGTACTATATGCAGCAGACAAACTTCTCTGGTCTCCAGTGGAAACAGTGCACAAAGAACTTCGAGCTCTCCAATTATTTTTTATCTTATATTCTCTATAAAGAGAGTCACAGTACAAACTTCAGCAAAGCATGGCTTCCAAACTACACTCCCAGCTATTATCTTTTTTGACGCGGATAATAAGGTTGACCAAGATAAAACCCATAAATGAGTCCTCGGTTAACCATGTAATATACACATACCCTTAGTTCAGATGTTCCTGAACTAATTTGTATCCTAACTTGCTCAAGCATATTGTGGCTATAGCTCAGACCAATACATGTACTGATGCAAGTCTTTTTGCTCCAGGTCGTATTCTCTACAGCGCCAGGAAGTTTTCCAAATGTGAACTCAGACCAGGAGAATGTTCTCTTCTGCTTCATCTTTCCTACCCACTTTTTCCACTCCAACCTCAAAACTCGTCCCTTGGCTACTTTTACCAACTTTTCATACCTAAACAGAGCAAAATCTCATCCACAGCATCGATATTTAATGAAGAAACTTACCTAAACCTAGGGGGCACAGGGAGAAAGAGAGAATGAGAAGATCTATTTCCTAGAAGGATTTAAAATAATTTCATTTAGGCCACTTGATAGGAGATTATAATATTTCTGGTTATCTTTACCCACCATCTTCATGACTTTTTTCACATCCTGATAATTGTTAAGCACATTCTCTAATAGTTACTTGGTCTTCTATTTCTGAACCAAATGTTTCTCTTTGTATAAAGATACAGGATCAGACAGCATGAATCAGCTGATTCAAATACACAAGTATCCTTTTATCAAGTATTCAGAGGGGGTTTGGCTTCCTGAACTGTAACCATTACAGATTAGTGATAGGACAAACATCAAGTAATAACAATAAGAAAGGAGTGTTTATTTTGTGATGTCAGAAATTCTACATTTCTTCCAAGAGAAAAAAAAAGAAAAAAAGAACGAGTTGTAACAAAAAATGTATAGAAAAAAAGACTTGTTAAATTGCAATGAGAAAAACAATTCAAAATTCATATTCAATCTTTAAAATTTGGTTCTACAGACTTAAGGGAGAAAAAAACCCCTTGTAAATTGAGTTTGTATGCCATTCTGTTCACAGTATTATGCCACCATCACCATAGTTTCTGAGCACTTCCTAGCACTATGTTAGGTGACATTAGCATTTGTCACACATGGAATTTATCACAGTGAAATTATTTATTACTATTCTTAGCAACGAAGATAATGGGAATGGGGGTGGGAGAATGTATTGAGTGAGAAATGAGACTTGCATATATGGACATGTTTTGTTCCTGCAAGGGTTGGAGTTGTTCATGCCTCTATAAGCAGTGGTGGGAAAGTGTGGAACTCGGTCCACGCTACACCCTGCATGATAGCACACTATCAGCTGCCTAATGTGGTTCAAATATAGTAATGCATATTTTAAATGCAAGAGATCTTTTCAGGGCAAAAAAACCCACCAAAATAACAACAAAAAGATTAACATGCACAAAAAAATTCCCTCCCTCCCTGTTTTTACTCATAAGGTTGTTTAAATATGTCCTTGTAAATTTATGAGAATGCAGACTATAAGAGACTTCTTAGTCTACTCACTGTAGTCTCTTCCAATGTCAGGCAAATGTGCTATATAAAAACACATGAAAAGTTGCCTGAGTTCTCATTAAAGCCAGCTAAGCTGCCTCACTGACTACTTCTATTGGGCAGCTTTTTCTAATTTCATTCCCACCATGATTTAATACTTTTAATTTGAAGACTGAATATATTCATATGCAGTTCACACTTTTTTTTTTTTTCATGTTGTTTGTTTGAATAGCTCTTTTCTTGCTGGAGATTTATTGTATTTGTAACACCCACCAACTCCTTTCTTCAGTTATATCTTAGATGTATTTTGTGAAACAACCCCCAGGTACCAGGACGGTTGGGTTCTGTCTGTGCTGACAGGTCAGCCCCTTTCCACATCTGCTTACCTTTGGTGGCATGTATTTTACTGCATGTTGCATATCTGGATTGGGAATGTGTAGGAGGTGAGCTGAAAAGTGTGAAACTAGGAAGGCATTTAGGGACAAGGGTGTGGCACAGCAGAGGGGGGTAGCAGTGGGTATAAGTAGGAAAAGGGTTTGGTGTGGCTGACCAAAGACAAATTATAGGTTCAGTGATCAGCAAATGAACACATCCAAGTCTCAGCAAGAGTAATTAATTTCTAACATCTTGACACATGTAATGCATTTTATTAGAGAGGTAAAAATACTATAAACTATCTGAAATCTTGTCTTTCTCTTGCCACACATTACTCTCCTGTGCAATACATATATATCCAAAATTAAGTGTGTGTGATGCCAGTACTGGGACATTCTACAAAGTGCCATAAGTGGAAACAACACAAAGCGATGGTTAAAGTTCTGCTTGAATGCCAGGAGAGTATCAAGGCCATGTTTCCTGCCTCAGAGCCTGTGAAATTTAACAGGGCATTTTCTTTTTTATTGAGCAGTCACTCAGCTTCTATAATTCTCAGCTGTTTATGTAAGTGTAAAGTAAAGATTACCAAGGACAATAACCCCAGGGGACTAAGCACAGCTACTACTCCACTTTAAAAATTAAGCCATGGAAAGTATGCTAAAATAATATCACAGAGTGGTTTAAACCCATAAAAAGCAAGGAAATTCCAAGCCAAGGCTGGAAATCCAGACTGACAGTCTCTCTTAACCCCAGGTCTAGAAAAGAATATGAGTGAGGCCAGTACTTCTGGGGTGCAAACCAGATTCATAATACTATCTTATGCAGCTTTCGTGATTTCATTTCCCATCAGATCTTCCTTAACCTCACTCTGCTTTGCTTTTAAAATAAATGTTTATGGTTATTCATTTTACAAAACGTTAACAATTTAAGGCCAGATCCCCTGTGCTCAAGTCAGAGAAGATGGGAGCAGCTCCAAGCTCTCTCCTTCCACTCCTCTAATCTTCAGCTTGAAAAACTGCCTTTGGTGCACTGCTTTTGCATTGCTTAGCATTTGCTCTGGTACACTGCACTGCCAATTCTGCCTTCTTGCCTCCAGCCATGCCCTCAGCCCTTGTATGAACGCTGGGAGGGTGCACAGCAAACACTGCCTGTCGTGCACCAGGGAACTCCCTGGTACCAGGGGGAGCTGCTCCCACCTGTTCGGGCCTCTACTAATTTCTTTTTTTTTTTTTTTAATTGCTGAAGTAGTTCATAGAAGCAGGACCTGATCTACAGCACCCGATCTACACTTCCTCGAAATAACACTGGGTTCTGATGGCTCTGAACTACAAGAGGCAATGGCACGTTTAAAAGGAAACATGTCCTTGCCTTATAGGCAAGACTTTTTAAGATGTATTTGTAACATCAAAGAGGTTGCTCCTTACAGTAAAGCTGGACAGGAGTTGTTTCCAATTTCCAATGTTTCAAATGTTTTTTCCAATTTCAGATTTTTTTTTTCTGAAAGGTCAAAACTATTCTTGACCCTCACTGGGACCAACTTAGACTGCCAAAGCTTTTTTGTGCAAAGAAACTCCATGCGCGTACCAGAGGAGCCAGTAATGTTCAGTGTGTGCATGAACATGGCTTATAACAAAGTACATGATTCATTCTGGGGCACTGAACTGTAGCTTTTCATATCCAAAATGACTTCCCTGAACACCAGCTTATTTTACTGTGTTTTTGCAAATGCCTCCTTGTCACATCTGGCCAACTCTGTATCAATAATTAAATATACACTGCTACAGTGACTGATGTATGGTTCCCTAGCTTCTACATGAATACCCTGACTCCATGGCTATAGAATCAGTCTCCCTTGTTTTATTTGGCTTGGTGACTGTTTAATTATTTAAACAAAATGAAAGCTTTAGACGCCTGTGAGTATTTAATATCTCTAAAAGACTTAAAAAGTCTTTAAGGGCTGGGCTGGGCTAAGTTCTCTTCCCAAAAACATACACATCCTCTAAGAAGGTTGAGTATCTCCAGAAAGGCACCGTGTGATCTCTGTAGGACCTCTGTGTTCACATTTAAATCCCAAAAACTTGATCACTCTGTGCAGTGTTGTCCTACTTTTATGCCAGTTCAGGGCAAGACTTAATTTCTGGGAAGTTTTCAAGCTCTTCACGTGCAACTGTCTTCTCCTCTCCATTTTTGGTACCAAACAGCTGTGTTTTCTGCACCCCGTCAGCTCTGACCTCAGCCTTAGTATGGAAAGAGCCATTTTAAGCTCTTGCTCTGACTGAAGTAAACATTAGCAAGGTCTTAAAACTGGATGCCTTACCGCCTAACTATTAAACTCTACGACGATGAGAATTTGTCTTTGTTAGTTTGACCAGAACTTCTGTTCTTCTGCAGCTTTCAACACATGTCCATTAGAATACTGTTTTTTAACCTGAGGCTAAACACAACGTAGAAAGCAACTAGGAAAGTAAACCCTCCACTACATAGCAATCTATGTCTTTACTAAAAAACACATAAGGGTCTGCAAACTTAAGGTTCAAAAGTAGTTTATACAGATCTTTAAGAAAGCAGAGCACACCTCATCCTTCACTGAGAGCCTGTTTCATTAAAAGTATATCCACTTGAAATACATGCAAACACAGACCATCTTTTATAATTATATTTTAAAAAGACAAATGACAAATAAAAAAAGTAATCAAAGGACTGGCATGGTTGCAGAGTTTCAAACCCAAACAATTATCATTTTTGGATTTCCCTGTTAGATGCTGAAATTAGGAGTACTGTGTGGAAAGTCTGCCAGGATCTTATCACTGGGAAATTAACAGTAAAGCCTTAGAGCCCTTAATAGGAATGTTGTAGTGCAGATTTTAGGCCAACCTTTCCATATTAGGAAGGTAAAAGCATTAAGTTGCAACTGAGAGAGAGATTTCAAAAATGTACTTAAGGATCGTTCTTTATTAAATTATAGACAGCTATGAGAGTAATTTCTAAAGGTTTCAGTTTGATTCTTATCTTGTTTTAAATTAGTTTGAAACTTTCCATACAGAAATATAGTACAAGAACTTTACTTAGAGTTGGAAATCATCTTCACCTTGTGATACAAAAAAATGCTGTCTTTCTACTTTTATGCTTATTTTGGACAATACTTAAATTCTAGAGAGCTTGAGGTTCATCAGCTTTTTATGTGCGACTGTCTTCTCCTCCCCATCTTGAGCAGAAAGCAGTTGTGGTTTCTGCACCCTGTCAGATGTAACCTTAGTGCTAATTTGGGAAAAGCAGTTCTCACATTTAGTGCTGAAAGACTGATAACCGAATCCACAAAGGAATGACACATTTTCAGCGATGAAGTACAGGGGCTGCGGACAATGGCTGAGCTTTCCCACTGCATAAATCCTCCTGACTCAGCTGTCATTGTGCAAATCTACTGCACAAAAGCAGATTTTGCTTGCATGATTGGGCTTTACGTCATCGTGACTATCATAACAAAAGTGGGTGTTGGTTATCGTTACCACTTTATTACTCTAGCAGGTACCAAGATAGATGGGATATGTCCATAACCCTTGTAACTTTACTGTCTCCTGAAGTCCAGAAATCTTGTTTATTGTTATAATAAAATAACCAAATGAACAAAATTTCTGGGGTACTGGACAAGCACAGACTCTAGAACTGAAATGTTCTCACAGTAGTGTAGATGAATTATGGCAAAAACTAAATTTAACAGCATAAACATCATATTCATACAACTTGTAATATTAAAATACAGATCCATATAACTTGTCATGTACATATTTAGATATGTGTATCTAATGTATGTTATATAGAGAGTTGTTAATCCAACCTGCAATAGCATCTTGAGGTTTTAATTATGAATTAGGTACTGAATTTGTTATGGATTGTACATATAGTTAATGCGATATTCAGTATGATACTAGAAGTTCTTGACTAGCTAATAAGAAACTGTGTTTCAAAACATACTCTGCTCTTACACATTAAAATTTGTGTGAACAGTTTGCACCAAATTGCAAAACTACATAAGAAAACCTGAACCTCAGCAGAGACATAAATAACATGACTAGGAGTGAAAAATGGCTAAGAATTAAATATTTTGTGAATTCAAAAACAGAATGCAAGCAGCATATACAGCAAAAGTAGAGCTAGTTAACCTTTCAAAAATTAAAATATAAATTAACTCAGTAAATAGAGTTAGTATTAGTTAGCTACAGTTAGCGTTTTTAGACAATGAATTCTCATTTCCAAAATGCTCATATCCTTGTATAGCTAAAGCTAAGCATAATTCTATTTGAGCTGTTGGAATTTTGACTTCAGTAGAACTTGGATTGAATACTCAGATGCATTCTAAACTATTTTGGTACAGGAAGCCAAAACAAGATTTTCTCTGAAACTATCCTCTCCTCATGCACGCAAATAAACAACCACAGGTTTGATTAGTAATATCCATACAATAATGTAACCTTTGTGCCTTGTTAAAATATTGGACATTTTGAAACCAAAATGCTTGGCATGGCCAAGACCCCTTTCACTTTTTCCAAACTCTTCACAACTCTGACTTGCTCAGGAAGTTCTGCTCATTGACTTTCTGCTGGACTTTGGTGGCCAGTATCAGATTCCGTTCAATCCAGTAAAAAATTAAAGCCTGTATAAAGCACAGTCCTGCCCAAGGCTCTGGAGGTACTTTGTGATGCCTGGTTGATGCCTCCACAAGCCCTAAGCTTCTGTCTAACTTGCATGACTGTGGTCCCTGTAGTATCTGTATGTGTTTTAAACTCAATCACACTCCTCAAATCTCAGTGTAATCAAAACAAAAGTGCTCCTTTATAAATCACTTTTGATTAGTTTAACTGGTCTAAGACAAAATTCTGCTCCAAATAAACAAGGGGTGTATTTGTCACAGATGTTGCTGGAGTGAAGCTGTGTGGTAGTCTTTAATGGATAGAGGAATGTAACCAGAGAGATGTACATTTTACATACCGTTTAGCCACCGGGAGTCATGCTGCTCTGTTCTGATGGGATGGTGATGCCCCAGAGTTCGGAAAATGGCAAAGTCCCTGCCCATGAAGTCTGCTGCTGTGCCAGAGTACAGTTCTCCATCTGTGGGAGGACATAATTGTAAGCAACATTCCTTAATTTTCCAGTCATGGTAAGTCAGAGAAATCTGTTGGTCCTATGTTCATATTACTCTAATAGGGATAATGAGAAAATTACAAAGCAACAAGCCATATGCAATGTATTGTCATTGAAAATAGATGATTAGACCCACTTTCTCACTGCAGAGCTTAATTGTAACCTCTTGCAAATGAGGTGTATCTCCTGACTGCTGGTGCAGCCACTTTTCAAAAATATGTTTGAATTCTCAGGCTGGAACAGTGGCAGGCAGTACACTTCACCCTGGCAGGTATGCAGCCTCAAAAATCCTACCTAAATGTGAAATTACCCTGTTTATAACTGGAATTTGGACTGGAGGTTCCGCCCAATCTACTGGTTTTTTGTGACCCTGGGAACCAAAGAGTCCAACTCATTCACTCTTGCCTCAGAAAGGCCTTAGGTCTCTTCATTTTTTCATACAGAAACTGTGTGGCTTCTTGTTTGGTTGGTTTGGGGTTTTGTTCTTTTTCTTTTTTTTTAGGTTTTTTTTTTCTGCGCAAGCGGATCCTCAGAAAACAGTCTATTCTACAGGAAAGACAGAACACTCCTTTCTCCTTCAGCCACCTTTGTAACTGTGATACTAGCAAAGGGCAACAGCTAAAGGAGAGAATAAACAAGATTATTCCCTGCTACCTTGACCCCATGCATTTCACAGTGAACAAATGAACTCAAAATTGATCTGTGACACTTCAGCCCATAAATGGCACATACACAACCTAGAGGGAGACAAAACTCATCTCAATGCATCCCTTCTCAGACAGCTAGAAGTACCACGGAAGAGGCAGAGAGAGACACTGCCTAAATTCAAAGGAGCAGGTCGAGTTAAACACCTGCCAGCTGGTAGAGCGAGTAATAATAGTAACTACATTGTAACGAGACCCACAGAAAAGAACCAGGGATCCAAGTACAACACATATCTCTCTGGCATTAATGTAGAGCTTGTCCATGAAATTACTCTGAAATCAAAATACTAAAAATGCATTTTTAGGACTGTGTCCTTGTACATCTGTATGTGAAATGAAATACTCTACCTTATACTGTTAATATGAAATTAAAAAGTATTATTCCTTCCAACTAGTATTTTCAAGCTACCCATATTACACAGGTCCCTTGTGAAAAAAGACAAGTTTGAGGATAAGATAACTCTTTCTTTAGCTAAGGTAATAAATTTTTCATGGTCATGATGAACTCTACCATATCCTCATTTTAAAACACCCTTTAGGAACACGTTTATAATTTTCATGGCAATTTTAGATATTTCCATGGTGGGACAACCAGATCCAAGCATGTCTATTGGATATCACTGATATCTTTTCCCCAGAACACTGATACCATGAAATTGAACCTACAGTGGCTCTATACCATATGGTAGCCATGAAAGTCAGGAAGGGTGAAAACATGATAGCAGAAAGGCGTGGAATTGAATGAATTCACAGCAGAGATTAGAAGCAAATAGACCAGTCGCGCCCAGCAGGAGGTATAATCAGAAGTGAAACAGAACAGCATATCATTAATTAACGATTTATCATTCTTCTATGTCATTTTCAACTTTTTTTTGAAGGGGAGACAATCACTTAATTATAGTGATTATTACGTACAGAGGATGCAGCTAAGATTTTAAAGATCATAAAACCTTTTTTGCCTGTGAAAAGGGCTTTGATGCTATGCTTAACCTTTCTTTAACCTTATCTTCATTTTCTTGTCTTTCGGTCCCTAGTGAGTTCTGATAAATCAATATAAATCAAAGGGGAAAGAAAAAACCAACAAGGTCTATTTTTCTTCTTAGTTATCAACTATCTAAAGGTCAGTCAACCAGGAAAAAAATCTATATTTAATACTATATTATTAAAATTAAACCAAACACAGTTCAAAAACTTATTAAAATTACATATTTCAAATAGAACTGTATTTTTGGTGCCTCAGCTTCTAACTCGATATATAAACATCAGTGGAAGTAACATATTTTCTAGGCTGTGCTCAGCTCAACTGACACTTTTTCATCAATGGTGACAGGATAAAAGTTTTGCCAATAACTGGCTTCAGCATACTGCAAATGGGGAAGGGGTTGTAGAAAACTAGCTGACCTTTCCATCCTTTCTCCTACAGCTCCTCCAGTTTCAGTATACCTAGGCCAGCGCCTGCAGTTTGAACTAATTTGCTGTAGTCATGCAAAAAGGCGAATTTGACTTCTTCCAGACAGAAATACCAAGGAATACCATTTTTTTTTGTAAGGCTTTAGATAATTTTTGCTAAATTCAGGGTAAGCCTCAAGTCATGTCCCAGATGTGCACATCCTTTGAGTTAGTACTGTTCAAAAGCTATATGAGGATTTTGCCTCCTGTCTAGATAGAAGTGCATTCATCTTTGTTTCCCTGTGCACATTTTCTTTTGGACTGAAATTTACTCATTGCTGGTCTGGAAAATGATTCTTCAATGTCGTGTATAGTCTTCACTGTGTTATTTCTATTGCCAGCAGTTTTAAAAGAAGTTTTCATTAAATTTAAGAAGAAAGTGGAAACTAATAATTTGAAAACTGACAAACATTTCTGAAAGGGATAGAATGAAGAAGGGAAAAAGCTGAACAAAAACTTGTCACTTTATATTTCCAGCCCAGTAGCACAAAGCAACAACTGTTCAGAACTAGCTGATGACCCTCAGTTGTTCATATAAGAAAAAAGTCTGTTTTGGACAGCAACCACTTTAATCTAAAGGAGTAGCATGCTGACACATGAATGCAAACAGAAATACATATATTGACTGTACTAAATAAAGAGGTAACAATTAAAGTCCGTAGTAATGCTGATTTTTGGAAGGAAGGAACCATTTTTGCCTGTACTGTTCGTAATCAGCGTGGAACTAGAAACAACTCCCCAAGATCATGAGATACACGGATGCTAAAAGCTAAACAATACACATTTATTTGATAAAGTGTTCCTATTCAGCTCTTAAACAGGATTACATTCTTAACAAAAATAATTCGTGGAGAGTACAGAAGTGTAAACTTTCCTTTGGAAGTAATAAGGAAGTTGAATAAATGAGGAATATAGGCAAAACCAAGCCTTGAATGTCATGACTGCTCTCATTGGTAAAAGGGTTCACAAATTAAATCTATCCTTGGGTAAAAGGTTTATTCACTAAAGTTGAGATTTGCAGACATAGAGGCTGACTTCACTTCTTTAAAAGTCAATAACTGAAACTTCCCAGAAAGTAGAGTAATTCTAAAATCCTGAACCTCATATGTACTTAGTATCTAATTTCTAACAAATATAATACTAAAGTTCTTAACTGATGAGAAGCTACTGTATTTCAGATCACATTAATACATATTTGGGAGTATTAAGTTACCTAAATGGATTTTAAAAAATGAAAAATGCAGTAATTGTTAACTTGTAAAAGAAATTATAAACTGTAAAAGAAAAAAAAAATCAGTGAAACACAGGAACATAAAACAACTTTGAGGATTCTGGATCACGAAAGCTTTTGAAAATCCCAAAGGGTCATTTCCTAAACACAAACTGACTGATACTGGGACAATGGTGTCTCCTTCTCTGAAGGCTTTTTCCAGCTATCCCAATACAGTTGCTTTAGTCTATTGCATTCAGGGATATTTCCTCCTGTGATTATATTCCTTGGAAACCAAGTTGCCTCTCTTTTTCCTCCTGCACTGGAATAATCACTAGTGGTGCCCAGGGATTTCTTAGTCTCTACATTTTCATGCATTAGCCCACTCAAATGGAGATTGTTTAGTTAGCAGCACATAGATGGGAATGGCTGAATAGCATCTTATATTACTAGGAGCTAGTTATATCATGTTCCCAGATGGCATTTACTTTAGAGTAGGGTAGCAATAGCTAACTTTAATGAGCAACTGTTAAAAAAACAATGAAAAATGTTTGCAGGTGGATGGAACAAGGAATGCATACTGGCAAAATATTGGAACAATTCAATAATGATGAACTGTTTATTTCGGTTTTGTTTTGGTGTGGATTTTTTTTCAAACACTATTGATTTTTCTAGGAGAGAGGTAAAACTGAAGATCATCTTTACACTTACAAGAGTTTATTTCAGCTGAAATACAGAATAGACCTCCTAGGCACTAATGGTTATTAAAATCTGAAGTTATCTTTTGCAAATTAACCTTGGTGTTTTGCCCAAATTCCTCTTGGTGATTACATTTCACTTACCTAAGATTTACTCTCTAGTATGGTGTCAAGAACATACTCTTCTTCCACATTTATCAAAAACTCTGTTTAGTGTTTCTGATGAAGAGAGGTTATATTTCCCTCCTGTATTTAACCATATAAATTACTCTTCTCAGCTTTCTTTTATCTTCCTGATAGTTACTCTGCATTACTAATTATAACACTGCATTTTAATGATTACTGGGTAATTACTTTACATAGTTGCCCTCTTAAACCTTAGATAAAATCATGGTCAAATGTGAGGACAAATATTCTGGCACATGAGGGGCCAGGAGCAGCTGAGTTATTGTTCAGCTCAGGAGAACGGAAGAAGTAATCTATCCATGTCCTTCATGATGTGAGACCTTTGTGGTCAAGAGTCTCCTCTTGCCTTCATGGCTGTTCTCACTACTTCACTCCAGCGCTACCTATTTCAGAGAGCAGTTGGACAAAACCCCTTCTATGCAGTCATTGCTTAGCCAGTTCAGACCCTGTTTCTCACCTATTTTGGTGGGAGGAAATTCTTTTGCCTTGGGTCATCATTTTACCATAAAATGCAAGTGTTTGTTTTTTGGCAAAGAGAGACATTGAGAACCAGTGGTGAACCTGGTGTACACTGTGAAATATACACTCTGCATAAAGGATTGAGGTAAATAATCACTAACACAATGTGACTGTGAGGCAACTATGAAGAGGCAGAGAAGAAAAGGTGTTTGTGTGTAGGATATCGGAATGTTGCTTTTAGCCTCACCCTGAGTTTTGTATAAGTCACTGAAGTAGAAATTAGTCACTGGCTTTGAATGTTGAATTTGCACCATTTTCCATTGTGTTAATATACCCAATGACTCCCACTGAAGCCTGATTGAAAACAAAAGGTCATGCCCTGTCTACTCTTTATTAGAAGGAAATATAAACGGAGTGAAAATCATAGTGATAGGAAGTGGGCTCAAGAAAGCAAAGATGTTTTAAAGACATGAAATCTAAGCCAAGGGAAATAAGATAATCATATTTGTGCCGGGCCGAGCAAAAAAAAAAGGAATGTGAAAAGCTAGACACTGTTGACTTTGTGCAGTTGCATACCGGGTATACCACGTAATACTGGCTTGTCATCATTCTCTTTCTTTATTGTATATTAAAGTAAATAGTAAAGCTATTCGCTTGAGAGTTGCTCTGCCACAAATTCAAGTCGCTTCAGGCACTAATTTATACACTGGCCTTTTAGACACACATTTTTTTCCTTTCTGTTTGTACAGGGTACAAGTTGGAGCAAGATCTGGATGTCTTTCCTGTTTTTCCTGTTAAAAAGTGTGTGTCCCCAGGGTAGCTCATCACCTGGGATCATTACAGGCTTCTAAGATCAGGAAATGAGGCACACTTAGGACTAAATTTCTGTTGCTGTCTATTTTGAATAGCTTAATTTTTAAATGCAAAGTAAATATAATAAGTGTAGACAGTAGGTAAGGCCCTAGACTAACAATATGGACAAAGTCCTGGAGAAACCAATCTATTTGGTTATGTGTCATTTCCCAAAGACTTCTGAGATAAAGAGAATCTGCAATTTTCTGAAACTATTGTTGGATTTGAAGTTGAAATAAATTGTGAGAAAGTTACATGTTAAGGATAAGGTGGCTACACCTAGGCAGAGTTGTTATGGAAAGAAGGATCTGTTTCATTCCTAATTTATTCTCACAAAACATCTTTTTGCCTTTTTCTGAGAAGGAGAAGGAATAACAATGGACATAATTAATTCAATTAGATAAGTTAAATCAATTAGACAAATTCAATCAATTGCATTAGTTCAATTAGATTGACACAGTCCAGTTGCTCTATATTTACATATTCCATGAAATGAAGTATTACCAATTCAGAAACACCTAATTTATTTAAATCATTTTGTTCTGGGCAGGAATGTAAGTGTATTCACTGTCAGACAGCTCTCTTCAGCTGAAACATCACCTGAGGGCCTAGACCTGTGGCTGCTTATGTGTCTCAGCTCACACACAGGTACAACTGAGTGATAAACTTTCCTTGGCAGCAAAACTGATGTAAGGAATGACTTGTTCCTGCTCTCACTTTGCTCTCAGCTGTGCTGGTGTGACCACCAGTGTGTACAGCCTGTAAAGTGGGCGATTAAAATGCCTTGACCTAGAAGTGAGAAGGAAAAACACCTTGCAGAATCAAGGCCTTGCAGCTTTTGTGATACCCAATGTTAGTTTATATCTCAAGATACCTGGGTCAACTGTATTCGAAGTGAAACCAGAATTACCTTAACCTAGAAATAAATTGCATAAAACAAAACCCTGTCATAGGTGCTGCAAGGAGGAAAAAAAAGCAGAAAATAAGTAATTATTTACGGTGACTGCACATCTCACTGAACTTGTTATGTGGTACCTACCTACTAAAAGCGAAGCTGTCAGCAGTTTGGGATCATAAGGGCTTTTCCCCCGCCCATTTTCAAAATGTGAATCTGCCATTCTAAAGATGTTGTCCTGTGGGATAAATAAAAAAAAAAAAAGAGGAAAAAGCAACATTATTTGATGAAAGAACACTGATGAGTGAGTTGAACACAACAGAGTGCAGAGGGTGCAGTTTATGTGATTCATACTGGGGTTTGTGGCTTAAGGAAGTCAAATTACAATGAGTGAGGATCTGCTAGAAGTGCCCACCTCCTAATCAGTATGTGCTGAAGGTTAGTCAAAGGCACAAATACACATGCACAGCTTGAGTCTCTTCTGTTCTACTTCACATATAATTTACATGGTTTTATAGAAATCTTTTTGCTTTCACTTAGAATACATTTGACTAATAGTAACTAATGAATCAGGAATTTGAAACTTATATCTGAAAAAAAATAAAACCTATTTCTCCCTGACTCTACTTTTCTGAGATATCCCACAACATGACATGATGCTAAATTCTGCTTTTCCTAGCCTGAGTATTAGTGACTTACTATTTCATACATCCTCAAATTCAATTTTAACTGCATCAAGAGAGCTTTTTATCATTATTATTATTCAGAACCATGCAACGAAACTTTTAAAATATACAAGCTGAGGGTAAAGCATATGGGGATTTAAACTGAGATTAAAAAGGGCCTCAGTCAACACTAAGTCAAACAGAGGTCAGTAAATCCAAAGCAATGGGTTTTCAGTATATTTAATTACTTTAATTTAAACTGAGGGACCAAGTCTGCCAATCAATTTGAATAGTGTGTTTATCTTATGTTTTGGACTGAGGGTAAAACCAGAGGAATTGATGCTTTTTGCACAGAAGATTTCTACATTCACAGAAGACTTGTGGAGGCCACACCAAAACCTGACATTTCCATTTCCCACCTGCACTGTGGTTAATTTGCATTGACACCTAATTAAGTCAAGGAACCCCAAAAAGAAGAGACTGATCTCCACCTTGGAAGCGGCATTCTCCTTGGCACCCTGCCTTCCCTATCTTACTCATCCATATTGAGCCCAGTCATGGGCCAGACTAGTGACCAAAAAATGGTGTTATTTCAAACCTATGGAGTCCATGTTTCTGTAAGTCAGTCCCAGGCTATATCTTTTATTACAGGTTTGTTCAATTACATCATGCTAGTACATATCTCTGTGTATCAATTACATATTTTCAAAGGAAATTCATCAATCAGATGAATTTCACATTTCACTCCATTTACTGAAGAAAAAGGTGAAGGGAAAATGGACTGTTAGCAGGATAGTAATCTGGAGGGGCTTACTGCACTGTAAGATAAAAAGGTTGGACATCATCAAGTTTGATCTCAGGATTCAAGTTCAACCTCCTAAGGCATGTTCCTGTACATGTAGCCTGCCTGATTATGTTTATAGTCATCCTGTATATGTAATATCTTACACAGTATTAAATGTCTTTCTTTCCCTTTGTCTTTCTTTCTATTTCTTAATAGCATAGGCACATTTCTTATTTCTCTCCAGCTTTCTGACTTTGCTCCTTCTAACCAGAAATGAATAAATAACCAAAAAGAAAAATATTTTTGAGATTCTACTGTAGGGTCCATACCTAGATCTTACACAATAAATAAAAACAGTACATTGAGGAGAATGTTAGACCTAAACTTCAATAATAGAAAATGGCACTAATGCTACAAGCCATTATTGAAAAATGTTATTATCAATCTATATTTTAGTGGCATTTCTTCTTAGTAGATGATAACTGCTCAACTTGCACACCAATGGATATTTGATAAGGCTGTAAAGTCAGTGGCATAACAGTTAAGGCAGAACATATCCCCAAGATAATCCCATGTGTCATTATAAGACAAATAAGAAACAGATGTGGAAAGTGATTTGGTGTAGGAAGGATCTGATTTTTGACTGTATTCTTCTGGGTTATGTCACTTTAACTGTTGATATTGGTGTGTAGCAGGCAAGAACGAGCGGAGAACCAGGTCAGCATAAGTCAGAGATGATCCATCCTCCTCTTCGAGTTTGTGGAATAAAACATTTGAAATAAGAGGCATGACATGTAAATCCCACAGTGTTTTTGTATTTCAGTTAAAATGCAATGAGGAGACATGTACTGTAAGTTTCCAAATGTATGGGTGAGTAATGATGACAATAAATACATCACTGTTAAGTGTCAAATAAATGTATCATGGTTAGTCTGAGGCCCCAAGGAGTTTTGATAAACATGCTATAGGAAGTCTAACCTGTCACAAATAGGGCAACTTGCCCAAAAAGCTTTTTGGGTGCTGAAGTCAAACTACCTCTATCTAGAAATCAACAATAAATACAGGCAACAGAGGAATAAACTCTTTTCTACGTACTTTTCATTCTCATTTTGAAAACCTAGGAAGCAATATGACTACTGATAGGCACTTGATTATACTACTCACTGGTCTGCAGTATTTGCACCCAAATTATACCCTGAGATGCCACAACAGCAAAAGATGAGATGAGAAGTCAATGTCAGTATTTCAGGGTAAAATTTCACCTCTTCATTTTCAAGGTGTACTTGATCATTTTCCAAAGAGTTAGTCTCTGGTCAAAAAACTTGGGCTATGCTCCTGGTGTTTTAAGTCCTGTCCACCTAAATTACACCTGGAGACCTGTGTGCAGGCAGCAGGGAGGGAGACAGAAGCTCTTGGGAAATGACTTGGCAGCAAGGTGAGTCTGCCTGGAGACAGCAAAGACCAAGGTTCTGCTCACAGATTTAGGGGACTGTGTGAGTGTGGTCCTTTTTGCATAGTACAGATAAGCTGTTAGCTAGAAAGAAAGCACACTGTTCTCAGAAAAATCCTGATCAGTTAATAATTTTGCTGCCTCTTGGATTTTTGCAGTTAATTGAATAAAAAGAATGGTACTGCAGTGAATCAGCAAATGCCTGAGCCATAGACAGCAAAAAAAACCCTGTGTATTCACCAAATGCTAAGTGTTTCAAAGTTTTATGAGGGCTATTATAGAATCAAACACAAGAATTCATGACAACGCAAGATTGCCAGGTGGGTGGAAAGCCTGTAGAAATGCAAAAAGAAAAAGAAAGAAAAATAAACAAAGAAAGGCCTTTGTAACTCAAAAATTAGTCCAATTTATTGTCTAAAACCCTTCATTAGTTGCACTGGCAACCCAAAAGGACATTACAATGTAGTTCAAACCTCTTTTATGGATCCTCGTAGCTAAAAACCTTGCTGTAACATGTTTTATGGGTTATTAAACTCTAGGTTTATATCTCGCTGATGCTTCTTTATAATCCATAGTAAAACTACTGAAAATTAGATTGTTTAGGTCTTGAAATTCCACAAACTCATAAAGACAACAACTGACTGCTGGCTCATGGCATGACACGAATTGTTTCACCTAGTAAATGCCTTGCATGGTAGGAGATAATGCTTCTGGCTCCTTAAAACACATGTTTTCCTGTAGCACATAGCGTGATAGATGGCAAGACTCAGCCAGAAAGAACTACAGTTCAGTCCTGGAAATGAATGAAAAAGTTATTGTGACTTCCCATGATCTGCCACTTCAAGGCTCCAGAGATTTGCTTTCAAAAGCTGAAATACAAATGAAATAACGTGTCATATCATGATACTGAGTGGTGACAAGACATAGCTTTTTGACTAGACTTATATCTTGTTATTGAACAGCTTCAGTCAGCCAGTGTGACAATAAAACAAGATGTTATATATATATAAATATACATATACCAACGGTATATCCATTTATAGATCGATCTACCTATCTATATCTACCCAGAATGGTCATTTCTTAAACCATTTTTTGCGTGTCTGCCTGCAGCTAACCCATCAACTGTCTCAACAAAACAAGGACAAGGAAGATGAAAACACACATAAGTTATTGTAAATATATATATTTTTTTTCCAGTTTAGTATAACTGCCTTGCAAGTAAAAGTGTGGTTACTGGGGAAGCACTAACCTATCAGTATGGACAGCGCTGACTGCTGAATTTCCAGGTTATGCTTTTCCCGAACCTTTTCTGGCAATTCTCACAGAACTGCAGAGTTTAATGCAGTGAAACCACTGTTGGTCAGTAGTGAATAAACACAGTGCAAAAAAATGATCTGAAGAGACTTTGCTGATGGAGTGTGTACAGCTACTAAGAAAGTATTACTGGTTTAAATTATAAGGCATAGAATGACAGCAGTGATGCTCCCCAGCCATTCCAGTACAATTGAAGGAACTCATATCCTTACCCTTGTAACCCCCAACCCATAAATAGAAAAGAACACATCTCTAGGGTATCTTTCAGGGATTAGCTGATCTCCACAACAAGCAGTTGAACAAGGAATGGTCCAGAAACAGTCAATATGCCAACTATCACAACCTTTGTTTAATGAAAAAGGTAGAGTTGGCCTTAGCTATGAGTATTTTTTACATTAACATTCCCCTTGCTGTTTTGACAGACTCTCTTGTGCTATGATGAAGCATTTTATAAAACTGTTAAGTCAAAAAAAAAAAAAGGACAAAATTCAAAACTAATACACCCCACACAAAACCCCAATAAAAATAGCCCCAATAGATTTCCAGAGTGCCTGGAGTATGACAATGCACCAGGAGGGAATATCCATTTGGGGGACTTGAAAGCCCATGACAATGTCTCTTCACTGAGTCAGAAATTGCTGGCATTGAAATATTGTGCTCTCTGTAATTATTCGGTGTTGTAAATACAAAAGGAAAAGCTCCACTTCCCACTCAGAGAAAAACTTTCAGGCTTGTTAACGTTTGGATTTATCCCCTCTACACAGAGGCATTAGTTGGGGTGGCTGAATTTGCTGCTCTAGTCACAGTCAGAGGAAAGCAACAAGTTCCTCTGAATGATGAGTCAGAGCAGCTCAGAACTGCAGTTCCCAAGGGCAGCATCTCTCGTCACTGACCACAGAGAAAGCCTCGTGTGAATTTAGGTCTGAGCTAAGTCTTTCTGAAATGAACACTGCAGAGGCAGCTGATTGGAGACACCTGACTTTGAAAAAAAAGAAATTGATGGTTTTGCTCTTTGGTGTTGTTTTTTCTCTTTTTCTTTTTTTCTTTTTCTTTTTTTTTCTTCTCCCTTTCAATATATTAATTCCAGGGAATTTTTGATTTACCTCATGCACAATACAACTTTCTGTGCACACGTTTTATTACTATATCAAGAGTATATCAGAAAGCCTTTTAAGTAAACTTTACTCTATGAGAAATGATTTATTTATGAATTGTGTTACTTTTCAAGAATAATTTTAAGTGAAACAACTGTGCAGGATATGGCCATGTTGTTATTGTTATTATATTTCCTATTTCACACTTAATCTATTGAGTCATGAAAACTGTTAAATATGAGGACTTTGGTTTCAGGTTTGGGAATCATGCTATTATGGAACTTTTAATGAGAAACTTTTATTAAATTCATCCCCACGGAATGGCTTATTTTTAAAAAAGTGCAAGTGCAAATAAATGTAATGTGAGAAATTATGCAAAAAATACAAATATTAAAACAAATGTAAATGTTGAGGCAAGTGGTAACCATTGGGGAAATAGGTGAAAAGTGATTGAAGTAATAATGCAACTGTTTTAAATCATTAATTATTAAAAAAAAAAGAAAAAAGAAAAGAAATGCACACAATGGGCTTCTGACTTTTAGTCTTTTAGTCTTCAGGCTCCATATGCTATAGGGGTTTTACCCACACACATCTGGGGGACACCGGGCTCTGCAACACCTTTATTACGTTTTGTTTTTCCAACTTGAGGCTTAGCAGAATTATAGTTATGGAAACCAGTTTTAAAATCCTGTGGGAAATCACTCTAAGTTACAGATCTTTAGTAAAATCGTGCTCCCAAAGAAAGGCCTCCAGCTTCTGTGGGACCTGGAACTGAAACTTTCTTGGAGTCCTATGCTGTGCTAAAGGGGACAGAGAAGGAACTTCCTTGAAAAGCATTTACCTGCAAAACTGGTCATGAGCTCTAAGATCATCTCCCAAACTCTAACCCTCAGGCAGTATGATCACTTCAAGACCTCTCAAACAGTCTCTACATTATCCTGTGTCCTCTTCTTCAGATTCAAAGAGATATTCTTTCTACCAAACCATTACACTTGTAGATATTAATTCTGGTTCCTGGAAATCTTACTTTTGATATCTAAATAAAGAGCTGTTGAAATGATTACCAGCTCCATGCTTCATTGTGTAGATTAATGAAAGAAGAACAGAGCTCTTGGTTTCTGTTTCTCCTTTTATCCCATAGGTCACTTCTACTGGAAAGTTTTTCTAGCTTATGATCTTCAGAAGATGCCTTGAGATGCAGCAGATGACTCTGGAAAGCACAAATTTTGAAAACTTGACTCCCTAGGCTGAATTTGGACAACTCACCTTCTCAATAATTCTCTTTCAGTCAAATATCAAACATCCCACACTACTCTGCTTTCTTCTGAAGTTAAATCTACTAATATTTATTAAGCTACCATACACTTTCGCAAAGAGGGAAATGTTTTGTCTCTATCTATCTATCTATCTATCTATCTATCTATCTATCTATCTATCTGCATAATTATAATTCAATGAATCTAGTAAAAGGGAAAACAGCCAACTAGGCTTTTCAGGAACAGCTGGTTCAATCTATTCATTATTCCTAGTTTATGATCAGTAAGTGCTGCTTCTTCTGACTGGGAGAGAAACCAAGTGTCAATGTCAAATAGCAAAGACTTGTTCACACCTGAACATACTAGTCTGCATACTAATATTGGTATTTATATGAGTAATAGCCTCTTTCAAATCACTGTGCAACATACCTAAATAAAAGGAGGGCAGGCACTGTCAAACTGAGCAGCTGTTCAAAAAAGATGTATGTGTTTGTGAACTTGCTTTTGCAATATTTCACAAACAAAAGACCCCAGACTTACCTGACTTTCATGCAACAGTTTTCTTGGGTTTGGTTTTCTTTTTCCCTGATGATGTCATCCACCTACTTGCACCCATTTTAAACATCTAATGAAATGTTCTAATGCTAAAGCAAATAAATGAGCAGACATGAATTTCATTGTAGGGTCACTATAGTATTTATTGCTTCAGAAAATATTTGAAATAAAGAGTGATTAGAAAAAAGAAAACAAACCAAACACACAGTTAACATGAATGATTAGTAAAGACACCAAAAATGTCATCCCAATGCCATACCAGACACTAGATACCATCAAGGATATTGAACAATTCTCAGAGGACACTGAGAATTAGAATGCCTTTGTATTGCAACTTTCTGGGTTGTCAAGTGTAATACATCACCTAAGATCACCATCTGGCTCATATAGGATGACCTCTGGAAATATAACCACCATACAATGACTGTCTGTTCTAGTCAAGTTATTAAATGGTCTGCATATGTAAGGAATAAGATATACAAGCCCAAAACCAGTACACGTCACTGAACTACATAACCTAAAAATCTCAATTCTTTAAGTGTTCTTATTCTTACCCCCAACATATTTTCCATTAAAAATATTTGGAACAGATTCTAATCACTTTAGCAGATTCTACTATTATGTTAAATAAATTATCGGGCCATACTTTATTGCATGATTGTACAAGTTTTCTACAGTTATTTTTAGCATTCAAGACCACTGCTTTCCTCTTTTGTCTTCTGGATTTCCTGTATGTTATTAGACTGTGGTGAGGTCAGGCATCAGAGGAAATAACAGCAGTGCTAACTCCTAGACCCAATGTTTTATGAATTACTGAGCATCAGTGATGTAATGGCAATAAATCTAACCCAGTCTCAGTCTTGTGTCCTGTTGTAAATAAATGAAGTTAGCAAAGGTGTTATTTTATTCAAGAGCCTTCCTGATGAGAATGAAAATGTTTCCCTCGAGGTGTTGTTTGTAAAATTGCTTCTGTAATTAGGGTGCTGTTAAACAAGAGAAAGGTTCTCCAGTTTTCCTGGGGAACTTTCAGTCAAGGGTATCTTATTTACAACACAAAAACGACTGCAAATTGGGGAAGCAACATACAGAAAGGACTTAGTCAAGTGGAGTTAACATATAAGCATACGGCCAAGATTTTCTAATTTCCCAAGTGATTTTGCATACTCCCAAGTTGGACACCCAATTTAAAACTTGCTCAAGGGCTCTGATTTTCACCAAATACCTTCTTAGACAATTTAAAATTCTGATACGTGAAGCTGTTAGTCTCTTCTGAAAATAAAGGCTATGTCTGCATTACTTTTAATTCCTAGCAAGGAGAAACCTCTAATATGGGCACATGTCCTCACTAAAGGCTTCAAAAATCTCACTCTAAATGAGTGACAGGATAAGAAGCAAGCCTATAAAAATATTATTAATTCTTTCTCCCTATTATAAGAACTTGTGAGCATGCTTTCAGAGAATTTGTGAAAGTAACAAAGGGACAGAGAAGTACACCACAGCAACCACTGTAACAACTATTAAGCTTTGCTTTTTTTTTTAAGAGACTGCAATCTATTTGCAGCACTTCATTCCAAGGTGCCTATAAAGTGTCAGGTCTAGATCAGTGTTTGATACATATGCAGATTTTAAAAAAACATAAACTAAATCTGGCATACAGAAGCTGAAATTCTGACCCTTTGGGCAATTTTGCTTTTCTTGAGGCAAAGCTTAGAACTGAAATCCCTGCAACAAGCACTTCTCTTTCCTTATTGTTCCCTCCACCTGCTTGCAGCGTGACACCACCCAGCCCTTCTGCAGCCTCATTTGATTTTTCTTCATTAGCAAGAAATAATATCCTCAGATTTTAATAGCTGGTATTGCATTAGAGAACAATGCATTTGAAAATGTAAATTCTATTCTATATGTGGAGACATAACTAACAGTAGATATAATTATAACCTCTCTCTGTGACAAGTTGCAATTATTCCTCATGGCACTGTGTTTAAAAGCAATGCATTTCTCATACTGGTCGGGGTTTTTTTTATTAAAAAAGTCAAGAATGTTTGATATTCTTTTCCCAGTGCAACAAAAACTTTGCTGAGACAGTAACAGATGGATTTGAGTTTGATTCAAGGTGACTGAAAAAAGTACATTAAAATTCACTTCTTTATTCACTATCTTGCCTGCTTTTCTAGCACCCAAGAATCTCCAGAAGGGGAGAGAGTCAATGACACTGGCAAGAATATGTGGTACACTCAGCTCATATGTCTATATATGTACCTTCATAAATAGGAATGCACAGTGTCAGTAGGGCTAATCAGCATTCAACCAGATAACTCAATTCCTGATACTTGTATTTTTGAAGAAACACAGCCTGTCTTTTAACAGAACTTTGGCTCTAAATCCTGGCTCATTGTATAGTGTAGTGTAGTATAGTATAGTTTAGAATGGTTTAGTACAGCATAATATAGATTGACTTTGTTGGCTAAAGCAAACTGACAAACACACCAACCTCTCATAGGAAAAAAAAGTAGTTCCCTTTAATGTTCTGTTTGATTTCTGCAGTAAACTTTAATGGAATCCAAATGATTTTGCATTTTTTTTTTCTTTTTGAGAAAGAAAACTGACATTTAGATTACTCCACATTTCACCACTCACCACAAGATCACAGCCACCGTGAGAAGTGGTCACGGTCATGAATTGGATTATCCAGGACCTGTCTGTGCTCTGCATAAAGTGACGTCAATAAATGCTACAGACTCCAAGCAAGGGTGGTGCCATCCCAAAAGTGGTGTGATCCGTGAGACTTTCATGCAGATCTTCTCAGGCCCTACTCTTAGAATTTCAACATGAACCCCACTGAAGTCAGAGAAAGATTCCCTTCAAGTGCAGTGAACGCCAGAGGAATCTTCCTTATATCCCTTGCCATGTTTACATGTTAATGCAAGGTCATGGTAAATCCTTCCAAATGACTATGAATTAAAACAGTTGTTCTCCATCACCACCAATTTAAAAGGTTTGAACTGACAAATACACGATTTCTAAACTTGCATCTGTACCATCACCCTTCTGTTTTTTGTCATCATTAAAGGCAATAAACACTGAGTAGAAAAAAATCACATGTGTTCTTAATCCATATTGATTACTTGTTTTACAATATCTGACTGAAATACAAGCTTCATTTGCATTTATTCAGATAAATATTAAAAGTTTAACCCCACTTATTGGTTGATCCTTGAAATGCATAATTGCATTAAAACACATACATTTACAAACAAAAATAATAAGACCTAAAATATTAATCATCTCCCCTGCTGTCTCAAATCACCCTTTTCATTTTTTATTCATAAAGAAAGGCACCTTTGGACAACGATTTGGGTTCTCTCCTCAGCAATGCTGGTGCAACCCCAGTGAAAGCCAACAGAACTAAAGAAAAAAGTCAGCTTTGGAGATTATCGAGAAGAACAAATATCAGAAGGATCCATATGTTTTTTGCATATCCATAACACAGATGCAAATTTTAAGTCTTTGGGTTACTTTTTGTCTTAGTTTTACAACTGAAGTGTTTCCTTACTATAACTTATCCCTGGATCTGGAAATTTTGAATTTAATTGGTAGGTTAAAAAAACCACATCCCTTTGTATTTATTTAATGAAATATTCTCAGACCATCTGCAAGATAATGCTGCTCAATTTTCTATCACCTTGGATGTAAACATTTCAACAGAAGGTGGTGTTTGTGCTGTTTGAGGCACCTTCTGAACTCTGCTGAGCTTGTCTTCTCTTTAGAGATGAAACTTTGTTTACCTAAGATCTGAGCACTGATTACAGGCCCCTGGGAAATCGAAACGTAACGATAATTGGTTCCCGAAATGTAAGTCCCTCTGAAGGGAAGAACTCAGAGGTATGGCCTTGAAGGAAAAGTGACCAAACATCTGCAAAGGTGCTGGAGTTCTTCCCCCGTGTAAGACAAGTCTCATGAAGGCCAGCAAGGTCCGCTGGTCCCACACTGCACATCCAGAGATGCACAGAAAACCCGTGGGAACGAAATGCATCTTTCCCCTTTCCTTTTCTTTCGTATGCAGGCATTAAAATTAACACTTATAAATGGAACCTGAAATATAACAGCTCAGCTGTCTTCTTGTTTCAGGAGGTGTTAGTGGTACCAAAGAAGCCAAATTGCAGGACTGGTATTTTATTCTCATATCAATGACTAAGCATCTACTCCAAAACCAATTCAGTCCATGGCACTCTCCTCTCGTGTTTTAGTGTCCTCTGAATTAAGACCTTAAAAGACTAGAAGCATCATCGATTTTGTACAGATTAAAGAAACGGGAATTTTAGCACTACATTTCTGCCTGCAAATGTTTTATTTGTCAATGTTAGAGATAAAACATCATATTGCTGACTGGAGGTAGCTAGAATAGACCAGAACAACTTGTGAACTTTATGTAAAGCAGTGTTCACAGTTTCCTTCTGTATCTTTCCATAGAAAGTAATTCTTGAAAAACTCATACAGTGCATCTTTTATAGATCAAAAATAAGGTTTTAAAATAACAATAATTTTTTTAAAATTTTATTTTTCTTATGAATGAGATCAATGCCCAGTAACAGTCAAAAAAAAGCAAATGTCACATTATGAGTTTTTAGGAAAGAAATAAAGAACAAAACCAACAGTATCTTTAAGCCTCTATAAATGCATGACACTTCTGCATTTTCAGTACTGTATGAAGTTACAGTCCTCTAACTCAAAAAACATACACACTGGAGGAGAGATGAAGAAAAGAAGAGTGCTCTCAGTTTGTTCTAAAATGAGAAACTGGCAGGCAGAAAGTTTAAAACAAAATAAAGGAATGTTCCTCCCATGTTGCAATTTGTAGGGCTTGGGGTGCTGTGGATACTTAAAAGATATATGAGCTCAAGATATGCCAGTACTAATTCACAAAAAACAAGTCATTGAAAAGCATTAAACACAGAGATTCCACCCCTGGTTCAGGAAATCCCTGAACAACGAGTGCTGGAGCCTGGGAGACTCTATCACTAAGCACTGCTGCATACTTGCCTTATTCTCCTCCACTGGCATTCATTATGGGACCTGGTGAGAACCAAGATACTGGACTAAATGAGCCTTTGGTCTGAACAGATTTGACTGTTCTTATGAAATGAGGCAGAGAGAAATTAGGTAATTTAGCCAGGAAATCTATGCCAAAGCAAAAAGCTAATGTTCTAGTTCCTGAGCCTTGTCCAGTGCCATAAACAAAAGTATATAGTCCTGTCTCAAATCCCAGTAAAGCTAATGGCAACTGAGCTTACTCAGCACATGCAAAGCTATGCACAATGTGCCAAGTAAAATTGGTAAGGATCACTTGTGATGGGAAGAGTACATCAGCCTTTGTGCCCAGTTAGCCTTTAGTCTCCCAGTGATTCCCAAGGAATATCTCTGTTGGATTCCCAGTGCACGGACAAATTGCAATATGCAAATAGCCACTTGCATTTCATTCATTGGAGTTTTACAAGGACTAGCAGTGGAAGCCAAAAATCCCCCTCATAGATTTCCAGCTCCAAAACAACTTAATGTTAATTAACTAAACAATCATATAAACAAAGATTTAAAAGAAATAAGTTATTTAGTTTAGAATAAAAATCAGATAATGCATATCACAACATTTCATAAAGAAAAATGTGGGGTTCTTTTAACTGAGTTCATTGATCCATATATAGCCAGTGGAGATTCACATAACAATATTATTCTAAAATGTTCCCATAATTTCCAACACTTATTAAAATAATCTAATCTAATTCAACATATTGGAGGGAAGAAGAGCTGATACACAATTATCTCTTTCTCTAAATTGTTCTTTGATTTGGTTTCAAGGGTCAAAGATCCACCCAGTTTTTGTGTTAATAGCCAGCACTGATGTCACTGGGAGAAACAGAACGGAAGATAGAGGTGGAGGTTGAATTTGAAGATAACTTTAATAAAAACATTAGAAACTACTGGATAAGAAAAGTAAACAAACATCCAACAAGTCCACCTCCTGTTTCATAACTCTTCCTTGTTTCTTGATGTATCATAATATCCTTCCTTTCCCCTTTTAATCATGTAAACTAACAGCTGCCTTTTTAAGCATTTTTAGACTTAACTTCAAGTGCCGCACTTGATACCATATGTCACACATTTCCTCTCATTTTTTGTGAAATGGCTTCAGATGGAAGGGTTTAACCTTATTTTTCTCCTGTCTGGATTTTGTCTTTTGGTATTTAGAAGCCTCTTTCTATCTTAAATGTCATTCATTCTATGTCGTTTCATCAAATTTGATCACAGGTTTTAAATTCTGCACTGTTAATCTTCTTAACTAATATAAGAAGTTAAAAATTCATTTATTACAAACTGTACCACGATGAGGATACTTGCTTACATAGAGCAGCTAAAGCAGAAGACTTCTGGTAGAAAACTAGTAAGTGTAAGTTGCAAGCAGAAAATGAACAAGAACAGGATGTAAAGTAGACCAGATTTGCTTACAATGGCCATATGTTTTTTTCTTTCTGCTGCATTCTCACCTTTCTACCACCTTGCCATCACATTTGTTTTTATATAATTATCAGCATTTATATAATTTTCAGCATGGGGGTTTGATCTTCTGTCTTAGATGAAAATGTCTGTGGAAGTAGACCAAATGCTTCTCGTAGACTTAGATGCAAAGAGTCTTAACATTAAAATCTGAGTTTGACAGCATACCTAAATTCATTTATTGTTTTCTGAAGGCTGGTGTGAATTGTTTTAAGCTGGATAATAATTTGCCTCAAGTCTTGTAAAATTAAATTGTAACTGAAATTTCATACTGCTTCCTGATTTCCCTTCTTGGATTAAATTTGTATAATTTTATTTTTTCTAGTTCAGAGAAATGTAAATCGATATCCAGAAACTTTTCTGAAATGCATTGCTTCTGAGGGACTGCTTCATTTTATTTTTTTAGTTTTGTTTCATGGTCACGAACACCTCAGGCACTATGGTAGATGTGAAAGATAAGCATTATTTCTGAAGATGCAGAATTCTCTCCACTGACCAAGGATAAGGTTGGATCACTAAACCAACAGAGTATGCTGCAGGTGAATTAAATCAGGTACAATGACTTCTACGCTCTGAAATTAGGCTAGACTTAGGTAATCTAAGTCTGGAGGGAATAAACTGTCTTAACACCAGGTAAGAACAAAATCTGGAATGTCTCAAATCCTCTAACATACTTCCCTGTTGTCATCTATTCATCTTTCTCCATTTCATGATCCAGTGTTGGCTGGTACCATAAGCAACCCCAAATCTCTCTCTCTTTCCTATTCTAAGTGTCTCATCTGTGGTGCTGCCTAAGCAGGGTCTATAAAACCAAAAACTAGGTTGTTCTTTTGAAGCATCAAAATGCAGAAAGTTGTCAGATTCAGTTTTACTTCACATATATGTCCAATCTCCCTCAAAACATTGAAACAATTTGCCCAAGTTCCTTCTGAATGAGGTTTTGAGACTGCTTTTTATAGAAGTACCTTAGCTTGCACTTAACTACACACAATTACACAGGTAATTAATGCTCTAATTTGACATGTTGGCACATAAAGCCTAATCCTAGCTCTACAGAAATCAGAAAGTAGCCAGTAATCACAGTGCATCAGAGATTTGGCTTTAAAAGAAACTTTAAAAATAAATATGCCATTCTCATATTCTTTGTCTCCAATCGTTCATTGAAATATCTTGAAAAAATATTGCAATCTCTTTTTAATGCAATAATCTGAAAATGTAGCTATTGCAATTAAATTCAGTATTAAGTTTCATTCCTGCACCAGTGTAATGAAAATGGTAGCTATTCATACTTTTTCTTATAGCTCTTCTCATCTCACCTCTTATCACATGGCTAGTACATTTAAAATTCTCCTTACATCTCTGTACATCAAGCACTACCTGTCAAATCCAATCTTATTTTTCCCTGATTTACGTACTGGTTTCTACTACAACATCATTTCTGCTCTTTAGGTAAAGTCTTTGGGTGAATTTTCTTTCAGGGTATCATAATATTTTTTTTTTTTAATTTACTTCAGTCTTGTCAGCCTGGAGTAGGCCAGTGATTTAGAAGTAGCAGTCCCAAAAGAGAAAAAAGCAGGTAAGGAAGCTTGGGCTGCTCATCACAGTTATTTAGCTACTGCTCCAGTTTAACTCTTGCAGTAATTGAAATCCTACTTTACCCCCAAAAGATATTGCTTTTATCTCTTTGAGAAGTTTTTGAAGGGTTAAGTCTAGATTTATTTCTGACCATGTTGCTTACTACTCAGACAAACAAATAAGAAAAATGTTCTAGGTGTAAACTGATAAAACAACCCTGCTCTTTTTGTTGTTGTTTTTGTTGTTTTTTTTTTCCACCAAAGGAATAATTCCAGACTGTGATTTGATTCCTCTTACTCAAATGGGTCATGTGGCTCATGAAAGCCATTGCTTCATATAAGTAAGATGTCAGGCTTTTTGTAAGCAACTGAAATCTTCAGCTTTCTTTACTGTCTTCTATTATCTGTTTTAAAGTATTTCCTTATTTACTATCTTTAATACTCCATGAAATATACTGATTGTAAAAATAATATCAGTCATTAAGTGTTATCTAAACTACTTGGTACCATGTCAGCTAAAAGAAAACACATTTTTAAGGGATTCTATATCATCCTTCCACAAAAAAAAATAGCAGATATTTTTCTTTATTTTCTTTTAGCCTTCTCTTTAAGACTTTTATTTTGTGATTCTGATATGTGACTGTTTTTATAATGTCAGGAAAGTACCTTGAGTTAAAAAATTTATTGTGCCATAATCTTTGTACAGCAAGATTTAGCATTTCTGTATTAACCATCCTTTACACTGTACTCTTACTATCTCCCTTCAAGGTAATCCTTTTTACAGAGGGTCATGGCTTTTCAATGTCTGTATGAAAACACATTTGCACAAAGAAATAAAAGCCAAATTCACAAACCTAGAACGACAAGCAGAAAGGGCTTGTATTCCAGCTTGCTTTCCTGCAAAATCCTTTGAAAGGCTAAAGAGTCTTTTCAGGGCAAGCACTAATCTGCAGACTTGTATCCCTATGTTTGAATGTAATGAGATTCCAGTAAACACATGCACTCTGTGTCGACACAGTGAGTTCCGTTTAAGAGCAGCTTATTTTCAGCCACTTTCAGGCAGCTAAGACCAGACTAGAAATGCTACTTTAACTGAAATGAGAGTGTCTGTGCAGGGATTTGCACTGAATTCGTGAGACATTCAAAAGTTTGCTTATGGACAAGGTTTAAGTCATGCAGAGAGCTCCTTCACTATCAAAACCTACTGCCTTGTTCAAACTTTCCTTTTTCAGTTCCCTGCCTTGACTGAGGTTAAACAAACTCAATTTTCCCCATCACTGTTCTATTTATCCCCACAAGTCTTTAAGAGAATACATAAATCTTGTACTCAAGTCTGAATCATTTATTATTATATTATACCTTTTGGAAGAATCTTTGTGGCCTTATTCCATGTTAAATAACAGAAATTTTCTTTCAAGGCCAGGCTGGATGAGGCTCTGAGCAACTTGGTCCAGTGGAAGGTGTCCCTGTCCATGGCAGGGGGGTTGGAACTAAATGATCTTTAAGGTCTCTTCCAACCCAAACCATTCTATGATAAATGATGGCCAATCTTTCCATATACTAAATTTGGTAGGAGTTTCCAACTTTTTAGTCAGGAATCGAAATTAATGATCTAGACTATACTCTACAGACTCCAAGGGACTTGTTCTTCAGCAAGTGTTCCAGGAAAAGACCCTAGGTACAGCAACAGTAGGTTGATGAAGACTTACTCTTTCATTATTCACACACTTATACAATGAAATGAGACCCCTTTTTCTCATAACAAAAGATGATAAAATGCATAAACAGAGAGGTTTGTTAAAACAGAATAAAATAAATTGTTATTAAGAAAAAGTAAATGAAGTTAAGCACCTCAACCAGCTATAATTAAATTGAATATGCCACCATGACTATTGTTGATATACCACCTTCATGACCACTGATGCTTAGCCAAACAGAAAATGAAACTTGGATCAAGGGAAAAAACAACTGCACTATTGCTCTGCAGTTTTCTGCTGTTTGACACATGGTTTGTATTGTAGGTGCACGTATATCCCTTATGAAACCTTTTGCAGGCTTGTAAATAAACATTGGCTACACAGAGTAATGCTGATTTATACAAATGGCAAAATGCTTTCAGGTTTCATGTTGGTCTCATACTTCAAACAACCTGGAAGTATAGGTTGAAATGATCAGAGAGTCAGTCCTTTGAAACAGTAATCAATGCCATTTGTTTTCTGATTACACATGAACTGGTTTGTAATTAAAAAAAAAACAAACAAAAAAACCCCCAACATTCCTCAGGGCAAAAGAACTCATTGGAAGATAGTCTTCCTCTCTTACACTGTTTGTTTTCTAATCCACCTTCAAAAGCTGTCTCCAGCTCTGGAATCAGGTAGAATCAATCAGTATATATGCTTTTACTGTGCCCAAGAAGTAAAAATCTATATTATAGCTTCATGTAGACTTAGCCCTTATGTGTGCAGAGGGTCTCTGAAGGTCATCTAAAGATTATCCAGTGGACAGACAGCTCCATCACTTCTATTCAGCTTTTCTGGAGACTTCTTTTGGCCTGGGGACGTAGGACCATTTTCACATGACAATGACTGAAGTTTCATCTTTTAAGAAATCTGAATTGCAGAGAGCAAAACCAATTAAGGCCAAACAATTTGCCCCGGGCAGAAGCCTGAGAACTGGAGAAGAACCCCTTAACACTGGTGTCAACCTCAACCAAAATGTGCAGCAGTTTTGCATAGCACTGATAAGATGGTGCCACAACTGCTAATTATCTCACTGGCATAAGACCACATACCAGAGCATGAAAAAAACAGATTTCTATTACAAATTCTTCATGTTTCCTTTCCTTCTGCCAATACTTTCCTAGCTGCGTTGTGAGCAAAGATTTCTGCAGCATGAGACATATTTCTTTTTATTTTTTTCTGTTTCCTCAAAAGATATGATCAGGCAAAACATTTAAATAAGAGTAAACTTAAGGTTTGTAAATAATGACATTGCCCAGAGCAAGACCAATAGTTCAGCATGACTGCAGAGATCTGAACTTTAGATCTTCTTGCTTTCATATGAAAAGGTCTCAGATGAATGATCGATTTATCTAGTGGATTATTTCTAATTAAACAAAGGAAAAAAGACAGAATATACTACGTATTTGTCACTGCCAGCTTGCATAATGCTAGGAAATAATTTTTTAAGTCAAAATCCATCTGTCACTGGTGTTGCCCATGTCATATTTCCACTTTAGGAGCTGATGAAAAATGTTTATATCCACATCAAGCCGCTTGCTCAACTTTCCTGGTTTGGTTTATACTAAATACGGAAGAAGGCAGCAAGCTAGTAGTTCCTGAAAGCATCCTTCTGATGGGTTAGACCGAGCTGTTAGCAAAACTCTAGTCACTTGTTACCAGGTTTTAACTCCATGAAGAGCAGAGGTGTAAAAAAGACAAAGCGAATTTTAATACCTCCCTCATCTTGAGTGGTGCTACTTGAGCTTTGCACTCACGCAGTACATGGAACATGACCATGGTAATTCTGGCATTCCATTTCTCCTCATCAATTTTGTCACTGTTCTCATGCATAAACATTATTTTGCATATAGGAGCAACGAAGATTGTTTTTTTAATAGCAAATGGGTACATCTTCAAGTCCTCTGCTTTCTGTGACCAAGCATATTAGACACTCACATGTCTGCTATCCTGCACATACAATAGATTACTACAAGGCTGATATTTAATTTGCTTAATTAATTTCATTGTGAAGGCATGTTTGAAGCCATGTTACTGAAGGATTTTGCCAAGGTAACCATTTAGCAGCTAAGTAACCTTTAATTACTTTGCTGTAATGATACACATCTAAGACAGATATTGTTATACTGTGACATCTGAGCACTTTAACCTAAAGGCAGTTATTAGTACTCCCATGCAAGATTCATTATGGATCATATTTCATTAATGGAGAGTATTGTGTTCTCATCTGATTATGTACTTGCAAACGTTTATTAACATATCTTTCTGAGTGTGACCGTGTCTCAAGTTGGAGGAATCCATAGATTTTCATAAATCTGGTAGCACTTCTTAACTAAATGATATGCAATCAGACAGGAAAGAAGCTATATGATAGCTCTTCTGGACTTACTGGATATGCACACTAGACAGAAGAAGAGTTGCTTAGGGATGAACACTGTATACAATAATGATTGGCTGTGCAATATTTGAAACTGAAATAATTAAAATGCAAATTAATGCTGAACTGCAAGAATCACTGGTTGTGATTTATATCACTACAGGTGAGAAGACATCTACAGACTTGTAGATGACTGCAAATGTACACAAATTAGAATAGATTAGATGACATAGCAAGTCATTGCCAATTCTAATAGGCATGAATTCATCGTGATATATTTATCTATTCTGCACAATACCCACAATACCTCTTTTTAGCTAAGTTTTCCAGTGGTGACTGTTTTTTTCATTCAAGTGTTTCGCACATTCTTTTCTGACTCACTGAGTTAAACAAAAAATATTTTTAAAACAAAGCATTCTTCTGGGAAAAAATAAAAACAACCATATGTGAATTGTCTACAGCAAATAATGCAGAAACTGAAGAGAAAGAAAAAGCAGGTGTAAGTTAGTCTGTCCTTGAGTTCCTAAGAAATGGTGGAAAGTTACTCACCCTTTTCCAATGAAATGAGTTACTTAGGAAATAACTAATTTACTCGAAGTCCACAGAGGATGAACGAGTCAGAGGTATGTATTTCATCTGAGTCAGGTCATACTCATTAAATTATTTTTCTTACATAAACGAGGGAGAGGTGAAGGAAGGAACAGAAGGGTACAGTACATTTCCCTCACAGGAACACTGTTTGAGGGAAGATGCAGGGATTCTATATGGTTTATGCTCAGGAGCTCAAAGAGGAGTTGGTACATTTCCAAACAGACTTACCAAGTGCCATAAACAGAAAACAAGTTGTTACAAGCTATGTAAGCTGGAACAGAGCATGAATGGAAGAGTAAATAATTTTTTTCCCAACTGACTTCAAGTGGTTTTATTCTTAGATTTTGAGAACAGAAAGAGTTGCTGTAATCACTTACTCTGATTTCCAGCATCACACAAGCAGTAGGCAGATGGGGCAAGCACAAATATTTAAAATACTGCCTATTTCAGAACTATTCTTAATCTCCCGCAGCATTTCAGCAGTAAATTGATTAACTATTCATGGCAAAAGATATATGGACTAATGTTTAAGAAAGATAGTTATGCCCATGCACTGCTTTCATATCTGTTATTTTTAGATAATTCTATGCACAGTCCCATGTTCTTTCTGTGCACAAAATACAATCTCTGTCTAAGCTATGACGCATTCCTAAAACTGGATTTTCTTCCTGCAGACAGGTACTACTGCAGCAATCAAACATACACTGCTGTACCAGGTCTCTAGTCATACAAAAGTATTGTTTAAACAAGGATGAGGGTTTTCTGTCCTGTAAGACTTTTGAGATCTTGAAACACCTGACTGTTAATCTATTTGTGTCATCTTACGCCAGCAAAATGTGATACAAAAACATGAAAGATTTTATACTGATAAAAAAATATTCTTTATCCTTTTTAAGAGTCTTTAGAAAAGATAGAAAGTATGCAATGGTTAAATTCTATCTCCTTTTGTTTTGCAGAGATCCTTCCTCTTGCAGTCATCTTCTCTCTGTATATGGTATATATGGGATTAATTCTTATTTGAGTTCTTACATGGTTCAGTAAATTCTCTCCTTAAGAAGCAAAGTACTAATTACTAGTCTAAACATCAGTATTTAACATTATTTTCCTACCAAACTATGGAATAGTGAAATTTTATGATTTGAGTTAACTTGGTAACAAATTTAAGACACTCCCTGTATAAAAAAAGCAGAGAAGAAATCCAGTTTCAAAATCTTTTAAAGGCAAGGAAGCATCTAGAAAGTATTGCAAAGCTTTCTCACATAAAATATGAGTCTGTACATAAAAGTGAGGATGATCAAGACAGTAGGAGAAGAACAATTATTTCCTGTTCCACCAGGCAACTGCTGGAAATACCTATGTCCTGCTGTTTACTCACAGAAAGAGCAGCTTCACCTGCAGTTGCTCTGCTTTATATCAAAGGAGAAATAAGATTTAATCATTGTAGAGAAGCCAGTTTTGTCATGCCAAATGCAGCTGCTGATGAAAGGAAGACATGTCTAAGGAGCTTGGAAGCACACCAAGGAGGCCTTCCATTGTGGAAAATGACTTTTTTCTTTCCTCAATCTGTTTGAAAGCTTTTAAATCTGTGAGTGTTCTCATCTTTCCTTTGGGGAAATGTCCCTTTTTGGGGAATTCTGAATCAGCGAGCCTCTTACAGCCACAAGCAACATCGGGGGATGTTTTGAGGAGAAGTTCAAGCATGAACCTCTTCATCACTATGGAGTAGTCTGTGTCATGGTCTCCCTAGGCCCTTCCTGGGACTACCCACCGGCCACTCACCATGCCAGTGTACTGTTAAGCTCACACAACGTGAACATGCAGAAACTAGAAATATCAGGTTGGTCTGAAAGCATGGAAAAAGGCAGTGTTTTCAGATTCACGCCTCTGAGAGTTAAATATATCCTACAGCCTTTAAAACAGGCCTGAAAGGCACTTCACAGCACATCATCTCTCATAAAATTTCAGGCAAAGACCAGTGAAATTAGTTCACCAGTAAGATCTTTGTTAGGTTCTCGTGTCTGAATATTTAATATAACTGGTTAGTTTGCTATTCTGCATTTCACAGCTCTGTGGTCTGTATGTGGAGTATCACCCACAGCTAAAACCTGCTGCATTGAGACCTTGGCTGTTTGAAGATTATTTGACAAGATGTTGGTACTGAGCTACAAACACAATACAGTCACTTCCTTCAGCAGCAGAAATCACATTTACAACATGATTCTTCTTCATGAGGTCAGCCCCTGTCAACCAGAGCCTTGTGACGTGAATCCCACAATGAATAATGCTGCTTTGATGCTGATCTATCCAAACTTGAGCTCAGTAACTCCTTCTTTCAGTTTTGTTCCCTCCTGTGCCTCTAAATCAAGAAATTTTTTTATTTATAAGTCATTTCCTCAATTAAGTCAGTCTATACTATAGGCTGGCTTTCCACTGTTTTTATTACATTGGTTTCCCAACAGATGGTGGTTTGTTTTTTTTTTTTTTCTCCCCCATATTGGTAGAGAGATCAAAGGATTCAGCCATACTTGTCTTTGTTTTGGGAGGTGTGTGGATGAAATTTTGCATATGTTCCATGACTGTGAAGTTGGGTTAGTGTTTTCAATTGTTATTCTAACAAGAGGCAAATGCTGAACTTCTGTGTTACTAGAAATATTATGGGCTCTGTTGATGAACCAACATAATATTCCCACCCAGAAAATTGGATTGACATCTTAATATGATTATCATGTCTCTTAAAAGTACAGTCCAAGTCTGTAATGAATTAGGAAAACTGTATCATCTCATGGTAAAGTAAGGTAACCATATGTAGTGGGAATATTTACATTGTGGGAATAAATAATTCATCATAATGTCCTTTAACTGATAGGAGAAATAATGAACATCCAAATGCAAACAGTGGGTGCACTTTCAGCTCCTCTGGTAGTCATCGCTAAAATTAATTTCCTTAAAGCAGTCACAAAACTCTGAGACAATCCTCTAACAATCCTAGAAATCAATGTTTTTTTCTGTGACTATACAAATGAAGACTGCACCTCAGTTTTAGCTACCCCAGTATAAGTCACAGAGAACTCCACTGAAGATAAATAAGACTAGGAAAAAACACCCAATTAAAAAAAAAAATCAAACCCAGATTCTAAGAGTGTCTTTAACTTGAATCACTCATTATCTGAGCATATTCAAAGTTACCCGTGGTTTTAAGACATGGACTCAGAAAACAAGACATCACATGTGGTACAAGTGAAAGTCCACCCAATGGTTCTGCCTGTGCACATGTGCATGCTCCACTCTGCAAATTTACTTCCATGGAGGTCTCTTTCTATCTCAGTCTGTTTTTTCTTCTCTCCAGCAATATAAACAAAAGTTTTCCCACAGTTCTGAGACTCATTTCTTTGAAACTAATGAATATGTTGACTGGCTTTAGTTCCTTATTCATGGAAGCCATTCAGCTGTGGCATACTGTGTACAGCTCTCCCCCGTAATCAACCGGCATTTCTCAGCCACCGAAGGCGAAAGCCATGTACGGTGATGGAACAATGGTCTTCTCAGTTATCTCAGTGGAAGCGTGCTAGTGCATGGTTTCTTGTCATCAGGAGGTAAGGGGTTCAAATTTGACACTATTGCTCACGCTGGACCTTCTTTTGCGTTGAAAAAATCTAAAAGAAATCCTGTGTTAACAGTTACTTTTTTAGAGTTGTTTTTTTCAACAGTGGATGAAAATATGTAATATCTTGCTACTATCAAGCTTCCTTTTGTGTCACTGAATGTCTGTAGTGATCAGACCAGACCAATGGAAACACAAATGCTCTCTACAGACCACATCCTTATCAGTACTCCCTCATCTCAGGGAAGTTTTCAATCAAAACCAAACTGCAGAGTGATGGAACATCATCTGCAGAGCAACTTTCATTTACATTTTCTTTAAAACATATGTATAAGGCAATATTAAATTAATATGGCTCTGGAGTTTGGTTTTGAGTTTGTTTTGTTCGTTTTCTTAAGAATAAACTGGGAGGTCTGCCATAGCAACTTAGATATATTTATGAAGTCCTAAACAAAAGATAGCTGCTCAATAGCTGAAATGATCAGACTTGAATAGTGCTTGGGGTTTCATTAGTGATTTCTGCTGTGCAACAAATGGTCCTTGCAGTTGTAAATTCCATGTCTTTGTTCTGTTTCTCATCATATCTTATACCTCTCCTCATGTTCACTTACTAAAGAACTGTGCTCCCATTTTGCCTAAACCATTTTATTCTGTAGTCTGAGGAAAGAAGGCGAAGAAATAAAAGAGCTACCACACTGTTTTGACTTGCGATAGTTTAAAACCTGATTTCATTTCCTGCATGTAAATGTTCAACTTGTAAATCTCAGAGTGAGCCTCAGACATAATTACTGACTTTCTGTCACTTTAGGCATAAATAGATTCCAAATTGCTTAGGTGTAATTATGAAATATGCAACGGTAGGACTGAATGCATTAAATGACAGCTGAAAACCTACAATGTTCATATTTCCTGTCAATGATTAAAGCATGACCCCTTTGCTAAATACTTTCCCTCCAAAAATTATATTTGTACTGCATCTGAATTTTAAGATATTGAGATATCTTTTAAGATATTGAGATATCTTAAGATATTTAAGATCCTTTGCATACTTTTTTTTTTTGGAATAGCCTTATTCTTACAAATATACCCTTATGTTGGTAAAAGTAAGGTCAAATGGATCAACTAGTTGTCAAATATTCAGCTGTCATAAAGGCATACCCTTCTTAATTGAATATATCAGGACAATAAACACTAGCTGCACACTCAAATTTCCATACATTTAACTGTGTGGTTTACATTAAAAGTTTAGCATGCATCATAATTTTTATTAGGAAATAGATTCTTGGTAAAATAAGATACTTGGAAAAAAAAACTTCAAAAATTTTACTCTTCAGTGCCTCACTTTGCTGAGGATGAAACATTCACAGCAGCTGTGTAGACTTTCCCAACAGTGAGGGGTAGGAAAGATGTCAGCCATTGCTGCCATGTGTGTAATTCAGTTGAGAGAAGTTTACGTCATAAATTAAACTATTCCGACAGCTAAATTATTGTATAAAGCCTAATAGTCCTGCTTTAAAGGATCTGTTCTGGAAATAAATGTTTATTGGAAATACATTTTGCTTGGGGATGACAGGATGAAGGTTTGAAAAATATGAGTTTTCCTGGTCTAACTTCTCTTTTAACAAAGCAAGTGTTCAAAATACAGCAAAAGTCAAAGGAGACCTGCAGTGTATTCAAAGACAGGTCTTGATAAATAATAGCATTTAACCATGAACGTGATTAATATTTGTTTACAAAGGGGTTTATGGAGTTTTTCAAAAAGCCTTTTAAATAGGAATCAAGTTACCTCTTTATGGTGACCTTCTACTTCCGTAACTTTATCACAAGATAACACAACATAACAAGAGGTGCCATTTGGGACATAGCACTCGACCTGTAAGAAATATGTGCTTCTGCATGATCGTGCTTAAAAATGTGTAGAGCTTCCAACAACACATCCTAGTTTCCCTACTGAAATATTTGTCAGACTTTAACAGAACAACTGGCTCGCTTAGGTTGTCTTATGAGAAAGGACTCTGTCCTTTCCCTGTACTTCTCTTGTAAATGTTGTATTTGGGTCATTGAAAAGTTCCCATACCACATTTTTTCCCAATCAATGTCATAGTGAATTATGACTTGGAGAAAGTGTGTATATATATATATCTCTATATATCTACATGTAACTGTATGTAAAACTACATACTTTAAAAATGCTAGGAAGGTGACAGCTCTATGACAAGATTTTTTTTTTTTTTAACAAGTGGAGGTAAATTGTACATGTGTGAAAAGCCTGATTTTGAGAGAAGTATTTTCACACAGGGTAGCCTAAGAGACTGGAAATTGATGTCATGTGGAGCAATGGAAGTGATGGTTTACAGACTCATCACCTCCAGATACTTCTTTGTTTTGTGATTTTGGCCACTGCCGCTGTGAGGTACCTGGACACGTGTGCCTAACACTGACTATCTTGTTATCTGCCATCCTCCACAGACAAGAACATCAGTACAGAGAAAAGGTCTAGTGCCTGGAATTTCCCCATATAGCAGAAATCACGACCTGTTATGAAACAAAGGCTTTATATATCAGGCTTTAAACACCTAAGGGATGTTTTTTTTTTTTCCCTGGTGAAACTACTCAGGTAATGGAAAGAAGTGCTCTAAAAGGTACTTGTACTGTATCTAAGCTAGAGATCTGGCTCTTCAGTTTTATTGTCCTGTACTATACTAACAGGATACCTGGTAGTTTGAAAGAGTAAAGCACCTGTGAACTGAAGTAGGCTATTGCAGTCTGTGAACTAGATCTTCTTTTATTGGCATTTCTGTGATTATAGTGATGCTTAGAACTTGTATGTCACAACTAACAGTTTCATCACTCAATTGTGATATCATAAATGAGAATAATCCTTTCACAGTATCCTTTTTTTTCATATTTTGGTATGTATGAATATATATATATATATTTGGTAAGCATTTAAATACCATATAAAGGTATAACTAATTAGATGGAAAGAAATTAGCCTGAGGTGATTTGGAACTTAGAAAATCATTTTCTCAAATGCTTCACTTAAAAACCACAGGTTAGAACCTTAACTGATGAAAACTGACACAGGTCTGCTGTCTTCAATGAAGTCAGGCCAATTTATGCCCTGTCTGCTACTACTGAAATGAATGTTTCACTCTGAATTTTTATAATAGATAATCAAACACAAGTTTTCTACCAGCAGTAGCATTGGTCCTTCAATTAGTGTGTTCTTTCAAAGTCATTCTCTTAGGAAAAAACCTGCTCTTCCATCACTATATACATATAAAATACACAGAGACAAAAAGATGGATGCATAAATGTATCAGAACAGGATGTCCATTACTCAGAAAATGCACTCTGGACCTCTACTAATATGAAACAAAGAAAGGATAAAAAAGAGTGGAAAGTATATTTCAGCAAAACTTTATGACTTGAACCAAAGATTTTTAAAATACAGAGAGTCCGGAAAAAGCAAATATGTTACAGGTGGTAGCATTATATAACTTCATATGCAATAACTTAATGTTTTATGTACATCATAAATCTGAACTAAATTTAAAGCTTCTTTATTGATTGAGAAATAACCTGCAAGTAAAGCAATCCCAGACCTTTTAAGTTCATGCTGTTAAAAATGAGTTTTAATCTGTTGGACAATGACAAGAAATGTGGAATTAGGAGACAATAAAAGAAGCAGGGTTAGTTCTTCAGACAGTACCTACTGATTTACCTCTATTGAAGAAACCCAAATGTATTCCTGCTGAGGATCTGGCTAACAATTTTGTACAGCTCTTGAAATGCCTGTCTCAGCATTAAAAAAAAAAGGAAAAAAAAAGTACTATAGGGCATTCTCTACACCTCCACCTGTATGAAAGAGTTAAGTAAATGGAAATTCCTGTTCTTACCATAACAGGACTGTTCCCTGCTGGTTCACTCAAACTACCCCAAAGGGAGCCCTGGGGAAAGGGAGCTGGGTTCCTTCCCCCTGCTCAGGCATGCACAGGCAGGTGCATTCCGCATCCTGTTGTGATTTTCTAGGGGGTTTAATGCACCTCTGTGTCTCCCTGCAGTTGGATTTGTTCCTTTCAAGCACAGATCTGACTTGCGTAATTTCGCAACTGTTAAGTACAACATTCCTACACATCCAGCCCTGTTTCCTCAGAAGTCAGTGGGTGCAAAACATAGTTTTACTAATTACTTTCTTGTTTCATCTGGTAGTTGATTTCTCATATTGTATTGCGTTATGAGGACAGAATGACACATATTGCCTAACCCCGGATCCCCATCCCTGAAGTTTGTGTACGTGTCTGTGTTAGGTCATCTCTCCTAAATTCATGCACATACAATGGGTGATATCAAGCTTTAAATTAGGCTCTCTTCAGGTATTTTCTGTGTATCCACACGCTACATTCTCTCTAAATATGTTCTTTCCTGCTTCCTCATGGCTTACGTGCTTAAAGTCTATTGAAACATTAATTTTATTCTTCTCTCTAAATACTGTGGTTATTCACTTGCACATCTGGAATGGATTTAAGCGAAGATTAGTCTGCTTTACTCCTTAGACTGCGGTGTAATTCACAACATATTAGGTTGTATACATTTGCGCACATCATTTTTAATCAGATGCACAGCATGCCGTTCATATCCTTTTAGCTTTTTATTATTATTTCTGATACTGTACTTCATCAGACTCAATTAGACCTGTCTAGTTTCATCACTAGAAATGGTTTTCTTCAGGTATGGAATGGGGCTGTGATACACTGCTTCATATCAAAGAGATATTCAACAGATATAACAATTCATATTCCCATTACTTTATGACAGTCACACAAAGTAATTTATTTCATTTCCCCAGTCATAAAAATTGTACCATATTCCAGCCTCCTTCAGCCTACTCCAATTGCTTCCAGCATCTCTTCTATCACTTGCCACTCTTTTCTTTAAATTTCACTTCTCCACCCTTTTCAGTTTGGCACACACAGATTTCCTCTCCACCACTGCATTCAGGCAGGTGGGTTACATTCAGAGCTCACATAAACAAGCAATCTTTTTAGAGAGTAGGTACATTCCCCGACTATTGCCCTAATCAGTTCACATTTACCTCTCTAAGTGCTTGAAAAATAAATAAGCAGATGGTGAAATCAGTTAATTTTCCACGAGTGTTGTGGCAGAAAAGGGATCTTCAGGAAATGTTTTAGACAGCAATTTTTAACTCAAAAAAAATCAACCGCTTACCTTTGCTTATACTTTTTACCTTTTTTAGTATGCTAGGGAGGTATAAACTCTACATGATACAGAAGCAATGGCTCTTTGACACGTCCAGTGCTGCTGTCTGACACGAGAACATAAACCATCTGGCTCTCACAGATGCAGTGTGCAGGGGTGCAGGGGTTAATATTGTATCCCTCTCATTCATGGTGTCTCTAATAGCTACTGTCAATCAAGCACCCTCCTCTTCCTCAGCTCCCAGAGGAGATGCACATTTGAAATTCCTGACTAGGTACTATGGGAAAGGAAGGAGCAGGCTCTAGCTGAGGGACAGAGACAGGACAGATTATTTTTCATTGCAAATCTAATAAATTCATTTATTCATCTGATTATCACCTTTGCAAGGGACAGACTCTAGGCTGACTGTCAGATTTGTCGAACCCCAACAAGATGTGGGTACAGCGGCCTCCTGCCCTGCCTCACTTTCTCTCCACATGGGCAGACCTAGGCTGAGAAGGCAGTAAACCCTCCTGCACAACTGTCCAGAGGACACAGAAACTTGTGCCACTGGGAGGGCAGGTGAAGATGATTTCACTCATAGCTTAAGTATGAAAAGGAAAACAAAAGCTGACGGTGCCCGAGGCAGTTCAGATAAACATACTCCTGAGTTCTCTCATTTGCAAAGATGAAACCAAGGATCATGAGAATGATTCAGGCACAAGGGGACTTACAAACTTACTGCATAAATGACCAAAAAGAAAAAAACAAAGGCAACAATTTAGATTTTGTTTATAGTTAAGGACTGTTAAAAAGAAGCTAAAACAAACATCCTCTTTCAGCTCCAAGGCCAAACACATCATTGATTCAAGACTTTAAAAATCCAGAATGTTAAACCAAGGTTGGATCTGGCCTCTCATCTCTGATCATCCTTTCTATAAATCCTTGATAAAGTGCGTGTTAGTTTTATGGTACAGCCATAAAACAGCCAAATGTAGAAGTAAATGACCTCATACCAGCTATCTCTCTGCAGATAGATTCCCTTGGCAGATAGCCAAGAATTGATTGACACACATCTTACGGAACTAGAGTTAATTAATATGTCTACCAATTCCCAAATGGATCTCAGGAAGCAGAGAATCTGTTTAATGCAGTAAGCAATGACATACTGTGTGTGGTCAAGAGACAATCACTAATTGCCAAGAATGCATTGTAATAAAGCATTAAAGAATCTGAACAAAACCCTTTCCGCTCTGCAGCTCCTTTATCCCTTCAAAACCTTATGCTTAGAACATTTTAAAGACTTATGTTTCAAATATCAAAAGACATTTTTATAGGAAAAAATAGTTCCCAGACTATGAAGTCAACACTCAAAAGGTCTGTTAATTTTTCTAAAAGAAGAAATTGTCCTCACTTATTTAACAGTGATGTCTTTATTTTGAAGGAAATCTGCAAACCTGAATTGCAAAAGCATAAGGTAACTTGAAAGAACTGATTTTTTGAAGATCACGGAAGCTACAAGTAACATAATTACAGATTCACTGGTAAAACATATCCATAGATGCTGAAAACACCTCAAAAGTCTGCTAAACTAAAACAGTTCATTGAGTAATGCTCAGGTAAGCCAGACAGAAAATACAGTGAAGTGGAATAATTTATATTACATAGTCATCTTAACAGGAAAATAAAAAATTGGCTTTTCTGGGGAGAAAAAGTATTGAAGTGGATCACAGAGACATTCTAGTCAAATATTCAGCCAGGAAAACCAGCCTAGTCCTACAGCTTCCTTTGAGTGATTCTGCCTTTTACCAGGGAAGACCACGTTTATCTAATTGGTTATGATGATCACTGACAAAACAGTACAAGAGTTACTTCAATATTTCTGCAACACTAAGCAAAAATCAGGAAGCTACAGATTAAAGAAATGGGGGAAAAGAGAGAGGGATTTATTTTTCACAAAAAAATAAGGAAACAAAATCTAGGTCACATATGAAAAACTGTCAGTGTGTTAGGACAAATATGAGATGGGGAATTTATGAATGTGTGACGCTATTTTAATTTTCAGCTGGTAGAAAGCTGAGGTGGTGCCAGACTGCACTGACTGGAAGGAAACTAAAGGACAGAGTTGGGCCCAGAAAAAACACACTGGTTGAACTACCTCTCTTATATCTGGTATCTGTCCCAACTTAAAAAAAAAAAAAAAGAGAGTGCTTTTAACTTCATGAGCCAGGTAGAATGGACTTCCTTATATTTATTTAAACTCCTGGTGGAAAAGATGCTGTGTAGGGGAGAAAAGCAGAGATTCTGCTGTGATTTATCAATCAGCACATCAGCACCTGATTCAGGAGCAGGTCTTTCCAGATCCACCTCCCAGGCTACAGAAACCAGTGAGAGCACATTTTGGCAGGAAGAGATCATGGCTAAACACCAATAAAGATTAAAAAGAGGAAAAAGAAAAATATTGTTTTAAGGTAGTTTACCTCAGGATGGCTTCCAACTTCAATATAGGTGCAGACTGGATGAAAAGCCCCTGTTCCACAAGCATACAGGTGGGTTTGGTTGTAAGCCTTCAGCACCTTGATGAAATTAGCACATTCTCTCTGCAAAGAAAAGGGGAAAAAATGTATTCACTGAGTTAATTCAGTGATTTTGACTAATGGGAGCTCTTCTGTCTTAAGGATGTATGGCTGAATGAACAGATTTGTTAAGTGTGATCATTTCATGCTGTTCATAAGATTGTTTACTGCTAAGCATTTAATAAATAGCTTGAGTTAATTTCTCATTTAAATATCTTTGGTTGCCATTTAATAAAGCATCCAACCCTGAAGAAAAGATTACAGAAAAAGAATTCCTAATTTTTGTTTCAGACATGCTTCATCTTTTTAATTTATGCTATTGCCATGTCTGTAAGACAAAACCCATTTACAGAAATGTGTCAGAACGAAATAATGAAGAAAAATGGACCAACTGTTTGCTTGTATTCAATTAAGTAACAATTAGAAGAAAAATGGGCCAGATGGAAGGAGTTGATGAAAAACAAATCATTGATACAGCATTTTTAACAATTATATGAGTGCTGCCTCACCCCCACTGTTTGTGTTTAGGGCCAGTTTTACACATATGAATACTTATGTTAAACTTTAATGCAATTATTGAAAGCCCCTAGAATGTAAGCTTTGCAAGACTTGGACTTTACTCTTTCTTCCTATGTAAATTATCCATCATGAGTTATTTAATTCTCCACAAATAAAAGCTTAATAGCAACACTAACAGTCCCTAGTACAAACATTATCTGTTATCTGTTAACAAAACTGTCATTATTAATGCCTAATGTTATTAAAATGGATAGCCAAGATGTTGACTTTTTCCATTTGTTCAATATTTTTATTTCAATCAGGTCTAACATTGAAAAGAAATATGTCAGTGCCTGTGAGTTCATCTACTGATACAATGACAAATAACTCATTTTAAATAGGAGGGAAATGAGAACAATGCAACTGAATAAATATTTCCAGTAAAGTTTGTGTTTAAGATGAAGGAAATTTTTCTATGCATATTTAATGACTTTTTTGGTACAGTGCTCAACTCTACCTTTCCAAGTGGACCAGGGTCCACAGAAATACCACCTGAGCTGCCACCTCCACAGAAATCTCACTGACTGGCATCATTCCTCTCTGTAACTTCATTGCTAATTAAACCAGATACTCCCAAACACAAAATAAAGGCGCTACCAGGAAAATTCATATGCAGTTTGAGGCATGCCTTAGGCCACCACAGGGAAAAGCAATGAACTTACACAGATGAAACACTGATTCCCTGCCTTACACAAAGGACTGTACTGGTATGAAATTGCTCTTACAATTTTACTGTATATTTGCATAACAGATAATGGCAGTGTATTAAAAAGAGCATCCAGAGAAAAGCATACAGAATCTTACTACATCCTTGAGTTACTACTGTAAACTTAGTTTTTCAACTGAGATGGAAGAGAAAACATAGAGATAGTTAAGGTAATCCAACAGGAAATTGAAAGAAATAGAGATGGATGTTACTCTCAATTCTTTGCATTGTGACCTTTCTTAATAAAAACACACACAATTTCTGGCCCATACTTTTTCTTCCCACATATAAAAGTATAAGCATGAACATATATTTATTGTGTTTATGTTTATCCACAGACTGCTTTCCACTGTTGCAGTGGTAGAGTACTAAGCAAATATCTGGCATAAATAATCAAAAAAATGTTTCAATATTTTTATTAATGCTGCTGTCCTTTGCTCCTTTAAATAAAAGTATGTTAACAATTCAATGCCTGCAGAGTAAAATGGACAAATACCCCAAATTCATGTAACATTAAAAATTGACAAAATTGAAATAGATCCTTTCTTAAATTCTAATATTCTGTGTTTCAGATGGAGCATCTGACTTTGACTCTACATAATTTAAAACTGACCAATGATGTGTTCATTACTAAATAAGTTAGAATTTTGTCACGTAGAGTTGTATCTGGACAAATATGACCGCAACACTGTTTCAGTAGGACTGTGCTTTGCCTTGTCAGGTTTAATGTATCATGATTTTAAAAATGTCTTCGTGGTCTATTACTACCCTTTATTAAAGCTTTTAAAATTGCCTACATGAAGAATATGAAAAGTCAGAGGCTGGTGGCCACACATAAAATGTTGTAAGTAGATGGGCTGGACCCATAGCCACTGTGAATAAAAGAACTGTGCTGATTTCAGAGGAGCTGTTCTGATTTACAGCAGCACAACACCTGTGACTCTACATGCACTCAGAATCACAGAATCACAGAATATTCTGAGTTGGAAGGGACCCACAAGAATCATGAAGTCCAATTCTTAAGTGAATGGCCCCTACAGGGATCAAACCACAACCTTGACATTATTGGCACCAGGTCTGACCAACTGAGACTGTTCAGCTGCTTATCTATAACATATAGCAAGAAGGCATCAGATAGCTAATACTTTAAAGGTGAGATGGAAAACCCTACTTACATTAGGGACAGAGTCTTCTTTGATTTCTATGGATGAAATTAAGAAAAAAATTGTATCATCAGCTTCACTGAATTATTCCAGATTAGCCTGGGGGGAAGGGGGATTAACCCTATTATGGCTGTATTTGCATGTCATGTGTTTACAATTGATATTAGTGTAAATGAGTAAATATCAGTAAAGTGACTCCGGATTTCTAACATATTTCCAAAAGCATATTTAGCTTATTCATCCCTGCTTTTAATCCCTTATATAATGTGTTTTTTACCATAGATGTCTGAGAAATACATAACCTAGTTAAACAATGGGGAAAGTAAATACCTACAGCAATAAACCTTTGACTATGGTGAATAAATTTATATAACATTTAAAGTTCCTAGTCCAGTTCAGACTGCTCTTACAGCTTCCCTCTGTTTTATAGCTGCATAAAGGAACCATTAAGGTCTATTCAGTAAATTCTCATACACCTCTCTAGCAGATTAGGTTTCTTTATATATTTTACATGGTAGTAAAAAAATAAATAAAGAGGGGTATTAAACCCCAATAAATGACATCAAAGTAAAGTTACAGTTCTGATTTAAGCCCCTGTCAACTCAGGAAGTTCAAAGTGAACTTTTTTCTGTCCTGCCTGGTAGACAGTGCTATTCTCCCTGGAACAACAGCAACAGGCACACTGATTTCCATCTCAGATTTCTTCCTTTGTCTAATTGTGCTCAAGTACAGCTGCACAGATACAACATCATGTGTGAAAATCTTGTACCTGGTTGTTTGATATTCTGAACTCAGCAAGAATTTGCTTTGGGATGATGAATACTAGGTTTTCCTGGTTTATGTGGCTCTGGGACAAAAAAGCTTTCCACAAATCTGTAATAAACCAACTTTAACAGCTTTGAATAATTTGCTCAGAGACTAAATCACAGCACATGTGTATGACGAAGAATATATTCTGATCATGGAAAGTGTGTGTGCATTGAATGCAATTCGGGTCTGCCACTCTATGGGACTTGAGTGACTGACTCCCAATTCCAGTCCGTTTCCCCGCTCCTGCCCTCACAGCACAATTCCTTCAGTGGCATTCAGGCACCATCAGTTGTGAAACCTGGCAGGCAGCTCTGCTGGTCCCGACACTGGTGGCTACGTCAACTTGACTACAAAGCAATTCTCCAACCCCCTTGGCTGGAGGCCTGGAATGACTTGGGTGTCTCTAGCTGGGCTTGTCCCACTTGGCAGCAGTGTCTCCCCCTGCCAGACCCCCAGGCTAGCACTATATTGTTAGTGTGAAGGTCTGTGCCAGCAGGATGAGGCATTTCACTATATGATCTCAGAGTGTAAGGCACTGGAAGGGAAACAAAGACAACAAAAGGCATGTAGTATCTCGGAAAATACGGCAGATAGGAGAAAGTATCCACTGCAGGAAGAGGAGGTAACCCAGAGCCAGAAGCTGTAAGGAACAAATTGTCAGGGAATTTAAACACTGTGTCCAAGAGTGAATTGAGCCTCCCCATGCTTTTGTATCCATTTTCACTTTCCCCGAGAAAGGGATGTTGTTAAAGGGGACACATTCTGGACATATCCATACTGTTTGAATATCACTCTCTGTCAAGTGAAATAGATGAAGGAAGAAAACTAGACTTTTAAAAACTAGTTTCCAGGTGGAAATAATTTTTTTCATATTTGAAAGCAAGGTGTTGTGGGAGTTTAAATACTTTTAGCCAAATAATGTGAATGAAAATGAATGCAAGGTTTGAAAAGTGTTACTTGGATGGGTTATGAAAATAAACCTTAAAGAAGATGAGTACTGGGATCGTCACAGTGAATCATTGTAAATTCTTGCACCTAATAATCTTGTTCATTATAACGGGTAGCTTAATACTAGGAACACTTTCTTCTCTCTATAAAGCTAAACACTGGTTTATGCCCTAGAGCTTGAGTTTATATATACATACATACATACATACAGCAGAAAGCATAAGTGGTTGTATGTGGTACAGAATGACTGAGGTAGGTATTCAAAGGGACAATTAGGTACATCATGTGGGAGTTACTGCAGTCCCCAAAATACCCATTCATTTTTCTTGCCTACCCCTGGAGAGGATTAGTCTTCATTTATATTTCAATAAATGCTTTAGGGTTTCCCCAAGAGCTGTAGGTTCCACCTTTGGTCTTGTACAGAAGTGCCTCTATCTTAAAACCCAAGCAGCCAAATCCCTACATCACATCGGAGACCTTTTAGCACAGCCTGAAAGATCTTCCTCTCTCTGTCCTGACAGAGGGAACTTCCTTAGGTAGCTACTTTATTATGTTTTCACAATATAACTGCTGGATCTGTCTCTGCAAACAGCTGTGATGGCATGATTGCCAACATCCTCCAAAGCATGGCCAAAGAAATGGTGATATGTGTAGTAGATGAAGTGCTAACCCCAAACCTGGGGCCCAATCAAATTTGCTTCTCTGTTTGAAGGAAAACGGACTGTAAACTTCACCAAAGCCAAAGAAGCCCTTACAGGCTTTCCTGGGGTTAATATGGCATATAAGTGCACAGGGGCATTATATGCCCTGAAGCCATTCTACCTTGTGTCTAGGAGTTAAAGATATATTTGGCCACATGGAGGAAACACACCTCAGAATTTCACTGGGCATTCCTGAGTGAGAAAAAGGTTTTAACTCACCTTTTAAAAGGTGCATTAAAGGTATTTATGCTTCCTCTAAACTTGACTGAGGAGGTTGGGGGGTTCAGATCCTCAGCTCCACACTGATGATTTATTGAAATGAAAGTAGCTAAAACAGTACTAAGGTAACACATCGTGGTAACACAGCCAAAGCCCCAAACTCCACTGCAAATTCTGCCATGCTAAACTCCTACTTGTAGAACAAGTTGAGAAATTATTAGACTGCCACTTACATTCAGAGTGTGAATTAAAGTCAAAAAGGTCTTGTGAGTCTGAACAGATTTCTTAACTCTAACTTTTAATTCCAAATATTATATAATAAGTATAAGGGCAGAGGGCCTGTCTTAAAGAGAAGATAGAGTGTTAATTAGGTTTTCTAGAAGGGCACCCACTATATGAAGATCAATATATCTGACTTACAAACCAAACATGCACATTTATTTTTTAAGAGTTTTCTAATATTTATATATCAAGTTGATAAAAGGGCTTATGCAGAGAGAGATTAACCTGAAAAAATAAATCACAAAGAAAATGTCTGCAACCAAAAGCATAAGAGTCGAATGCAGAAAGACTGAAAAACAAACACTACAGATATGTAACACTGATTAGGCTGTGTTATGCAGACTTTTCCCGGACAGTTACAAAAATAAAGTCCATCCATCTGTCAAAACATCTGCTCCGCGTATGAAAATTAAAACAGAATTTAGGTGTTTTTTATGAGTTTCCAGTAATTCTCTCTCCTCCAGAAGCCTGGAACTTACGTCCTTCGATCTGAATTACTAATGCAGCAAATAGTTTTTAATGACATCTTTTTAAGTGGAAATTAAAGTAAGTCCCCATGACCAACTAATATCCAGATTTTTCTCCTTATTTTAAGAAAGTGGTTTCATTTTTTTAACCAACACTGATATCCATACTGCTTCTCAGATATTATAGTAAATGTAAATGGCCAGATTATGCAGTGCAATAAGTAGAAGGCTAAATGATCCTTTACAGTATCATTAGCTTCAACAGTTTTCTGCTGATTTAATCCAGATAAGGATCAGACCCAGTAATATATTCTTCCTTTATTTCAGCCTTCCCACATAGCCAAGTGATTAAAATATCAGAAGATTTTGTCTAAACTGGATGGACAAGGGGATTTAAAACTATCATCTAACAGCTGGACAAGCAAAATAAATATGTGTTTTGTCTTTTAAATCAATATGGATGGACAGCTTTCATATAAAGTCCCATGCATGAGGTTAATTAATATGTTTACTTTTTTTCCCTTCATCTGTCCAATTAGTTGAATTCTCAAGTGACGAGGTCAGGGATATCCACGGAGAATAAGTAATCCTTGATATTACTGCTGTCATTCAAATTTATCACACTGATGAAAGATGTTCCAGAATTACCAGGGAGCTTTTTAACTTCTCTCTTTTGCTGGTGGGCTACTGCTGGCTGCCATCAGTTCAGCTGGTATTGGTATCTTTTTCAGCATGCAGCAGCACTGTTTCAAGGAAAATATTTCTGGAGTGTTAGTGCAATAAATATATGTGTGACTGCCATGTACACAGATGATGGATTCTCAGCTAGACCCGGCAAATACTCTAGCATGTCAGTAAGCATGGGCGAGGAAGTCTCTTCAGGGTGAACTCTACATGGTGTGTGCTTTCACAGCTCTTGCTGTTTGGGAGCAAGATTTTGCAAAATGCAGTAACATTATTTAAAAATTATTGTCGTGTCCCTCTTTTTATTACAGTAACATTTAAAAGAATATTGGTCCAAAAACACAGTCTGCTTAAAAAGGCCCAGAATAAGCAGGGAACAAAGCCAATTATTTGAGTCCTGTTAAAATGCAATGGTCTTTTAAAATTTTATTTTATTGGAATAAGCTGGTTGGTAACAGCACTGCAAAGCTTTCGTGTTAACACTGACAGTAAAGAGAAAGTCCCTGAGTTCTGGGAGCCGTGTGCAGGCTGTAATGGGTGGGGAAATCCTGCCTGGCACCTGTACTCCATGAGATAACCTTCCAGCTGAACCTGTATAGGCAGGTGCACAATTTTAGAGCAGGGGAGGCCAGCTGGCATGAGAACATTTGCAATATGTGATTTATTACTGTGTACCCTTGCAGCTGGGATCAATATCATCATTTACATCCCTGTTTTGTCATTACCGTACCTTGCAATTAGCAGGAGCAATGTTTTATACTCTCACCCTCCAAAAAAGAGCCAGTCTGCAGTGCTGACTGAAGCAAGTTGAGCAGCTGAAGTATTGGAGTCTGTGTTACAGAAAGGGGTTTCTATTAACTTATTTCTTGGGAGTTACATCCCCATTTGTCAAAGCCTTAATAAGCAGTGTGCATTTCATCACACACACGCAAATCCAATACAAACCAAAAATATGTCTAGGTAAAAAAAACACCTAGTCTCTTTTATAAATCCATGTTATTTTGAGGACTGGACTTTAACTGTACTTGTCTTCCCACCTCAGAGCTTTGAAAGAGCTGACAGATCCCCAGAATAAGCGACCCTTATGCTAAATTGTGCAGGACTTTATACTGTGTTGTGATCTGGGGGACCCAACTCCTCTGGAGATGTCATGAATGACTTTACTCTTAGGCATGGTGACCACTGCCGACATTGCACAGGAACCACTGTTTAGTTTCATATCTAGATTTTCCTCTGCTGACAAGATGTGCCCTGAGAAATTTCAGACTGATGAGGGTTGATAAGACATTTTTGGTTGCATAGTACAGTTTACTGTACTTCCAGTTATCTTTCCAATTAAGTTCTGCCTGTTAGCTGCCTGATTTTCTGATATGACAAGAGTTCTTGAGAATATTTAAAATGTATAATTTACTCAAGTTGCAGGATGTCTGCATGAATTCAAACCATTAAAGCATCAAGACAAGAAAAAAGAAGCCAAGAAAGCAGATGATTAAAAAAAGCAGATATATCCTGATTCCTTCAAACCACAAAACTGCAAGCCATATTAGCAAACAGTTGTACTGTCAGCACACTTGCACAGCAGATGGAAAGCTTCTCTGGTTCCTCCTTTGTGTTAGTGAGGGCAAAACACAAAATGTCTCTTTGCCTGTCTACTTATCCACTTGCAAATCTGGGTCATTACTGGTATTTGGTCATTTGGCCCAGGGTTTATCACTAAGGCTAAGCATGGAGGTAGCTAAGCTAGGTGGGATACTCCTTAGGTCTTGTCTTGAAAACAATCTTAAGCCAGAAGCCATTAAAAGAAGTCATTAGAAGCCATGCTTTGAAGATGCCTCCCTTGACACACCAGACCTCTAAATCTTTGTCTTTAGCACTGATCATGTGACCTAGTGATCTCAGGAAGCAAAATTTTCTCCAATCTTTTCTTCCATTTGGCACATTCCAATTACAAGACATGTTTCATGTCCTGAAACCTTAATTCAGAAGATGCATATAACAAATGTTCCAGACCTGTGAACAGCTAGAGGGCTGCAGCACAATATACCTGATTCAATGATCATGTCTCATTTTTGTACATCTGGTTAATGCATAGTTAACAAGACAAACCAAAGTTTTCTGTGGATGCAGTCCAGCAAACAAGTGGGTTTTCCGGGTTTAGCAGGCATAGCATGACTGTTGTACATTAAACCTTTCCATGAGTGCTAGCAAGCTTCCTTTATTTTGAATTGTTATGCTCTGCAGTAGTATGCACTTCCTACAGCACAGAATAAATTTATTTAAGGAACAGAAGAGTATTTAATAAATAACTCAAAATATTGGGAAGCCTTGAGGTCAAGCAGAAGCCAGTTCTTTTCTGACCATAACTTTAAAATAAAAATTTGTTTTGTTCTAAAGAGTAAACGAGTCCCACAATACTAGCACGGCTTTATTAGCAAAGAAATGAACACTAGAGTTTGGTTTCAGCTCAGGCAGTCCCATCAAGCCCAGCAGCAATTTAAGTTGCAACCACAGCCTAGATCTAAAGAGTCTCTCTCATCTATCTCTTCCATCTGGGTGGAGTAATCACCTGTCTCCTGGAGAAATCAGATTACACTCACGCCTTTCCAAATAGGATCAACACCTGTTAATTGGGTGGAGTATTTCAGACAAACGGGTTGTCAAGCCTCTTACAAGCACATAACACAGACTCCATATCAGTCAGCTTGCCTTTATTCAGAATATTACAGGCATATCCTCTAATGACTTCCACTCACAGCCACCTAAGACAATATATTCAAAACTTCTCTTTTGAAAATGAACATAAAACCATGAAGTGTTGAAATGAAGCAAAAGACTGTGACACCTATAAGGGACAGTTGCTTAGCAGTATGTGTGCCTGTAAATAAACATACACTGTAAGCTACTCTATGAGGTTACATGTGTCTTACTGTGGGATGATGGAAATTTGTGTGGGGATATTAAACTGTTTTGGCACCACAGAGAGATGCTGAACAGAGAAACCTTACGTGACAGAAGCTTAAAATTCCCACTCAGTAAAAATATGGCACCAAAGTGAAATTGTTGAAATGTGAGCTTGTTGAGTGGTTTGGTTTTTTTTTGTTATCTTTTTGTTGGTTGGATTTCTTTTTTTAATATATTCATCTTACATGCATGCAATCTAAAGTTTTTGGAAAATGTTAATTAGAAGGGAATTACCTAAGGGAGTAAGAGATGAATAGATCATTTCATCCAACAAAGATCATTTAATCAGAAAAAGAGCAAACAAACAAACAAAACCAAACACAAAAGCAAGAGAAAAATATATAAATTCTCCCTTTATTTACTGTTCTTACTTTTCTTATTCCACCATCTTCAGAATATAAAACTTTTTCAACACTGAAAAGGGTTGGTTTTTTTTATATCTTCTGTTGACATGAAGATGTGGAAACTGAACAAAGCATTAGCTTTGACATAGGAAATAATTGCATATTATTTCCTGGGTTATTTTAAGAACTTTCCCTTTAGTTTTCTTAGTCATTACAATAGGAAAAAGACAATATTTTAGACTTGTGTGCAGCAGGGAGGAATTTAGTAGACCTGTTTTTGGTGTATGTAAGTAATGGGTCTACAGAAAAAATTAGTTGTGGACTAATTTAATGGTGACATAGTGACCACATCTTGAGTATAGAGAAACTGTGGTATGTGATCTTTCAGAGCAGACACAAACAAAACCAACCCAAAAATATCCCCCAAAACCAAAAAAACACCAAAAAAACCCCCAACCAAACAAAAAAAACCAAAAAATGAAAAAAAAAACCAACCAAACAAAAAAAAAAGCCCAGTCTGTTTGCTAAAATACAAAGAATGTGAATCAAATTCAGAAAAAAAATAGAAAAAGAAAAAAAAAAGATGTGACTGGTAGCAAAGGGAAGGCTTTTCTTTGACTTCATGAACTTCAGACTGAAGCCCTGAAAGAAAACAGGGACTAAACATATCGATCATTTCTACCAGTCATCCAGTTAATGTGTTTTTCTGGAAAGAAATGTATGAAGAATAAATTTACTCTGTCCATCTTAGGGTGCAGTAAATCATAACATGGAATTACCCTACAACATTTTGAAATAGCAATAGCTGGAAACTCAGCCATAAATAATTCTCAGACTTGCCAAGGCCAAACAAGGGCTCATGAGGAACATCTATTGATAGAAAATTAAACCCTATAATTTGGGGAATGATTTTTCCTTCATTTCTCCTTTACTTTGCCTTTTCTGACTCTGTGAATTTGTATTTCAAAAGCAACAAAGAAAACATTTCTGCAAGACTGCATTAAATCTGCTGAATATTAAATTTCCTTCAGAAGCAAATTTCTATAGTCACACCTATAAACAGAAAAATAGGCCCAAAATTGGAAAATTAGCTTTCTCCTTGATCTATATCAATTTGTTCCCCATACTGAAAGACTTAAATGACTCAACATGATACATAAATGGGTAAAATATGAAAATCTGAACAACTGCCAAGTTAATTCTTCCTTTGTATAAGGACACAAGTTATTACCTTACAGCATCTGATTTGCCTTGGTCAGTACATAAAAAGAAATATATGCAAATGCCTAAATGAACACAAGCTGTAGGATCAGATCTGCAATAAGCCATAAATGAGGTTTTATGCTGGTGGGTGTGTTGTGGGGGTCCATTCGAGAACTGGAGCTGGCACAAACAAGAGTTTCTGGGTGGAATAGTCTGTTAGAGAGCTGCACAGGACTTTGAAAGACTCCAGTGCCCAAAACCCCTTTTTTACCAAGCCCAGTTCACCTCTGAGTGCAGTGGTTGCAGGTTTTGAGGGGATTCCCCCCCATCTGTCTTCCTCTTTTGTTTGTAGTCTATGCAAAGCAGTTTTACAAAGTAGCAGTATTAAAGCAGCACTACTTACAAAATGTCTCACTCTCTCATCTCCCAAATGGTGAGAATTCCTTTAGTAGGAAATTGTGTCGACATTAGAGAAAATGGACAAGACTAAGGAGCGAGCAGCCCTCAAGCTAAAAAACAAAGCACGTTAACTGGGAGAACTGATAGTCAGAAAGGATATGCAGTGGCACTGTTTATGTGACAAATATAACGAAAATCACATTCCTTCTTGTAGTAAGTCATATTGAGAGTAAATTCTGTCCCTAACGTTACGGGAGGTCTGTTGCTTTGGATTTTTACTTATTTTACCCCTTCCTGCTCCCAGGAGACATTCACCTTTCCCTTTTGCCCAGGGTGGATGGGGGTCCTGGGTTGTTAGGCTCTGTTAAAGAGTTTTACTGCTGTGCTAGAGACAAGAAGCCAGAAATGAAACAGGGATGGCGATGAAGGTTGGTGGTAGAAAAGCTGGAAATCTGGTTGTAGATGTTCTCCAAAGGAACAGCCCTGAGAGAAAGGAATGAACTACTCTTTGGCAAACCCAAAGGGCCAGAGGTAATTTGACCAGAAAAATTGTGCCTTTCAGATGAATTTAGAAACAGGCTTTCTAGGTCCAGCCAGCATTATATATTTAATTTTCAGATTCTGTCTTCAGATCTTTGTTTACAAAAACAGATGAAAAGAATTACTTTTACTTTCTGCCTCCATGTTCTTCTATTTTCCCTAAGGCAGCTACAGTAATAAAATGAGTTAAAGGGAACAGTGCTCATTTATTGCCAACTTTGTTTTTCCAGAGTATCACCAGATATGGCTGAGGGACACTTGCTGAGTTACACACAACTTTTTCTTTTCTAGTTTTTGTTTTTCTTTTTTCTTCTTTTTTTCTTCTTTCTTTCCAAATTAAATCATTACACACTGAGGGATCCATAAGCCTATGGTCTGGTAACCACGGCGGTAGTGGATCAAGGGTTGGACTTGATGATCTCAGAGGTCCTTTCCAACCTGGCTGATTCTATGATTCTGTGATTCTGTAGATCCATCCCCTCCCTTCCTATAATTTAGGGAGGGTCTGGAAAAGTTTAAAGGAAGCATAAACTGAGATGGCATATGAACATTTTGGCTTTATGTATTATCACAAAAAATGAGATGATGAATTAAATTACAGTCATGTTTTTACACCTGCATGAACAATAAACTCAGTAAGTACGTGCCAGCCACACTTGAATGCAAAGAAGCATGCACAGAATATGGCTATATCGTGTAGTGTAAACAGTCTTGCTTCTTCACTGGAAATAGGTTTTTGATCTAAAGTGATTCCAAATTACCATCAAGAGGACTATCAAGTATAAAAAAATCAATCACGATTGAAGTCAGGTAAAAGTTAATAACTAGATAAAATTTAATGGCAATTAAATAACCCAAGCAGATGCCTATCTCCTATAAATTATAATACAGTCAGTGCTTACCCACAAACAACTTTGCTGATGCACTTTAGCTGTGTACACAAAAGTGTAACGCTGTATGGACCTGTATGTACGTAACTGTGTATATTCATGTGACAGAGCATACACAGAAGCTTGCTGGTACCAAGTACTTGGTACTCTTTGCATCTGTTTGTACATCAATGTAGACTTCTCACCAGAAACATCCAGGGAGAAGCCGATATCATACAGCATGCAAAATGCATATAAATGCCTGCCATCATGCAGCTTGTCCTGTGAGGCTTTACTAAAGTACCTATTGAAATGTTAAAGATTTATACACGTCAAGGCCAGAAAGGACCATTTAAACAATTTAATTTGAGCTGGAATCTTTAAAAGTGGCTAAATAAATTCGATAGTCAAATCACACTTGAAAATAACATCCTAAGGTGCCCTTCAGAAACACATCTTTTAAGCTTTCAAATCATAGAAATCTATCATACCCTTTAAAAGGGATTTCTCTGATTAACTGTGTAACGTGAACTACTGTTATGGTGCCTCAGTAAAATCTAGTGCAGAGATGTATCAACTGAACAGCAGCCAAAATATTTAAAACAATGGTAAATTAACAGTTTAAGGACTAAATGAGGTTTCCAGTCAGGAACCTATTTCTGCCATATCCCTACTTGCAAAACTAACTGGTGTTTCTGGTAACTTTTGTAAATCACCCAGGCTTTGCTTTGCTGGTTTATGATATCCCAGGAATGTCAAACTGGAACTGTAGCCACTTTTCTTTTTTTTTTTTTTTTTTTAGTTACCTATTATTCAACCCACATGTAATGCAGAGGTTGCCATGTGTTTTTGCAGGGTCCCAGATGACTGTCAGATTTTTAAACAAAAATATTGAGGCTCACTGGTGAGGAATATGACTAGCAGCATGACTGTTCTGTAAGTTTAGTATAAAAGCTGAGAATTATTCTGTAGAGACTTTGTCGTCTTTGATCATTATCAAGGTCTGGCCAGGAATCATGAGAAATATTCACAGGACTTACAGAAACCAGAATAGATCAAATAAAACACTGAAGTCCAAAATAGCGAGAAATCCTCACAGAATTGCTCATTTAGATGAATTACGTAAGCAAATATCTTATTTATTATTTATAGTCTTTAATTTTTCATGAACAACGTTACTTTGGTGCTTGTGATACTCTATACTGAGGAAATGGAAATATATTGTACTACTAAGTACTTACATCGGAGAGTAATTATGATTTTATTGGAAAAAATCTGTATTTTGTGGGAAAGTGTAGCAGTTAACCTCTGTCAGAGAAGTCCTGCTGTAAGTAGGTATTGCATAGCTGGGGGGAGAGTCTTCCAGCATCTCTTCTCAGCTTACTCATACGAAAAAAAGATCCAAAGCATACTTTAAAAACTTTATCTATCTGTACAGTGAGTAAAGCTTGAGTAATTAACATATAGTAAGCCCTTTAAGAAACAGAAATGACTGCTTAAGTAACAAAGAGGTAGCAGGAGAGCGGGAACAGGCCCCGTTGGCTGCTCTCCTCAAATCCCGCATGGACTGTCCTGAGCCACAAACCTGCTGTGCCTGGATTGGTATGACTGACAGCATCAGGATAAGGAATCCCTCTGAAGGAGTGAAAACGATGGTAAATTACCCCTTATAATTATGAGAGGAAATCTCTGAGGCCATAGCTGAGGTTAGCAGTGGGGCAGGGCCAGGGTTACACTTGTGCTGCAGCTGCTGCAGTGCACCTGGCCCATTAGTGGGGACTTGCATTTTCAGCACTGACTTACCCTGGAGATCAATAATTAAAAGTTGTTTTTTTTTAAATAAGACCTCAATGTAGAAGTATAGACTGTCATGTGGAAAGTTTTGAACCATCACAAGTGAAGAGTATACAGTATCTCAGAAGTGGTACATGCTGAAAGCAGTATTAAATCAAACATGGTTTGTATGTCATTGTATTTGTCCTCTATTTCTCCTATTCCCACTAATGAGAGTCTGTTGAGTTATTTTTATGGTCTTTATATTTCACACTCCCAAGGTACCAACAATGGCTTTAAGGAATAAATAAGGGAGGAATAATAAGTTTGTTAAATGATCTGTAATCTTTATCTGTAATTACAGCTAAAGCAGTTGCATTAAATATGTTGCTTGTAATGCACTGTTTTATGGCAAGAACAAGCAGCTGTAAATATTTAAAGATGATGTTCTGAACACATCAAGATATGTATTCCCTCTTTCTAGCTGCCTACTGAAACTGGATCCACATTACATATGACGTATGAGTTTATTTTATTTTAATTTCTCACCTACTCTTGTAGAGAACTCTAAAATTAAAAAAAAAAAAAAAAGGAAAGCAAAACCAGCACCAACAAGCCTACATGTGAAAAATGTTTCTGAAAACAAATTAGCAGATTCTAGCAACATTTTGCTGTAGTGCTGTTACTCTCAGTCTGGGCTGCACTGAGTGCTGAGTTCTGTGCTCCTGTTCTGCCCACCAGCTCATGGCAGTGCTGCTCCTAATGCACAGGATCATAGCAGGCAGCTCATGTGCCAGGGGCACACACTGCACTGCTGTGTGGTATGGGCTTCACTTTCTGCTCGTGATCAGCAGGTGTAGCTGTCCTAATATTACAGGAAGCAAAGGAATCAAGGTGAACAGAAGTTACAGCATAAACAGTCCTCTCAAGCTTAGCACAGCCAGAGGATGGGGACCTGAACTTCCCAGCTTACTCCAGAACATGCACCTCTATGATTTTCAACAACTGCATTAGAATCAGTATGGTCCAATGCATAAAGCATACTCTTACTACTGTGAATTTCTGAAAATAATTATTCAAAATAAAAGAGTATACTTTCACTTTAGGCACTGAATGTCCTACTAATTTTCTAGGTTTTTACCCCAGCTATTAATAAATCTACTTAATGTAATATCATAATACTTCATTTAAGATCAAGTGGCAAGGCTAGTTAATTTTCTCACATATTTAACACTAGCCTTTTTTTTTAACCTTGAATATTAGATATTCTAGGCTTCAGCTTGTAAAGGACTCCTGAAAATTATTTGTGAACATGAATTAATTTAAATGTATTATTTTTATGTAATGAGATAGCCTAAATATCTGGCACTTCAGCTGTCCCTTCACATATATAGTTCAGCCTATATTTCCTAGTTTTCACCTAATCCACCTCTACTGTTCCCAAATGGTTTTTTTATGAAGACAACTGTCCTCTATGGCCTAGGTAAAGACTGATGAAACTATTTTTATTATGACCTAGGAAATTATTCAAATGGAGCTCTCCAGAGGCATATGGTTGGCATTATGAATATTTTACAGAATCATCTCTGAAAATCAGGCCAATAGCATATCCACACGGGGCCAAGTTCCACTCTCACTTATACCTTGGCAACCACAATGATTTCCCATTTGGCTTTGCTATGCAAGTATTTGTTTGGCTTATTGCAGGCATGTATTTTTTATCTGCTTTCCCCCTTCTTCAGCCCTTTCCTCCTATTTCCCATTCTGTTCCTATACAGAAGACAGTTATTATCAGTGTGGAATGATTGCTATTTGGGGGCTACCGGCTATGTCTCTCCTACCTCATAAATACAGGGAATATGATGTACACAGGAATGAGGGAAAATGTAAAGAAAATGATGGCTAGTGTAACAGGGTCCTTCCTGAGGCACCAAAACTAATATAGAATGTTAAAAACACTTTGACCTCAATATTGCTATGAACTCCATGAAGGAAAGAGCTCAGGGGAACCCTCTGACTCCAGAGAGATACTACAAAGAAAAAGCACTTCTTGGAGCTCACTGTAGGACTGGAACCTGGAGCAGGGAAAAAATAGGTCAAAATATTACGCGTCCTGACTTCAGGAGATGAGTATTCAAGGGTTAATATTTCTCATTCTGATATTTTTTGGGGTTTTTTTTGGTAGATAAATTCTATTTATTTACATGATTTCCACTTATAAATTTAAACCCTTGGTCATGAAGACAAAATGTCATTATGTTGAATAAGACAACTGAGAAAACTCAAGACTGAAGTTATGATCAGATGTGTGACCTTACAGAGTAGGAAAAATACTTTAAGAATTAACACAGTAAGACATAATAAAATATTTACAATGTTTTATAAAAGGAAAAAAAATGCTAAAAAGATTTGTACTTACCACAATATCTTTTCCAGCCCACTTGCACTCATCCCTTCGGGAATGAGACACAGGCCAAACAATCTAAAGACACAAAACAAAAATCAGATTGTGTTATTACATGCTTCAATATTCACAAATTGCAGGCCGAATGCTAGAGTGCCTTTACCCAGTTTCTCTTTCCCCCATTCTTTTCCTTATTCCCTTTTCTTCCTTAAAATTTGACGACAAATAAATGTAATATTGGGAACAAAACAGGGATAATAGGAGCCACAGTAAAAACAATCTTGAAATATAGTCTGTATTGTGAATTTCAGCTGTGAATCTCGAATACTAATGATAAGACGGTTGACTCTCCATTAAGTGAATGTTCTTTCAATGTTTTAAATCTCATGGAATGGAGACTAAGAGCAAAAAATTGCAGATACTTACTAACAATAAATGGGATCTGTGTGAAATTCGATCACACATTAGTTACAGCATCGGAAATGAGCTGCTTGCCTCTTAGTGTATCTACTAGTTTACTCTTTTGCTAGGTTTAGTTAATTAAATAATAAAAAGAAGCCATGGGATTTGACAAGTTTCACACCATCAAAATAGAAATGTTTATGCTGTTCCTATAGAGCAGCCCTAACACAACTAATCCTAAACCTGAGGATTTGCTGTAGTGTTTTTGCAGAAAATGGATCTCACCTCATACAGAGAAAATCAAGCGACCCTCACAGTCAATTATTCATGTTTCTTTGAAAAGCTTTTAGGAATTACATATAGAATAAAACATGATCTTCCCATAAAATGCAAGGCTATTCATTTGGGAGCCTCAGATAATGCAATATGAATGGCCATAAGTCTGGATTACAGTCTTGGTGTTCAATATAGAAAGCAAAAGGCAAAATATTAATGAAAAAAAAAACAAAAAGAAAGAAGGATGAACATGGATGACAGAAGAGGTCAAAGGAGACGTTATATGTGACATTTGAAAATACAATTTGCAACATTTTCAAATTCAAAATTTTCTTAAAACTTAATGAAATTCAAACACAAACAAACATGTTAAGTCTACAAAATAAGGCTGAAAATTTTATGAGCACATTCTCTCTCAAAGGATTCCCACTACTTCCTGTTGCTATTCTCAGCTTAAAACGTGCAGAGACACGCAAAAATTAAAATTTACTACATTGAAAAACATTAACCAAACTTCTCAGATCTCCCAAAAGGACCAGTTCAAGTTCAGTTCAAGTTTTGGGCAAAAATTTCAATATTTTTAAAAACAGTATTCTAGATGTTCTTTTTCCTTAGTCTCACAGCACAATATTTTCCTCAAATTTGGTTTAAAAGACAGCTAAATCGATCTCTTTTTAATAAATTGAAAGATTTGGCTTTTTGAGTTTTGATGTTGCCACAAGCATTTAGACAGAAAACTGAGAGGTTTTTTTACATGGCAGAAGAAACAACCGGTAAATTTTGAGCTCAAGTTCAGCACTGGCTGCATTGTAATTTTGATTTAAGTTTCTTACACAACTCTCCTGTCTATAATAAACAGATCTCCAAATTCTTTAAGCCTTTTGCCTATTCTTAAACCTAAAGTCTAAATTCTAAGTCTTTTCTCTAAGTCTGTTGCTAACATACATTTTCATGTTACCGGTAGCAATTCTTTATTTAATATTTTAGTATTTGTATATAAAATCAAAGAGTGTTCTAAAGGTATCTAAATATGTAAGTATGTAAGACACAATTGCTCCCATTCTACAGAGCTGTTTTCTGCAATGGAAACACCTTCTTTCCTTTAATTATTCCAGATGTTTTGCACATTAAGCTATTGATCCCTCAGAGAATTCAAATAAATAGCTAGTTTCCTTTATAGCTGCTCTAAAGAGAATAGAAAAGAAAATACCCAGTTTTCCTTTTATCCTTTTATCCTTAGAGAATACAAATGAATAGCCTGTCTTCCCTCTGAACAGAAAACACAAGGTATTTATTGCTATCATCTTAGGAAGCTAATAGTCAAACGGCCAAAAGGTCAGGAACACCAAGAAAAAAAAATAATCCCTGGGTATTAAAGCAATATATCTCTCATAAAAGGGTACTCTCTGGATTTTAAAAGTGTGCCATCAAAATACTTAATATAACAAATCAAACCTCCATCCCATTGTTTACCTTCTTGGTATTTTGTCTTATTAAAATAAATGAAAAATTAAATTATTTATTTAGACTCCAACAGAAGAATGACACTAAACTATTTGTCAGCTTTTAATGAGTCACCAACTTTTATTGGAAAATTATACTCTTCATCAAGAATGGCAATATTTTACTGACTTATTCCTCTTTTATTAATACTGAAACCATTTTGATTTGAAAGCAGCAGAAGCAGAGGTCCTACAAGTGCTGGGTTAAAGAAGAAAAATCAACACTGAACTCTCAAACAGCTTGTTTTATCTGCAAACAAATACAGAGCAATAAGGCCTTTCTGTGCAAATTGTCATAAGAGATGTTTGGCTTTTTAGCAGTACACATGAAAGTATGTCTTGTTTGGGAAATAGCTGGATTATTCACTTATCCTTTACTTTTTTTTAGTAGTCTGAAAAAAATATTGCAGATTATACTGTCAAAGGTCATAGGCTCATTATAAATTTCTCTTCATAGAGTCAGCAAATATTTTCATTGTAATAGTATTCCTGACATCCAAACACTTACTACATAATTCCAACAGTGCACAACATAGTCTGAGTAATAACAAGTCTTCAACATTAAAAGTATATATTTACATTGCACAGAACATGAATGAATGTACCTTTTGATATTCCTTGATGTTAACCAGGTTGAAGGAAAATATGTGATCCTTTGCTCCAACGTACAGCCGACTCCGTTCTTCATCCAAGAGGAAAGTGTGGTAACTGGAGCTGTTAGCTAGTCCATTGAAATTGATTATATTGTTGGATTCCAACATTTCTGTAAGACAAAGGGAATACTTTTGTTGTTAATACGGTCAAATGAAATACAGACTTATATTTTGACTTGTATAAGATACCATTTTAGGAATTTATGCTCAGTGAGTAGGAACCAGTGAAAGCATTACGTACCTGGGCACTTGACTGTTTTTATTTCAAGTACTGAAACTGGTTGTGAGATTCAGCTCTACACAAAGGTCAAAACAACAGCAAAATCAATTAAAAGCCTGTACGAACTTTTAGGTGGCAAAATTCTATCCATGCAGCTCATCAACTGTTGGACAAAGTTCACTTTTGTTCAATCAATGAGATTTGCAAGGATAAACTTGAGGATAACCAGCTGATAAAAAACACATCTAAACACAAAATCTAATTCCAGCAGAAAAAACTATTTCATACAGATCCATAAGTTACAAGAATGACCAGCTGATGAGAGGAAATAAGATGTAACATCTATTCTTACATGTATTATTCTCTTCTGAGCTTTCTGACACAGGCAGCATGTTGTTCCCTCGCTTGGAACAAGAATGAAGCTAGTGAAGGTAACTTGACTTCTGTTAAACTTAAGAGTGATACTCTAGCTCTCATGCTCCTCACAGAGCCATTGCACTTGATAGGATTTTTTAAGTACAAGGATCCTCAGCATCTTAGCTATTCAAACATTAACAAAGTCATACATACTTTTCTGAAACTGCTGAAAAATATTTTTGCCATAATATAATGTAGACTATATTAGTACAAATACTCATGAAAACACTCCTTCTTTATTCCTGTCTATCTACATTCATATCAGGACCAAAACCAAACCATCTCTATCATTTTAAGGCATACTAATTCATCAATAAGAAAGATTCCTGGTGATGGCAAATCCTATGTGGTTCAAGCCCTGACCTTGGGACATACAAAGGCAAACATGCAGTTTTAGGAACAGGAGCAGTTCCATTGATGGACCCAGGAGGACAGATGAGAAAGGGACTGAACACATCCAATGCAAGGGCTGATGGTCCAAGCTTCATGTATCTAATATTTGTGTTACTTCTGCCATATGTGCAAGCTGAGGATGTCTAGGATTTGTCTAACAGTGCAGCTACCTGCTATGACTTTTTGGTTTTTGGTAAGATCCCTCCCATTTTCCATCATTACTCCAACCGAGGAATGAGTGTAAGATAGCATCCCCTATGCTGTTAAAAATCAAGGAGAAACTGCTGTTAAAACAGAAGTTGCTGCTTATTTTTTTTTAATCTTATTTTTCCTCTTTTCCCCCCCTTATTTTATTTTAATAAGAACAAGGTGTATGTTAGATGAGGCTTTTTTGAACCTACATAATAGTAGTACACATGAATTTACAGAATTTCAGCACCTGCATCTTTGTAGTCCCGCAGATGTTAAACCTATTTTTCATGTTCACTTATACCAGGTGGATTTTGAAGCAGGCTGATACTCTGAAATGGAAAGCATTAGTAGGCAACATATTCAAGGAAGACAAAGATAACACTGAGAGTTGCATAACATTTGGGCTAGCTTTGCTCTGGTGTTCTTTGCATTTATTTGAAAAAACTATCACTAGCACCAAAAAGAGTTAATTCGCAAAGCAAAGCATCACAGCACACACTATATTATTCTACACTTTTTCTCACTAAATATAACTATACATTTGTATCACAGTATACTTTTTAAAACTTGTACTGCTGGAGACTGAAGTTCCCTTCTTTTTTCCTTTTTTTTTTTTTCTTTTAAATGAAACAATCAAATCACCCCAAGCAGTCTTGTCAAAATAATTCTTCTGGCTTCCTGCCAAGTTCTAGAATTTGACTCTATTGTCCTCCGGTTCATTTATTTGCATTTTGTTAGAGACTTTACTAATTCTCTTTACTTTGTAATGACTGATTCAGATGTTGAATGTCGACTCACTGAATAGTGAGTGATGTAGATGATTGATTGCTTAACTTGTCTTAGAACTCTCTTGGCTAGAAATGCTTTGTTGTCATCTGTATCTGATCATTTTTCTTATAATATAGCTGTCAAAAACCTTTGTAATTTTTTCATCTTTCTTGGTTTGAACTCACATAGGTATGATTCTGTCCTTTGTGACTGCGGTGTAAAGACAAGTGTCTGCTGAAGTCAATGTTACACAAAGGTAAAACTGATAAAAATGGAAATAAGATCGGTTAGGCACACAGCTACTTGGCTTAAAAGGAGCCTGATATGATTTTCCTAATGAAAAGATCTAAATATTCACATCTACAGATGGTGATTGATGTTTTCTTTTCTTTCTAATATTCATGAAAAAAGTGAGATCATAACATTGGAGTCTAAGGTTTATTATGGCCAAGAGTAAATTACATCATCATCTTCACTGTTCATAAGTCTCTACAGTATAACTTAAAAGGACCAGATGTAGCTGTGCAGGGAAATATATATTTTTTTTCTTTTAATTATCTGTGACTTTCAGAGTAAGCAACAATATTAAAAGTAACTATGTTGGGTTTTTTCGTGAACATGCAACTTAAACTAAAAGCTAAATTCCATTGTCTAAAATTAGGACATTTCTTCTAGGTTTTAATCCAGTCTGTGTCGTATTGTCACATTACTGACTTTTGCAGGAGATGACTTGATTTCCAGGGTCTGTTGCCCAAAAGATTAGGCCTAAGCATGCTCCAACCAGTGTATTTCAAATTATTTGACATCAGGTTTCTCCCCATCAAGAATCAGGTGGAGAATACAGGTTGAGGAGAAAAATGTCATTTGTGTGTTGATGATTCTCAATCACGGCTAATTTAGTTAGGTTTGAGCTACATCACAAGTAGGAGGTGAAAACCTAAATAATTTCTGCAGATCCTCTACTGTTTATTTTAACTTACATGTATTTGTCCAGTGATGAATATGGCTTTATAGGACATTCCGGACAGGCTGTTGAAGAGCAAAGCAATGACATTTGCACAATCAATACAAATTAAGTATTCGACTTCCCCAAATTCATTAATTTCAAAGTGTTTACTATCCAGTGTCTTCAGTAGCCAATCAGTGGCTACTGCTGAGAGAAACAGGGCACACTCCCAGAAGGGCACTGACATCCATTGATTCTGTTAAGTGTCGATCACTCATACTGGCAAGGTACATGGATGATCGCTGATAATATAAACCAAGATTTACAACAAAGATTGCATTGTAATGACAAGAGGAGAATGATGAATGTCTTCAATAAATCAATGAGATTAATACTATCTATGATGCATACCCTAATTATTTTCCTGGGTTTTTTTTGTTCTTATTAAATGTTGGCATATCCATGAGCTACACAGACAGGTAACGGTTGCCTGTATTTAAAGTAATTTTTTTTTACTTCCTCTATGATGTGCGCAGTTATTTTTATTGCAAAGATGTAACATTATTCCACCTTTTCTTTTACAGTCAAGTACCATTTCTTCAGTAATTGCCCAGAGATAATTTTCTTATTTCCTTTTGATACATCCTCAGTTGTAGTCATGCTTGTAGTTTTGAACAGGAATGAATGAGCCCTATACAGTTAACCACTGTACACTATGACTAGCATTGTCTAAAAAATGCTCTAAGATGTAGATTTAGAGTGGGTGGTGATATTTTGAAAGTAATAGATATGTTATTGCTTTTGTTATTGGTGTTTGCTTCCCATTTATTAAGTGTTGCAGGTGACCAAAACTAACAGTTCAAAATGCACCATATCTTAAAAGGTAATCATATTATCATGAATTTTCACAGTGATGACCAGTGAAACCAGATGGAGATTGAGTTTCTCAAGGTCTGTGGGCCAGATTCTCCTACAAACCACTTCACTTCAAACTGCTTTAATTCAGAGTCCTGACTTGCTTGCTCCATCTTACTCGTTCTTCTCTGCCAGTGTCCACGTTTGAAGTATTTGACCTTTTTCAGTGTGCCTTTCTGCAGACTCTGCATGGTCTTTCTTCCATTAACTGATGCTTCTCTTGATCCAGTCTGACTTGAGTCAGAACATTCACTTTGCCAGGCCAAGTTGGCAAATTTACAGGAGTAAACCAGTCCCTAACCCTTGCCTTCCTCTTAATACATGGTTATTTAATTTGCTAATGGAATCGTAACTTAATAGTATGTATACACACAGAGGACCAAATTCCTGCTGTGAAATCCATGGAGATATGCATGCACAATGAATGGAGATTTGTTTTATTTTTATCACACTTTTTCATTAAAGAAGCAGCTAGAAAACCACAGCTATACCTAAGATGAATACAGGCAGGCAGGTCCTGAAGTTTGCTTTATCCATGGTTGGTATTCCACTCTAAACCTTGTTTTATGTCTGTGTTCCTTCAGCAGAGTTTGTCAGGAGAAGAACATAACAAAAGAAAACCATCTTATTTTTTCCTTATCTACTAACAGGGAAGCTGTCTTTGTAGCAAGAGGGAATTTGCCTGTGTAACAAGTCAGAAAATTTGTGAGCTTTGGCCTGTGCTCCTGCTATAGACGTCACAACGACACACCAGCCAAGATTATTTTTGTTGTCAAGGGTCAAAGGAGCACATCAATTTCTCTAAAAATCAGAGGAAAGGTCTCCTGGTTTCCTCAGAAGGATTCAGATCTGGACCTGTCCTACTCCCAGTGACTCTGCAGAGTGACTGGGTTATACAGGCAGTGCTGCTCGTCATAACACGCTCGTGAAGCCAACGAGTGGGTTGCTGGTTGCACGAAACTCTCGACCTTCATTCCTTTGCCAGCAACGATAATATCTCACTGTGTATCTCCTAGCAGTAGATAAAAAATGAGTCAATGCCATTATGCCATCAAACAGGGATTTTGCTGAACTGTGAGCAGTGCCTCCCACAACGTCATGCTAGAACATTTCCTTCTTCTCTCGCCAGGCCTTTACTTTGGCTACAGAGGATCAGGTGGTTGCATGTTTGCACATGCATTTGTTGCTTACACAGATGTATACTGTGCCTGTTCTGTATATCAGCATGTATATCTTTCTAAATAATCCCAGGTGTAAATTAGTCATTACTCTTTGAGTAATCATTTGCTGAATTCTAAGATAGCAATTCTACCACGCAAGGAAAGAAGTGAGTATTTTAAGTTCCAGCCTCTCCTGCAGCTTTCCCATTTTACTGCTGTGAGTGTAGATGGTGACTTCTGCCCCAGCCAAAGAGTCAAGGAAAAGGCAGGGACTGGCAGGAAATCAAGACAGCTTCCTGCAAGGCATTAGCCAGCAGAGTGTACCTGGCAAATCCAGGAACGTAAGCATGGAGAAGGCACCATATTTGTTGTGAGTCTGTTCCCCACCCGAGAGAGACACAACGGCTGCCATGCATACAGTGGGATATTTCAGAGGGGTATTTCCATATGTTATGAAAAACACTCAGATGGGTGCTTGTCTGAAATCAGGTGAGCTTGACCCCATGCCAGATCCAATGCTTAGTAGCACACTCAATGGCCTGAAGAATAACTAATCCTTTCTCCTACCCAGGATTTGACTACTTTATACCACAATTACTTTATTTCACTGACACCTCAGACATCACTGGAACCTTAGGATCTAGCCCTTAGTGAGCAGAATGGTTCAGTTGCCCACTCTAGGAAAAAATAAGAAACTTGCTAACAGTCTATGTTACCATTCAAATTTCTAAAAAACAATTAATTAAAACAAGGAAAACTAATTTATCCCATTTTAATATTTCACCCGAGGGGAAAAAAATTAAACAATAGTTGCAGAAACACATTTTTGCTACATATTTCAATTTTACTGGTGAAGTTATCAGTCTTTCAGTAACATTTAAACTGTTCCAATATTTCCAAATTATTTTTATCAATAAGACTTTTATTTCATACTAGGAGCAGAAGAATAAAGACACAAATTATCAACACTCTTCCCTCCCCAAAAAACCCAGCTTATACTTTCATATAATTCTAAAATTACCTTGCTTGGAAATATCAGAAAGTAAACACTTTTATCTCAAATGAAACAAAAAACAGGCTTATGAAGTGTATGAGATCACATAGTGTAATAAGTGATTTATCCATTTTTAGAAATGTAACATAAAAACTTCTGTAATCAGCACCTTTGGGTTTTTGCTACACTAGGAGTCAGAGAAACTTGAAACTACACAGCATTTGTTGTTGATGGCAATTCAGTGTTATTGTAATTTGAATGAGATAAATCACTGGGAGAAAAGGGAGGGTTATCTTATCAGTAATCAAAATACAATTGGAACAGAGCCCCTCACAGCTGTTCAATCAGTCCTAGCTTTCATCCTCTTCATCTACTTTATCATAACAGTTGCCAATCACCTGGTTTCACTGAACTGTACTGGAAGGAGAAAGAAAACAGAACCATATTTGTTTTTAAGTAAAACTTTTTTTTCTGAGAGAACATGTAGTTCAGAAACACAGTTCAGGGAATTATTAAAATGTATCAATTAGAAGTAACTAGGACAAGATATACAGCTTTTTGTGCACTCATGATGTAAACTAAGCATTTTAAAAATGAAACACTCCTGCCTACCTTCCACTGCAGCAAAGAAAACTTGAGGGCCATGAGCATACTTTGATTAAAACCAGATACTTGGAAGGAGGAATGTTACACCAATGTTTTGTTTCAGTTGCACCAGTATAAGCATGGAATCCCTTGACTTCAAAATACTGATGCATATGTTTTTTATACTGTAAAACTGAGAGAAGATTTTAGCTCATTAATGTCAGCACCATTTAACTACATGACAGCCCTTAAAGTGTTTTTGGTTTGAATAATTGAAGGGGTCACATGATATTTCAAAGATATAAAACATTTAGGCTTTTAAAGCCAACCTGTTTTTTCTTTATTATTTACATTATTTGTCCTTTTTGTGTCTGAAAGTGAATCCGGATTATCCCTATTGGTCAGTTGTTTTCTTATAAAATATGAGAAATATTAACCTCTGAGCTAAACAAAGTCTTGTAAAGCTTGATTTCATATATTTGAAAATTTACTGTAACATCCAATATTATAGATTAGGCTTTGTGAGAAAGGTTATGGCACATATTTAACTGTGAATTTCACAGGTAGTTAAGTACAACATTGTTACAAAATCACTGATATATATTACCTGTATTACCTATAGCTCTTTTTGTGTGTGTGTGATGAATCAAATGGCAAGAAAGAGATGGCAAAAAGAGACCATGATCTGGTTTTACTAAGGTGTTATCTGTCTAAGGGAAAATTTATCTGCCTTGAGATTTGAGTAGGTATCATCTTTGTACCTCCCACTTGTGCTGGTATAAGAAATGCTCAGGAGAAACAATGAACATCCAGATGTTAAGGACATCTGTAACTCTCAAAGTTCTCTAAAATGTGGCAAAATATTATGGCAAAATACTGATCTAATGCAAAGTTTGTAAGCATGCTAACTCAAACAGCAGAAACACTGTAGGCATATTAACTCAGCCTCTGAGCTCGGTTAGCCCAGTGTGGCACTGCATGACCCTGCATTGCACCATCTGAGCTAGCACAGGTAAACAGCCATCTAAAACCCATTCATTAAGTAACTTGGTTATCAGATCTAGTTAGAAGTTAATCAATTTTCAACTATTTGTATCATACTTCTGGGAAGTTGGTCTTCAGCGAGCAGAACCGGTACTGGTTATCAGGAAAGTAAAATTGTGGGTAGGTGTCACTTCAAGCACCTTATCTATAAACAGAACCAGTTTGTCTCATTAAATATCATATCACAGAGGCATAAACACCTTTGTAACGACTAATGCACAGACAGTTGTTTTCCCAGGGCACAGATGTATTTCATTTGGACAAGCAGGAATGAGACTGGAAGACTTTTACATCCTGTCCTCTGCACAGCCTGTCTACATGTTGGATCCAAGCTTAGCATGGAGTACAGTTTTTCCAATTCATGAACTTTTTCTCCCAGAACAAAAGCAAAGCAGGAAGAGCTGTTGCTCTCTGCAGGCACACCTACTTGCTCAAAACATTGACCACGCTGCAGTATAGGTGCACCTGAGTTATCCTGGAACTCACTTAGGTACTCATAGTGTCTTTACAACACTGCCTAAGAGGCCAGCAAAGATTAATTGATTTTGCTCTTCATCTAATTGTGCCTCAATGAAGCTGCATGTTGAATGACTAGGGTGTTACCTCAGGCTTAGCAGGCAAGCTACTTTGAAGTTAGCCTAAGGGATGTGATTATACAGTGTCATAATCAAGACAGTGAAAGTCAGAAAGACTCAATGCAAAGACTAAATGTCTGCATGATGACTTTTGCACAAGTACAATCTGAGAAGTGTTAGGGTTTTTTATTTATTATTATTAAAGTCAGCTCATCTTCCAAACAATCATTATTTCTGAGTAAAAACTTTGCAGATGAAAATGAAACTATTTTGGATAATCCCAAAACCTGTCACGATGTTTGGGGACTATTAAGTAACAAACTACTTAAATACAATGGTGTTTTAGAAAATTCCCTTCTGAAAAGTTGGCCTAGTGAGGTCAGTTCATTTTTTTCTTATCATTCATTTCTTATTAACAGTGCCCTTTATTCTAAACTCCTAACAACTGAACCTGATAATCAAAAATCCAGTCAGTGTCTTTGTGATTCACACAGCATGGACAATTAGGAGTCACAACAATGTCCATATGTGCATTGGAGATGCAGTTATGACAAAACCCTTCCTCCTGCAAATGTAATCCTTTTCCAGGGCAAAAGTATGAAAGTATTTTCTAACTCTTAAAGAAGTCTTGGTTTCAGGTATCAAACCAACGTACTTCAAAAACAAGTGAGCTCATTTGGAAGAATTAATAAATATGTACTATGTTTTGTAGGGATATCAGGAGAAATTTTTTAAAATACCAGTGTTTTTATTTTCAAGTGTGACTTTGCTATTTGACAACCAAGTTACCAATGGCTCTTGATGAGACTAATGTGGTAGGTCAAATTTGAGACAGTGTGAGACTGAGGGTGACCTGCAGCAGGTGAGCCATCAGTGATGTAGGGGGAAATCCAGCAGAGGTAGACTTGATCTCAAATTAAACAAGCTTTAAACTGATAGTAGGCAGGTTTAGATTAGATATTAGCAAGGAATTCTTTGCTGTGAAGGTAGTAAGACACTGGCCCAGGTTGCCCAGAGAAGTTGTGGATGACCCATCCCTGAAACTGTTCAGGGCCAGGTTGGATGGGCCTTTGAGCAACCTGGTCTAGTGGAAGGTGTTCCTGCTCATGGCAAGGTTTTGGAACTTGATGATCTATAAGGTCCCTTCCAACCCAAACCGGTCCATGCTTCTAAGTTTTTCTCTGATGTATTTTATTCTATTTTTGTTACTGAACTGACAATATAAACCTACACAAATTATTTACTAAGGTGAAGTATTTAATATCACAATAGGGTTAGGAAGCTTCCCTGGAAATTTAGTTGCATATGCAAAATGGCAAACTAGAGTAAGTAACACTTGCATTTTCAGCAGATCTGTGATGGAAAACACATCTGATCTGCTTCAAAAAAGGTCTTTTTATGCTTTCAAATCATGTATGAAACTCTTGTCTCTATCTGTGTAAAAACTCTTCAAAGTCCTCTGATTAATAAGATGTAAAAAAGGCTTTGGGTTAGTTCTCCTAGTAGGTAAATCATTATAATCATTATAATTTATACAGCAGCTGGCTTAGATGGACTGCGTCCAAGTTTTCTTATATGGGTACAAATCAGTGACCTCATATTTTTAATTTCAGACATAGCTATCAACACTCCTTCTGTTAAAATTTGTTTTTCCAGAGTGGATCCTCCCTTTACTTTGATCATGTATCCAGCACTTTGAGGAACTGTCTTTTAACATTAATAGAATGAATGAGTAAAATTCATGCTTGGATTTACATCCTTCTCTCTTCTGATAGCTCTTGTTTCTTCCAATCAATAAGAGAGTTTTGGATGAATATCAGCAAGGGGCTGAAAACAGCAACTGCAGTTAAACAGTCTGTGTAGCTCACATACAGATATACACAGCTCTGCTGTGTACTTTAATTGCAGCAAAATAAAGCTGGGACTTCTTCTAACCACTGACCCTCCTTGCACAGACTTCTGTGCCAAAATAGAGTAAGTGATGATGCCTGATTTTGCTCTTAATTTACCCTAACGAAAATCAATGGAATTATACCATGGAAAAGATTCTAAACACTGTGGTTGTGAAATGTGTGGAATATATTTAGTGTCCATTAGAATAAAAAGCACTTCAAATTAGTAAACATTATTTATCAAGTTTTTCCTACGATTATTTATCAAATGTACCTACAAACTTATGTGCATTAAAAAGGAATTTTCAGCTTTTCCAAATGTCGTAAACGTAATTATTAATCAAACAGCAGCAAAAACCCTCATACCGTTTCTCAACTCAAAGTGAATTTTCTGATGCTGAATAGCACTCTATCAAACAAAGTTTTAAATTTTCTTCAAGTTACACAAACCAAACTAGTTCTACTTGCACTGTCTTTTTAATTATTACACATTCAAATAAGGAACAAGAAATTTCTCATTAATTGCTACATTCAAAATGGAAAATAAACCTTTTATATAATTTTTACATTAATTTTCTGGATTCTGGGCTGGGAGGAGTGCATTCCTACCTGAAATTTCATGACATAGAAGTAAACTTGAACTATAATTCTGACAACACCAGGAAATTACAGTGTAAAGAGCTTTAATAGTTTTAAAATCTCCCAAAAAAGTCTTAATCCAGTTCACACAACACACAGTTAAAGCTGTAGAAATTCCTGACATGGGATGCTGTAAATGGTAAAATTTTTTATAGTTTCAAGGGGCAAAGTGATAAAATCAAGAAAAAGAAATCCTTAAGAGGCTATTAAATTTAGAGACACAGCCTCTAGTTCACCAAGTTCCTGAAATTCAAATTGTAGGAAACTTAGAGAGTATTCTGGGGAATTATCATTCTCTGACTGACCTAACCCTGTTATCTTCTACAATGGAGAATCCCTGTTACGGAAACCCTATATTATGTGTTTGCTTTGGCTGTGGTTGGAGACAGCATATTTCCCTCCTAGTCACTTGTGGATAAAAGTGCAGCCATGACCTGAGTCTTGACGAGGAAAGTGAAGATACAAGACTTGAAATCTAATTCAGCAAAATGACTGCTGCAACTCCCTTCTCAGCTGGCCTATGCTCTGTGCCTGCCCACAGCACCTCCCTCACCCATCCTCCTCCCCAGTCCATCTCCCCTCCTCAAAGCCTTTGGGGCCTCCCTGGGTGAGTGGAAGTATTTGCAAACAGCATCACTTCATGCTGATTGAACCCAGCTTCTGTAACAGCATTTCAACCTCTAATACCTTCTAAATGCCTTTTTGTTTTGAAATAACTTGCCCATATTTGATCTTTTAAGTGAACACCAGAAAGACCCATCTGCAATTTCCAGTAGAGACGGAGGAGGGAAAGTGACTGGATTACCAATAGCACTCAGGTAGCACCTCCTGGCTGGATGGCCTTAATGCATGAGGAGGTTTGGATACAACTTCATGGTCCTTGACCTTAGAGCACAAGTTCATTTGCTTAAAGACATGTCAGTGTAAATATATTTGGATTTGTTTGAACACCAAATCACCTGGTGCATGAGCCTCTATTCAGAGCAGCCTCAGAAGGGAATTCAGAGATAACTGAAAGTAACTTTAGGATGTTTTGACTCCAAGCACACTCGGCCAGTCCCACCTGAACTGGCTTGTAGCAGTTTCCTGGTGGCTGCTGTCAGCTGATATGGCCCAAATATAGCATGTCCAGCCACATCTCCTCCCACCTCCTGCAGCAAATGTCAGGAAGAAGGGGTGACATGCACACAAGTTACAACTCACAAAAAAAAAAAAAAAAAGAAGAAAATACTATTCCAAAAGCAACAAAACCAAGCAATGTGTTTTTCAATGAAATTAACTTGGAGGGGAGGGGGGAAAAGCTGGCGTGGCTACCTACCATGCCAAAAATCCATCTGTTTCCATTTTCTTTTCGTTATTCTTTTCCTCTCTCTTTGAACTAGCACAAAGGAGATCTAGTCCACACCACTGATCCTAGGTGTCTTGTCAATCTAAATAAATGATAGCTCTTTCTTGCATCAACACAATAGCATCATTATCCTCAGTGTTAGCATCAGGAGAGAAAAATAATGGAAGTTTTATGTTTCTGAAGCTCCAGTGGAATATAAATGAGAACCATTATATCATTTTTTGCTCCAGCCACAAAAAATACACTTTTCTTACCACGACAGAAATCAGAGATCACATTCGTGTCATTTACTTTGTGTCCCTCTCAGAACAAACACCTTTAGAGAATGATCTATAGAATGAAGGTATTAGTGAAGTGGTCCAGGCACACTGAAATGGAAAGCAGGGTTTGCCTTCTCATCTGTGTTAGGTAAAATGAGAACTACCACACTGTAAGAATTTCTGCAAAATGTACTCTAAATTTTAACTTATTTCATTTTTTTCACACTCTACATTTCTTTGCACTTTGTATGCTTTAAAACAGGACCATTTTTCACCTGAATTTAGGAAACATTATCCATTGGCACCAAATCGCCACGCCTGCACAATGAGTTTAATAAATTTCTTGCGCACATTGTGTAGCTTCAGTATAATTTTGGTTTATGTAAAGGGCACATTAAAAATTGGAATGTTGTGGGGGAAAAGGCAGGGCACTTTCCAGTTACCCTTCCAGACCCAATGATATTATTCATTCTCAGCAGCTCCGCTTAGTTACTCTACTAATTTCCCTCCAAAAGAATGCTCCTTTGGGTGCAGTATTCAAGTGTATATGTATGTCAACTGCTGCACAGGCTTCCAAATGCCCACACTGATCCAAGATACCATGAGTCACTGTTGACAGATGAGGAACATTCACACAAAATCCCCACTGAAAGTTAACGGAGAACTCACATTTTTCCTTGGTCATACACTAACACGTTGTGGTTAATGGTATACTCCAGAGATTTGGGGAAAAAATTTAAAAAATTAAAGTAACAATTCATCTAAAATTGAACAGGACACTGATTCAGTGTTTCCAAATTAAAGCAACACTGAGTGGTTCGAAATAAGTTCTAAAGACAGATTTCAGCTGACTAGAAACTGGTATAACTACAGCTCTATTGCTTTGAGTAAACTCAAATTAATCTACAGCAGATGTGGATATAACTTAAACTCTTTAAGTGAACTGTACTAAGTGTGTCTTTAAAACTCCTTATTGTCTAGCAAGATTTTGATTTGATCTGCAATAAACTAATTTCACAATAAAGTTCCTACATGTTTATAATGTTTGAAGACTAAGTAATACCCAAGAAAGGCATTACAAAGCAGCATCATGACATTCTGTTGTTATTCTAAGATAGCTGGGGAAATGACTCCTTATCCTGATGATGAAGAGGTTTCCTATTGACACATACATATTGGAAAACCTTCAAGAACAGATATCTCACGGTCTTGAAAATAGTGAATCCTGACCCTCCACGGAGCATTACTAATCAGTGTACAACAAATACACTACTTTTTCCAAAGTTTTCAAAAGTTATTTCAACCTTTTTTGTTTCCTGTAATGTCAAATAAATAGTCAAAGTCTTTTGTTTTATTTTTTCCAAATGTAATTCCAGCAGCAGCTGACATGGTTTCAAGTATAATGGCAAACACTTGGGTATATTCCACTAGCCTAATTATGAAAGGCATCAGGGTAGATGTGTTTTCTTTTTGTAGCCACTAATACTAATTTGACCTTCTGGGGAAACAATTTGAAAATGTCAACATTTGCATGCCTGAATCCTGCTATGAACTAAAAGGACTCGTGTGCAGAGGTCCTGCCTCAAGCTGTGACACACTGCTTACCTCCTCGGAGGGAGTTAACACATTAATTTGAACAAATGAAATTAGAACAGCCAACTCTCCACGGTGGGCAGAGGAAAAGTACCCTGACCATAGTGGCTGACTGCAGTTTAAGTGGAATATTGCTTAATTAAACTATTGTACGACAGCTGCAAAAGGAGTGCATAAACACCCCACAAAAGAAGAGGTCTCCAAGCTTGGAGCTATATACCAAAGTATTACTGAGTTCCTTAAAAGGAAAGTTACTGTTGCCCTTTTTAGAAGTAAAACTTTGAGATTTAAGAGAATAATTTACACGTTTGCTGCTTTCTGCAGATGTATATTCCAGAAAGCACTCCTGAGATTCAGATGCTAACAAGTTTGAACAGGAATCTGGTAGAAAGGTCTGCAAGCTGAGGAAGCTTGCATCTGCTGCACTGCTCAGTTCAACCAGTTCGTGACCCTTGAGGTCTAATCCAAAGCCAAGCAAAGGCAGTGGGATTTTACTGATTGTGCTGAAAACTGTATCAAGCCAATGGATTAAGGGTATGATTCCTACAGGACCTATGTTTTCAGGAACTTCCTCCAAAACATTTACCCTTATAACCCCAGAAACATTTTTTAAAAAGTATGTACTTTAAGCTAAAACACAGGGTCCCGATGGATGTCACTAGGTAACACTCTTATGCACAGTGCTCCAAATATATTCCTTATTTTATGATTAAATGTTCAAGCCGACATGCTTTCACAATGATCTCTGTAGGGAAAATATAAGCACTGGGAGTTTTCTATTTTGCCTTAGTCTAACTCATTTGAGTTGAGAGCAGGCTTTAGGAAGTGGAATTTGGTGTTGGTTCATGCATGTTCTGTGCGTGTCCCACTGTCTCCCATGCTATTTGAGAACTCTGTTTCAGAATACTGCTAAAATAACAAATGGTATGCACTACACTGAACATGAATACCTGACCTGGGCCCAAGTTTTTGTTATGTCACAAAGCAGTTTGCCTAAAATAAGCGTTATGTAGGTCAGTGGAAGTCGTGAGGTCCCCCTGAGGATCTCAACAAAAAGACTGTCTGTCTCTATTTAAGAAGATAAATTAATTAAATCCCATTTTATTCTGCAAAAGAGATCTCACCATTAAGCTAGATTGCAGTATTTTAACCATAGGTTTTCATTCATTACCATGACTTAGATTAATATATATATTTTTGGTATGTTATCCTTACTTTGTTTAGTGTGCAGAATGGATGAAACACCAAATTTCTCTCTTTTTGAGCTTTTCAGTATTTGCCCTAATGACTACATAGCCTTCAAATGCTGGTCTGGAGGAGAAAATTATTAAATTGCTTTTCATCTATACACTATGGTAAAAATCAGAAAAATTATTCAATACAAAATAAGCTGTTATAATTTCTAATTTATGTAGGCACAAGAGGAAAGCAAACAAAAATACCTTAAAATAATAGGCATTTGATTTGACTCAACAAGCCCTGATCTTCAAGAGTAGAAGAGGAATCAATCACCTTAACCTTTTTGTCCCCTGCCTCACTCATCAAACAGAGTAGAATCTGCACTAAATGAAGCAGGAGTGTTACACACAGATCTCACCTTACTGGTTTACCCAGCCTCACTCTGTGCATCAAGAGATGCAGAAATGCCTTAGAAATAAAGAAAAATATGGTGTAATTAAAGTTTGCATGGTACTTCTGCATATGAAATGGGCTGCTGAATCCTCCAGTTGTGTGAGGAGACAAAGGTTTCCTCTCTGGAATTCAGACTCAATGCTAGACCAGGTACTATGTCACAGATTCACATCCAGAAGTGAATGTGTTGGCCAAAAAGTTTCAAATAGAAAAAAGCAGGACACTCATAACGCAAACTTTCAGTCCAGAGAGTTACACTTTTCAAGAAACTAAACCCATTGATTTATCACAGGAAATACCAGACACAGATAATAAGTGTTCAAATAATAAGGCACTTTCTATGAGGAAATGTATAACTTTTTCTAGTCTTACAAATTAACAAACACACATTTCTACTGAATTCAACAGAATTTAAATCCTGATTTAGATTATACAGGCGAAAATACTTCTGCAAGTCAAAAATATAGACTCTTTAATAATTATATGAACACACTTCACATTTTACTGCGGAGGAAAAGCAGAGTGAAATGGACAACCTGTAGTTTCCTCACATTGGAAACCTCCAGATCTGCATGCACATCCTAATTCCTGTATAATCCTGAGTGGTTTACCTCTTAAAATAAACATACTCTACCTTATGTCCTTACTGGATTACTGTGAGTAGGATGTTTACATAAAGGATATGGCTAAGTATTCACTGAACATAACAAGAGTACGATTCATTCCCATGCATTAGAGCCCATTATAATTTGGTGGCTGTATTTAAATAAACCAACATTTAACTATGCCAGCAATTACTATCTAAAGTTAATACTCTAATTGTGTCCAATCCTTCCCCTCCAGAGTCTGATTCATTGAAATGTTTGTCTGCTCTACCACTACCCATGGAGTGTAAATATGAAGATGAGAATTTTGTGTGAGAGAAAATAAGCATAATTTATTGTCCAGGTGTATTAGACACCAGTTTAGTAAACATTAATATTTTCACAGTTAATAATACTAATTACACTGTGCGTTACCCTTCATGCAAAGATCTGACCACAATCTACTAAACAACAGGACCCAAGTCTCATTGTCAGTCATTTAATTGGGCAGTTCAGAAGTGTTTCAAAATGGAAAAAAGTGTTTTAAAACTTCTTTGTGCTAATTGTGGAATATCTCCACAACATGAAGTAAAAAATCCACCACAATGGTGAGTGCCATTTCAGGCTGACACAGCACCACAAGTTTGAAACTTACTGTGCCTGAGCGAGTAATGTCTGTGGAGAAAAAAAAAAAAGAGATGGCTAAGGGGTGATCTAATTGTTGTCTTTGATTACCTGTTGGGTACAGTGAAATAACAAGAGGTAACATGCACAAGTTGAGTCAGGGAAATACTGAATAGGATATAAAGGGAAAACTCTTAACTTGAACAATAACTAGAGAGGTTACAGAGTCTTCTTCCTTGGATACCGTCAAAACTTGACAGAATCAGACACAAAACCTCTGATCTAATTCTGAATACAGTCTTGCTTTGAGCAGGAGGTTGAATTAGACTCTTCCAATCACAATTTTTTCCCTATGAATTAAATGTACTGATTTATCTTTGATAAGTTAGGACCTAACAAAAAAATAACAGGACATTGCAGGTACATTCCTCCTGTTACTAAAAAAAACCCAAAACACCCCCCCAAAACCCCACCAAACAAAACCAAACCCAGACAAACAACCAAAACTTATTAATCTCTCTTAAAGCTGATTTTTCCTGACGTATTCCTGAGGGTAAGAATTTCCTTACTGTAAGCAAGAGCAGAAAGCAAGCAACTGGCAACAGGAGATAACGGCACATATTGGTTCTTGTAGAACAGGTGGGGGATACAATGGAGCATAAATACTACTGCTTCTGGATTACTGGTCAAATGAGGATCCATAGCTCTCCCTGAAAGAGGGAAGACTGAAATATCAAATGTATTGTAGTATATGCATGTCAGATATGTCAGATACAGGAATTCAGATGCAATTTTGGCAAGATTCTCAGACAGCATAAGCATATGCAAGATAGTTGTGCGGATCTAATCTACTAATCATGTTTTTATTTCTTGTTCTCATATATTCTCAACACAATCTCTTTTTCAGTAAAAGCATTTATAAATCTTGCAAACATGAACAGGCAATAGTTCCTCTGGATTGATATTTTCTACAAAATAGTCCTCCATTTCTTTCATCTAAATTTAGTCTTTAGGTAGAAAGAACACAAAACATATTGCTACTGCTGTTGTTAGCCTTTATTGTATTCCCACATTAAAGGCCCCCATGAAAAATTTTCATGAGACAATGTGGTAAATATCATATAAAGGGGGTACAGGTAATCATCACCTTAATGGTGATTAAAAAGCAATCTCAACACAATGAACAAATCTGGGTCCTTTTGACTTCACCATTCCCCAAATCTCACTCTAGCTGCTGGACAGCATGTGCATCACAGCCATAAAGAGCACATTGAGACTTAACAAACATGGTTTCATAGTCCATTTTGGAGAAGAATAGACTGGAAGAAACACTGAAGGTATTTACTGAGTTCAGAGTGTAGTATGTTGTGGCTATTTAAGAAACAAGGGAATGTTGATATAGAAAGACAAAAGAACTGCAGTGTTAAAAGCAACTCCTTTTCCTTTTATGGCCTGTTACTACTGCATGGCTGAACATTGCCACTAACTCTGTATTTTCAGAACATACTGAATTTAAGAAAACTCTTTTGTTCCACTTGCAGCCCACATGCTGACACAGCATCTCATCTCCTATTGTTCTGACTTAACTATTATCGGATACATTTGATGTGCTGAAAGACAAAAAGCACAAAGATTCCAGTTACCTTAGAGATAGCAAAAGAAGAATTACTTAGCAAAAGAACATCTAGCCGAGAAGAGATTGTTTCTGGCAGTTTCACTCTGGTGTGTGTGTTAGACCCACAAATGTGAGTTCAGACCCTGTAACCCAGGAGTCTTTGTTGGGGCTCTGCTGTGCCCTGGATGATCTCACCCTCTCCTGACTCCCACACACAGAGGTATACAGGGAAGAGCAAGCTCAACCAGTCTGAAATTCCTCTGACAGTTCAGACTCCAGAGAGATTCTGTAGCAGTGGAAGCACAGCTCACAGCAACAGTTAGAGAGAGATGTTTTGAAGAAACAGATTTATTCAAGGTTAATAAATGTTTCTACTGTCATTTTCCATGGATGGTAATTCTAGTGATGAGCAGTGACCTCACAATGGAAAACTGGCTGCTAAAAAGTCTGCAGCATCTGATAAGTTACAGTGCTAGGCAAAAAGAGGATTGATTCTCATTTAGTTCCCCTGAAAATTTTTGAGACAGCTGCTTCTCAAAATCTGAGCCCTTAAAGCTCCAGCCTTGTCTGGGATAGACATAAACAAGCTGTACTTCATCAGTATTGCATCAACTTAACTTGTATCAACAATCTGGTGAAGCTCTCAAGAAGTAATGTTCTAGTAAATTAATTTAAAAATAAATAAAATTGTGTTGCTTGATTTCCCCATTGGCAAGTAAGTTCCATGGGTGTGGCAAAAAATGTGAAGTAGACGGCCTGACAAATATTATCAAAATCTGTGATGTTTTGTTGAGAAACAGAATAGGGCATGAGCTGACATCATCATTAGGATCACAGCAGAAATGAGGAATCTCCACGGCTCCTCAAACGATCATTTTACCTACTGAAAAGGAAATTTCGATGAATACATGGTTTAAAAAAGTAAATTGCTAGAGAGAAAAAGTTCTTTTACCAGAAAAATATTGTACTGAGGTTCCAGGAAAGACACGCATTCTTAGCTGGGTTCCTGAACACAGGATATCAAATGAAGGCAGGAGGAAATAAAGCCTGACTCTGCATGATATGTGCCAACTGTGGTCTCATAAAGCCAAGAAATCTTGGAATGCTTTGAGTATGTAAAATTTTTAGAGCTCTAATAAGGCACACCTAAGCTCCTCTTTACCACATTTAAAGATATGTGCCACAGAAGGTAGATTTTGCTATGCATTTTAGTTTATTCCAGTAACCTGTAATTAAAATGCACTCATGTGGAGGAGAGCAGAGCACTCAGTTCGCCTGTTCAGATTCCTCTGAATTACTCCTCCATACTGTTCCAAAGGGCACAAAATATAGCAATGTTCTTGAATTATTCTGAAGTAAGTTGGCTAACAAGAGTAAATGACACTGCTATGTCTGCCTTGTTGAAAACAAATATTCTTATATATCCTACAGATGTTCTTCCTCAATTTCTTGACTTACTGGAGTGTCTGTCTGCACCAGCTGTCTTGCTTCAGCATCTCCACAACTCTGAGCCAGAATGAGAAACAAACCTGTCTCTACTATTAATAAGATTTATTTTCATTTTACCTAACTAAGCAGTGCAATAAAAGAGAAAACTGTAAGAATTAAACTCCTGCCATACCAGATACACTAGCTACAATAACCTTACTGTCCACCCTGCTATTCAGGTATTGGTATGAAAAGTCATATTGTATGCAGAGAAGTCAAAATGAGCTATGACAGTATGAAGGAACTGAGGGAATGTTGGTTTCACTCCATCCACTTTGTGTGCAGGAAGAGGTGATGTTACCCAGAAGCCAGACACAGTCCCAGCAGTGCCAGAATAATCAGATCTTATATATACAGTATCTGTGAACCAGAGGTGGAGTATGGATAGCCAGTCATTTGGAACAGTCATGTGCCAAACAATTCTAGTAGCACAATACAAAAAAAAAAAGCATGGAATCAAAATACACACTGTGTGGTATCAAAACAAAGGAGGACTAGGAAAATGTTCAAATACCTCAAGTTTTACAAGGAATCCAGTTACATTTTTATTAAAAATAATAATAATATAGAATTATAATAAAATTAAATGCTGTCTGCCTTTAAGGCAAGGAATTTAGCTTGTATGTCATCCAGGAGTCAGAATATCAGTACAAAACATGTATAATTATCCTTTCCCAGTCAGAAGCTGGGCTGGCACTTTCTGTACTAGCTGATCTCTTGTAATCTTTACAATCATTTTTTGCTAGAGTATATTGGAGTACTGATCCCTAAATACACACACTGGTTGTCAACTATGGCAACATCCTATTGCTGACTTGGACTATTGAATGGGAGGCTACAGAAAAGGCTGACACAGACTCTCTCTGAAGTGTCCAGTGACAAGAGGCAACATAGCGAATTTTGATTAGAAATCAGGGCAAACATCTTCAGCATGAAGGTGGTCAAACACTGGCACAGAGGCCTAGAGGAGCTGCAGAATTTCCAACTTGGAAGATACTAAAAAGTTGCCTGGACAGAGCTGCAAATGACCTGATTTAGTCAGCCCTGCTTGGGGCAGGGGTTGGATATTAAACTCGATGACCTTCAGAAGCCCCTTCCAACCTAAATTACTTTAATTCTACAATAACTGACAAACCTGCCCGGTGTCACTATCTATAAGGGTAAAAGCAAAGGCTTAGGATCATATAGATCTCTCATATCCAGTTTCCCATGAAGTTACTCATATTCTCTTTTTAACAGCTAAAGCAGTTTTCACACAAGCATTCAAACCTATATGTATATGTATACATATATTTATATATATCCCACCACTTCTACAGCAGTCTACATGGTAAATTTCTTTCCTCAAGTAGGAAGGTGCAATGATGAATTAGGGGTTTCTGTTGGGGCACATAAGCACCTAAAACAGAATCAGTGAGGTTACAAAACAAGTAAAAATATCCAAGATAATGGCAGTGTATGTTTGCTATGTGTTATGCAGCTGAGAGTAGAAACTCTAAGACTTATCCCACTTAATCCCACTTAAAGCGAGAGATCTTGTAATTCAGAGAAAAGTATTGCAACTAGTTAGAATTAGAAATTGAGATAAAACTAAAACAAAATTTTTCTTTGGTTTTCTGTCAGTGAAAACTCCAGTACTTTTGCTGCTGCTGTTGTTGTTGAAATAGAGATCTCAGGAGCACAGGAACACTGTGGGGGTGGATACAGAGAAAGTGGCAACCGTAGACACAACTTCAAGCAAGCAGGTTCAAACTTAGCGACCTGTGTAGGAAGATAAATGAGACTTCAAGAGAAAACAGCACTGTTGGCATGAGGATGTTGTTAGGTGCAGCAGGCAAGCACTCTCGGTGCTGATAAATTGGTAGCTGACAAAGAGCTACATCTTATAATGATGACTATGTAAAGCCATGATATATTTTTCCTACTAGTTCTTTGTCTTTCATCGTATCCATTTGATAAATCCTAAATGCACTTTGTGCTCTGTTTGAAATCAGAGAGGAAAAACAACAGGCACTTATCAATCCCATTATTTTATCTCTCAATTATCCTTAATTTAATAATTTTATTATTTTCACTTCTGTTTTAACTTTAAGGGCTTCTCTTGCAAACACTATTTTTTCAGGTGGTTTAGGTTACCAATAATTTTCAGTAAGAGTGATTTTCCATCTTTTTTTTCCTTTTCTTTTTTTTTTTTTCTGAAAGTTCTTCTCTATATCATTATTTTGTCTAATCATCAGCCTTCCTGGAAATATTAATCATTATGTCCACTAGACTTTCAGAATAACCTGCGTCAAGTTTCTTTAAATTGCTTCTCTGTTTATTTTAGCCACAGTCTGAATAAAATTATTTGAATAAACAGGTCTGAAGCATATCCTGAATTGTACAGTTGGGATATGAACCTGAAATCCAACATAATTCCTGGCATTATAGTAATAGTATTTAGTAGAAAGAAAGAATTGTATTAAATTATAAGTGCATGTGGAAAGGTATTCTGTACAGCTAGATCTATTTTCCCTAGTAAAATACATTTTTTTATCCTTTATTTCTTATACAAAAGGGCATGAGTCTCATCTGGGAAGAACTATGAGAGTTTTGCCATGGTATTTTTTGGCTGATAATATACTCCATCTTTTGCATGTCATTTAGAACTAGGTTAGCTGAAACTATCAACTTAATGACACCAGGATGTGAAATTTAATGATATCATGTTATGTAAAAAACCCAACGAGATTAAGATTACAGGATATCTAGTCTTTAACCAATGTTTCTTAAATACTGTAGGGCTTTGTGGGACATGGAACTTCAATGGCTAAATTACCTACATCCAACATATTCCAGTTTAGACCAGAAGAGTGATCACAGTTTGGAAGCCCCAGCGAGAAGTTTCCAAACTCTCTCATTTACCATCATTTCTTTGCAATATGTGGTATGAAGCTCTCTGTGTAAGCCTATCAGAGAGGGATGGACATCACCTTGATGAACAAGCACGTGTGGTCCTTACTACTGCTCTATTTCGGACCTCCAAGAAAGTTTCTGCATTAATGATTTTAGTTTTCATTTGGTCCTGTATTGAGCAAAGTACTCTGATCTGAAACCTTGTATTCTGAAGACTCATGTATATCATGTATATCTGTATCTCTACAGGAACAGAAGGTGTTAATGAGAGCACAGTTGTAGTTCTAGGAGCTCACAAAACTGCCATAATTATTTTGGTGGTTCAGGGAACACCCAAGAACATTTTGAGATATCAGTAGATTAATATGGCTTGGCATGGAAAGTGCTTTGACTCCTGGTCTGTGTTTGTGCAAGTGGCTCAGCCTGCTCTGTACAAGGAATGAGCTGGATAGAGCTGTGGCAAGGACAGTCACACGTGTTAGGTTCTAGCTATTGCCTATAATTAAAAACCAACTGGCCTGATATTTGTCTCTTAAAGTAACGGCTACAAAAGTGCTGGCACTAATAGCTCACACAGTATTTACTGTTTCACATTTTACAGGTTTAGAAAACAAAAGGGTTGCCTAGCTAAACAAAACCAGTGTAAGAAATAAGCCAACATATTCTGAATAACAACATAAAATCAGTTTAGTTGAAATACAGAATAGTTTCGTTTTGCTCATTGAGTGCTATTGAATTTTTGGCATGGAAGAATAATAAAAAAAAGAGCAGATGGTGACAGAAATAAATTAAGCTGCTGCTGATGGAATACAATATCACACTGAATTATAAAGAATGATGAACAGAAATCCCTTTAAACAGCCTCTTACACTCAGTATAAGAGATTCATATTGTTGAAGTTCATATCTTATTAATTTGGTTTATACTCTAGTTTTTTAGAGTTTTTTCTTTCAATAGAGACTGACATGAATTCAAAACAAAAATCCAAGGCAATGTACAAGAGATGCAAAAGTGCCCTTTTCACTGTCTTCAACGACAAGCCTGAGGTTCAAGCAATGTTCTAAAATGTATAGTACTGTAAAATCAATCAAATAAAAACTTTACACTTTCCTTTCTTAAGAGTCCTTATTCCTTACTGTAGATTTGAAAGAGTGTGTATATGTGTGTATGGCCAAAGCCTTGACTACATTTTTCAATTCTTCCAGTTTTAATAAAAACGTTCTCTTTCTTCTCAAGATTTTGCTTTGTTTATATCCTCAATCTTTAAGAATAATAAACTGCTACTGTTAAAAAAAACAAAGTATTTAAGAAAAGATATTTGGTCATGTGAATGAATAGCCAAGAACTACTGTAAAAGGTATCCCATTTTTAGAAGTAAAATTACAATGCCAAACTTTGTCCTGGTGAAGAGATACATAACTTTTCAGAAATTCACAGTTTAACTGCTTAGTAATAATGCTTCCATTTTTTAATGTGATCTGCATTTGGGTCACAGGCACTTTATCAAATGTGGTAGAGAGGTTTACTTTTCAGATATTGAAAACTGTTTTGCTTCACAATGGTCTCATCTTTCTGTAACTTAATGTTCCCCCAAAACACAGCACTTTGTGGTAAACAGAGTCTAATATCAGAGTGATTGGCTCAAGAGAATTATAGCTCTGTTCTAAGCTAGTGAAGACAAATCCTCTGCAATGTCCATGGTTATCATTCATTATTAATAATATCAATACTTTTCACCCTTCGACCTCCACACATGGTTCAAAGATGATCTAGTCCATTTAACAGTCGAAACACAAAGTTTAATTTGGCTTTGAAGATACAAATCATGGTTTGGGATTCAGCTCCTCTTGCTTAAAACTGGTGTGAAGCCTTGCACTCCACTTCTGAGAGACTGCTACGTTAACCTCTGTGGAAAACTAACATTGTCAAGCACATATGTTCCTTTAGCACCTGCTTTTGATAGAGATATGGAGAATCCAGTCTGGCTTCACTTCGTTATGGATTTTTAAAGCATAGGGCCATGTTCCCAAGGTTTACATTATCCATTTCTACTTTTTGAAAATTATCTAATTTCAAGACCTATTTAGAGAAACTATATTCACATCTACAGGAATATTTTAGGCCTATGTATCTTATTACAAATCACCAGTTCACTATTCTGCTTCTTGCATCATGCGCCGCAGGGATGAGATGATCAATATCAGTCCATATGTATTGCTAGCCCTGACCATTAGTTGACACTTACTTTATCAGGCACCACCAGTAGACACAGGATGACTGGAATAATTTCCAAAACTCTTGGCCTAGGATGCCTGTTTAGAGATAGAATATTTTATCTGTAGTTGAGCCCTACAGTAGTTTCTTATTCTTGAGCGATTTGTATGGGAAAAACATACTGACAACTGCATTACACATCTTAGTGAGCTCACAACTGATCTCTGAGTATGTTTTGTAGATGCACCAAATGCAGCTGGCATAAGGCCATACAGTTCTTGGGAGTTTTGTGATCACACAGAATATTGTAACATACCTACCTATATTTCCTACCAAGTATGACAGACTAACACGTAGTGTAATTTTCCACCACTCATGCAAGAAAATATGATGTTCACTGCATACACAGGATCTTAACAGTGGCTTGAGTGGATTCTGTATCAAACTGCTTTCCCAGACGACTGTAATACGCAGGTTTTTTTCTGCCAGCCCTGTCTAGAATCCTTGTGACCTTCATACTCATCTCATTTGTCCAGCAAAAAAGTTAATAACAGACATCCATGCTGGGAAGCTCCTGCAAGAAAGGTAGCATGATTAAAGAGAGGCCATTTGGGTTATGCAGTGCAAATATTTTTAACTTCAATATATGTCTGGTGCCACTGGACCTGTCTCCTGATTCAGCAAATATGACCTTAAGCCAAACCTACAATGGGAATAGAAATAGCCACCCATATTCTAAGGAAAAATGTGTCAAATTTGTTTGGGGCAGCAGCAGCAGGAGAAAACAAACACCAGCTGGTATAACATAATTACAATTGAGGAGTAGGTGTATATTAACAATTAAGAAACCTGTACTGAATGAACTCTGTAAAACCTTCAATTCTTGAGTCAGAAAGCATCCCATATCTGAGTTCTCTGACAACTAGATATCAAAATATGTTTGCTCTCATCACTCAGACTCTGTAAGGGTCTGTCTGTACATCATCCTTGGAAAATGCTGGACAACATCAGCATTTTGCCAGATCTCTCTGATGAAGGCGGTGAGATGATATCACCTGAAAATCTCTCAGGTAAACAAGTAAGAGGACAAGACAGCAAATTTTTCCTTCAGATGCAAAGAGAATCTCATTGCAAGAGAGATTAGCAGCCCTCTGATCAAGTGTAGTGAAAAATATCAGCAAACTGATATGGCCTACTTCTTCAGGTCAGTGAAAACCGCAACAGTAAGTAAAAGAAACTACTACATAAGAAAAAAAGTTTGGGTAATAAGTTTTCAAGTCTGAAAAGTTTGGTTTGGATTTCTGGCAAAAGGTTCAAGATTTTCCCTTTTTTTTTTATTTTCTCCCCTCTCTCTCTAGTATCTAGGAGACACTGCAATATAATGTACTTGCAATATCTTTATCTTACTTTATAATATATATATTAGAATATATACATGCATATATATGCACTAGAAAGTACAGAGATTACTGTGACATCTGATTAAAAGTGATCTATGAACTATGGACATGATTTAAAAAATGTATAGTGTGGAGTAGAGATGAGAAGAACACGTAACTTCTAAAGGATGAATGAACAATATAATTTTGATATGGTTTATCTCTTAAAAGACAGTACTTTCAAAGGTGTTAAACATCCAATACTTCTGCTGACAAGCTACCTTTGAAAAATGGAGGTTCAGAGCTGCTTTAGAAATATCAAAGGGTATAGATAAAACTGAATATAATTTGAAATCAGTCAATCAAAGATTCTAAAACTTCATTATCACTTTGTCCTGGCTTTGCTTAGAAGAATTGTAAAGAGAGCTGCAGAAGTAAGATGGCAGAGACCAAACTGAGCAGTTATTGGCAAGGAGTCAGTGGCTGAGCTCTAATGGAACATGGTTACTTTACACCTTCCTCTATAACATGATTTGAATCATGCCAGTGGTAGGGAGACTATAAAAAAGGAAGGAAGAGCTGGTACACACATACTCTGGAACAGAACTGTGCAGGATTCAGCTCCCATTCCTGTCTGAAATGCCCTTGTAAATCTGTTGCTAGGTTTGAAATGATTCAGAGTGAATGTTGTTTTCAATGCCTTCTTTTGCTTAGATCCACAGCCATGTTTGGTTTGGAAAAGCTCAATATATTGATATTCTTTTACGATTACAAAAAAGAATTTAAAGACATGATTTGCTGAAAATAAATACACTAATTCTCAGTGTTTATTCTCCTTCTTTATATTTCAACTGTTTCTTCTCAGCTGTCAATCTCAGTAGCATCTGCTAAAGCACCTTATTTTTACTCCTCAAAAATAAAATCAATTATTTTTTAATTTTTCTTTTTGATTTGTTTTTTTTGGGGTTTGCCCATTTAAAACTTGAATAACTCAGGGCTAATGTGGTTGTGTCCTTTTCCCGTGTCTCCCAAGGAGTCACAGTATGACCTTGGCATGACAATTTATTTGACAGCATCTCAGTTTCTGGACTACCTTAGGGCTGACTTGTTAAATGGACTGTCAGGTTTTCCACACAGAAACACTATTTTGCATTGTACAGTGGCATCCAGCCTTCATGAGGAGATTTAATTTCTCCTGACATACAAATAACAGCACAAAAGTACGTAAATGAATGGAAAACTGACCAAAGCAAAATTCATATAATCTCTAAAAGGTATAACAGACACTCAGAGCACTGTCTTTCCTAAAGTTGATAAATTTTCTCCTTATACTAACCTACTTCTGCTTACAATATTATCTGTTTTGTGCTAGAGAGGTCTCCAAACTATTGCCTTGGCAACCAATAAACATTAATCCATGTGAGATTTTCCTCTTGAAATACTTTCTATATTCGAAACGTTATGTAGGAGGTAAATTTCACTGGAACTGGAAAAGATGTGCTGATGATTTGATTCACATTTTTCTGGATTTTGCTACAAAACACAGTCCTGGATGTTTCTTGTGTGACAGCAAATTCACTAGCAGTCCAATGGAAAAGGCTCCATCAGGCTTGCCTGGTCTGTACATTTATCTGCCCCAGAAGACTTGCAGCACCCCGAGCAGTCTAACGAAAGACACGGTGACACAAGACAGTTCACTCCAGGCCCAAAGTAGTTTGTGTAACACCAGGTCCTACACTGCTTAATGTTACCATTCTAAATTCTCAGCTGTCATGCACACTCTGTTTCAGGGGACCAAACCAAGGGCTGCCTTTAGCTGGCAGGGGCCTGTGCAAAAATTGGCCCTTGCATCATTCCTGGATGTTAAAGCATTTTCCAGATTGCATAGCTGTTGATGTATCACTTAGAAGATTTTGACAGAAATGCCACGCAAGCAAATAGTGTCATACCTTGGCCTGTCCCTGTAATAAGGCTGTTGAGCTCAGAAATAGAATGAGCATTGTAACATCAGCTGTAACCAAAGACTGTGGCCTGGTTGTGTAAGGCCCCAAAGTCAATAGGAAGACTCTTACCAAATTTAATAGGCTTCAGATTGCACCTTCATAGAGCAATACTGAGGACTTGAATCCCATCCAGAACCTCATACGGACCAAGGCAGGGGTAAGCAGGCAGAACCAGTTTAAAAGACTTATCAAAGTCCACTGGTATCTTTCCAAAAGCTTGGAACAAGTGTCACAGAAGGGAGAGCAGTAATCCAGGAGGAAGGTGACAGGTTTAGGATGCCTGTGGTGAGGTCACATCCTAACGCTCTTGCACAACGCACACTCGAAAGTCGAGTTATGTGGAGAATATTTTATTCATAAGTGCAAACACTTTGGAGCATTTGTCAATGTGAAATAACACATTGCTCAGGTCTCTGAAGACATGATGTGAACCATAATGTATGTTATTTCAAAATAACACATAACTTGTCACTTATTATTACTGTAATAATCTGTACTGGAATGAATCAACAATGGCAATACGTATTTACGGCAAGGAAGGAGCAACTCTAGCAAAAGAGAAATTCTGGTTTTGTATTCCTTATGGAAAATAAAGGAAACCTTTTGTAAATAAGGACCATTGTTCCAGACTTACCTCCTGAAGAAAGGTTAAACACCTCAGAATGAGTAGATGGTTTCCTTAATATTCAAACTCAACATGGAATTACCTTTTCAGAACTGTTTTCTGTGCCTAGCAACACTCACATATTCATCTATGCCAGAGCCTGGAGGACTGCACAGCTTGTTTTGGAAAACAGTCATTCTTCTTGTGTGACACCTGGAAGTCCCCTGATAATCTATAATGTTCCAGTCGACTGATATGACAAACTACACCTGAAACCACAGATTAAAAATTTAAAAAAAAAAAAAAAGAAAATGCACAAACAAAGCATTTCAGCACCAATCAGAATGAAAATGGGAACAGCAATGTGAGACAAATATGTCCTTTCATATGGGAATGAATGTATGTAACAAATTTGAATAATTTTGCAGCTTTTATATCCAGAGAACTGCACAACATGAAGAAGACATGTGAGGGAAAAATAACTAAAGTAACTAAAATAACTAAATTTCAAGTGACTAAATTTCTTGGTTTTTGAAATTAAGCTGGATATACTGTTAAGTAATTGTTCAAAGGTTTGTTAAAACTCAGTTTTTTATTTCTTTATACCAGAAAGTAAGAGTAAGACATTTTTTTCTTCGTGTTCAGATGTTTGTTTCAGCCTTGAACTAAATACTTGTGTTATTTATCAATTGTACTACTTGTTCTGAAAAGTCCAGATAGAATCTCACTGTGCAAAAACATAACCCTCGCCTACAAAAAAGTACGCAATGTCAATAGAAAATAAAACAATGTTTTCAAAAAGTTTGTACAGACTGGAAGCTGAGCCACAGGGATCTTGTCTGATGTTACTTAAAAAGTTTTAGTAAGATCCTGGAATTTAAGATCATCTACTCATTCACAGGTTTAGCCACAAGACAAATCTTCCTGACATTATTAACATCCTTTAAACATGAAGGCAAACACATATCTCAACTTATCAATGGCTTAAAAAAAATATTCTTTAAAAGTAGAGCAAAGGTTCTGTTAAGCAAACTACAACCAATAACAATATTAATTTTTAAAATAATGTATTAAATTATATTAAAGAATCAGACATACATTTTTAATGCTGTTTTAGCTGCAATAAATGTTGAGAACTATGTTTTGACATTAACACATAGCTGAATGTGTCAAGATGGTTTAGAGCTTCACAACTCACAACAGAGCTTTATGAAGCACTGTTTCTCTGTGACAACATGGTTTCATAGCAGGAATAAGTAAAGCTGAGAAAAGTAAGGAATTTTTTTTGTCTCAAGGGAAATTACAATATTCTAACATCTGTTTTCAAATTAAGACAGTCAAAATGCTGAACTTTAACAGAGTGACAACTTAGAAAAAAAATTAAATCCTGGAATGTGTAATGTTTGCTTTTTATCATTTTATCTATGTTTGTTCTGGTCTGAGTGTCCAACTTTCTTAGGCTTTAAGGGGGAAAAATAGACTCCACAGCCCAACTATGGTCAAGTCATATCCCAAAATCAAGAAGCGAGGAAATGCTTCTGAGTGTGCCCCCTCTCACGTGGCATCCTCTGACACTGAACTGCACCTTATACAAATGATAAACCTGCCTAATCCCTGATTTGGACCTGTTGCCCAGGATTTGAGACTGAACCACATGTTTTTCCTGTCCTTATGCTGATTTCTGAGGTATTCTCAAAGATTTTACTGGGAGTTGAATGTCCTGTGCAGGGAAGAATGGGCATGAAAGCAGTAAAACCACACAAAGCTCTTATAAACCTTGCTGTTACCCGGAACACATAGAGGTTAACACCAGATGAATATAATATTATTGCCTTAGATCATCACCAGAGTCCAAAGTAATGTTTTCATTTGGATAGAACTGGTGGAAAGTTTTGATTAAATGGAAACTTCCTTTTTCATTGACAATTCATTTTGATGAAAAACGCCTGCCTAATCCTTGTAATACAGTACCAGACAGTCCCATAAGGTAAATTATCTGTTTATGCCTGACTTATACAGAATAGTCATCAGCCAGGTTGCTTCAGTGTTTTGCCATTGCAGCTCCAACTTATTTGCCAGCTCTGACTTGAGGAGCCAAATGTGATGGTGAACAGTGCGAACTGGTAAGTCACTTGTTTCACATACACCACAGATCAATTCCTACATGATAGTGCTTTTCCACTTACCACATATGCTGAACTGCATTTGACCTGGTGGTGAAAGGTTTCATTTACCATTACAGTCACTTCAGCTGTGCAGTCTCCAGTCTGTACGCTGATTTATGGATGGATGGATTTGCATATGGCAAACATCCACACAGCTTTGTAAGTTCGCATTTATGCCAATAAATGCAAAGTCAGGGCTATGATAGTAGTATGAGTAATGTTTTTATTAGAAATAGCTCTCTTTGGGTTTTTTGTTGTTGTTGCGGGGTTTGTTTTGTACTGGTTTGTTGGGTTTTTTTTAAATGCATGTAAGGATAACATTCCATTGCAATTCCAGTTTAAGACATAGGGACACTGCTGAAAAAATGACCCTTTATTTCTTCTTATTATTCTTTCTTTTCCTCTCCTTCTTTTCTTTATTTCTTTCTTTCTCATTTTCTTTCTCTCTCTCCTTTCTTTCTCGTCTTCTTTCTTTTCTTTATTTCTTTCTTTCTCATTTTCTTTCTCTCTCTCCTTTCTTTCTCGTCTTCTTTCTTTTTTCTTTCTTTCTTTCTCTGTTTCTTTCTCTCTTTCTTCTGTTCCTTAGCACATGTACACAGGGATCATCTTGTCCCTGGAGGCAGGACCGAGCACAAATCCTGACACTTGGCAAGATGTCCAGGCTGATCTTGGAGATGGAACATAAGAACAGCATTATCCAGCCAGACCAAAAGCCAGTCTAATTCAGTGACTACTGAAGACCAGTCACAGATGATTAAGGAAAGAACTTGAGGACAAAAGAAGACATAATTCCTGATAGGCCTTAGGTCAGAGCTGAAGAAAATTGTGCTGGGTTTTCAGGTGGGGGGGTTTTAGTTTGGTTTAGATTTGTTGTTGCTGTTTGGGTTTGAATTTTTTTGTTTGTTTTCTTTTTTTTTTTTTTTAAATAGCGTTTGATCTCCGTATCTGGCCTAATTACCTGACTACTACACAAGGCTCATGTTTGGGTGGTTTCAGTATCAACACTGCTAACACCCTGTACAAATACTAAACCCCAATGCCCCAGTTTTCAGAAATTTTTACAGTAAGCAAACTGTCACTCTCGCCACAAAGTACACGCTTATCTTCAATTAACATTAACACTGTCTTGATGAAACATCATGACAAATATTCATTCATTCTTTGTTTCCTGGTATGAGCAAAGAAGAAAAGATCCACCTCCCACCCACATTCTGTAACAGATTTAGGAATGCAAGACCTTTCATACTTAAATCATCCACTATGCAACGCAAACGTCTGTACCCACTGAAACACAAAACACATCATTCATTATTCTGAAACTTAATTATGAACTAGACATTTACATTGAGGAACAGCTAAAAATAACTTGCAGCAGGGTGTGGTGTAATTTTGCACTGTCTATGGATCTGAGCCAAGAATGGGTATGCTAATAGTTTCGTATTTGTATACATTATGTAGGTAAATGCATGCATGCACCTAAGGATATTTCCAGAGTTCAGGATTTGGGAAGTTTCTTCCCTCTGCTTATTATCACAGAGGGATAGGCTGATCTTAGCCAGATCCAAAAATCCCTTTGTAAGTGGAAGAGAGCTTCTGATCTCAGTAGGACAAAGTAGGGGAAGAGGAAGGAGTTTCTCATGTTGCATTGACACTCCATGTACCCTGCCACTGGGCTGACAGTTTTATAAAGATGTCTGATGTCTGCATGTCCTTGTAGTTATCACTTGAACATGCTAAGGGGCTTCCTTACAGTAAGGGGCCTTCTTTATATATCAATCTATAGTATATATGTTAAAATACAAGGCAATTTCTACCTTTCAATCTCATCCTTGGCCAGCACCAGAGAAATGTTAGGATGCCCTGTTCCAAGACCTCATGGACTTGTTTCCTCATGAGTTACTCTGTGGGTTGTTCATTGATTGCTAACATAACTTCAGTAACAGCTCCAATTAATTAAATTGATGCCCCTTACAGCCTACTGAAGGACTTCACAGCCAACTGCACCATAACCAGAAGTAGTGCAAATGTGTTTCCCATTGGATTCTATGCCACAAATGGTTTCTGCTCCTATTTTTAACAGAAAACATTATTTTTTCTTCCTTCTTTAAATGCATGCCTATCATAAAATGTGAAAAATTTTATTGCCCCACCACCTGCCACTGCATTTGAGACTTTCTGCATTTTCTTAACATGTGACACAGACTACAATAAATTTTAGTGTAATAGAAGTGTCTGCACAAGTGGCTACATCTGAGTGGTTGCAATTTGAGATTCCTCTTGCTGTTTTGCAAAGAGCTCTGAGCGCCCATTGACAAGATGTCTGGGGTGAGAGAGCACGTGGCCCCATGCTTGCTGTCCCACTTTGTCAGACTGATGTTTGAAACGGAGCAGGGATTCCTTGCTCTGTTCCTAGCATTAGCAGCTATTTGGAGTGGCAAGGCAGCAGCTCTGGAGTCTCCTGCTGTGGGGAGATCTCCTGGGCTCTCTTCAGTGAGCTCATGTGAGAAGCAGGCAGTAGCAACTTTCACTCAAAGTGCCAGGAGCCATAGCTACAATAAATAAGTAATACTCCAGTAAAGGATAAAAGTTTCCACAATGCTGTGCCCTTTTTTGATGGATTAGGAATGGTTATCGAAACAGAACAACAGCATTGTGGAAACCATATTCCAGCACTGAAGTGTTACTTATCTAAAGTTACTGCTAAAGTTACTGTGCTTGAATCAGTGGAACTGCCTAATCTGTGCTCCACGTACAGTCACACAGATGGACTTCTTCACAGAAAGTTTTAATGAAAAGACCTGTTAATAGGGAAAATGGGAGAGGGCTTGGATATGACTTTCCTTTGCTTAAAAACTCAGTTTAAATTTGCTTGGGCATTAAAAAAATCTGATCACTTTTTTTATTAATACTTAAATATCTACCAGACTAAGTCAGGGTCTTTTATAGTGACTTCAATTGATGTTGTATCCCACTAGATATGAGGATTCCACAAACCACAGCAAGGCAGGGAATGTTTCTCTTGTGGTAGAGCACAGTGGAGCCATGGGATAAGAAGGATCAAGAGGGCTTACTACCAAATGAAAATTTTCATTTGAGAATAGAACAATATTTTGAACAGTTTTTGCCTAATTTCTTTCCATTAAACGGGCCAGAGCTCAAAAATTTTAAGTGATCCTTAAAATTGCATGGGTTTGTTGGTTGCTTATTTTGTAGGTGAAGAGTAACTTGTACAGCCTCTCAAAAGGGCACTTCACACCACAAGTGCCAGGTACGTTGAAATCAATAGTACAACTCATGTGAGTATGAGTTTGTAAGATCAGTCCTTTTTTTGTTTTTTTTTAATCTCCTAGTAAATACCAAGACAAATCACATTTCATTATAGGAATATTAGTATGATTGAGTGAATCCCAGAGCCTTTGAACTGCCCTTTATAAATTCAGTGAATGAAATTGCATTTAACTTTGCGAGTTCTTTTTAGCACAGTGTAACCAGATCAAATTAGTGCACAGAAGCTTTGTGAGATTGTGTGCTGTAAATGATTACAGAGGTGGCATGAATTATTTTCTGAAATATGGAGGTTGAATGAAATACATCATGGTATTTCAAAGTAAGTAGTAGATGGAGACTACAAAACAATATCAGGGAAAATTATACTGGTAAACTACAGCAACAGCCCCATGCTATCTCATGTTTAAGGGATAGGTACATAACCCATATCAATATTGGAGGTGAACTTTACTTTGAAAACATTTTTGTAGTCCTTGTGCCTGCCTAATCTCAGATTTTGGAGCTGTTTCAGGCATAAAGGGCTTAGTAAATCTTTGTCCACATGCAACTTCTATCTAAGCAGACACAAGGTAAAATAAAATATGTAGAAAATAGTCTGGCTCAGAGACTATTAATATTTTTACTCAGTGTTCCTCATTTTTCTACTGCTTACTTCTACTTTTTCATCTTTTTGGATGCATGAAGAACTGTATATTTTGAAGGACACATTTAATTTTAAGCTAAAACATTCACCAGTTCTACCTAGTTGAGCATGTACTGAAGTACAACAACAGAACACAATAGTGAAATGCTAGCAGTTTGTAAGGAAGATTAAAGTAATTATTATTTTGGGTGGCTCCTAGGTCAGATACAGACATAATACAGAATAATACTCAAATCCTTTAAATTTCTTCCACTGCTATCAAACTTATCTGCCAGACTTTCAATGAAGGTCTACATCTGCTTACTGCTTAGATCTTGTGCTTTTTTCTGCCCTTTCTTTCTTTTTTTTTTTCTTCTTCCTTGTGGGAAGGGGGAGAGTGGTTTTTTTAGCTTCTCTTTTATGAAATATTAAAAGAAGTGGAAAATGTATAGTACCTGGAGATCTGATATTGCTTTTTAAGATTCATTTTTCCCCAAGTGGTCATTATTACAGCAGATCTGTTTAAGGTGTGGAGTTTCCATACCTGTGAATAGGTTAAAGTTTTATGGTGCTGCTTTTCACAGCACTTTGAAATGCAACCATCTTTGCCAGAAGCTAGTTGGAGAATTATTTACATATCTCCCTTCCTACCTCAGCTGACCATTCACATGCAAATAGGAGCTTTGACAGCTTTTCCACACATTTATGAAGCCCAGTGATCTGTCCATTTTTCAACTCAGAATGAAAGATATGACAATATCTTTAGAATAAAGCCTTGCCAGACTCTAGATTAGTTTCTTATTCTGCAGTAGTGAATATATATATTAAAAAAAAAAAAAAAGTCCAACTTCCTTGGAATGGAAAATTTGGGGAGCACAGTGAATGCCTCAGTCATAAAATGAGTATTGGTTACTTAGAGACCAGCTGGGGCACAGTAGTTTTAAAAACTATTTGAAAAGCATAGCTGACTTAAGCTCTTGCTTTTTCCTCCTGCGGTCACTCAGAACCCAACAAAGTAACTCAGCCCCTCAAAACCCCAGATTTTGAGACTAGGTTCAAGTCATTGCACTGTGGGTACACCATGACATCAGGGAAGGAAAATGAAAAGCAGACATTTAAGTTGGCCCTGCCAGTCAAACCCTGTTTGAAGAAACTTGACTTGCACTACTGAGCACAGTGGGTCCCAGAACAGTTCACCTCTGCATAGAACAGGTCCACAGTCTGGCCCTGCACATGCAAGCAATTGCCTCTCAAACCCTGGTGTCTTAAACCCCGGTGAGAGACCTGTCTGAGTGGTTCAGCTCAGGACAATATTGTGCTTTCATGGTGATTATCAAAAATCATTGCTATTCTACCCACTCGCCAGTTGTTATTTTAAAGGAAAACTTGTCTTAAGACCCAAAGTCTTTTCTGGTGTGATTTCAGTGTCTTCTAACTAGAAACAAATACACATTTCCTTGTCCAAAAAGCTGTATTTCACCTCTCCTCATGCAATTTACATACATTGATCACTTCCATATGTCTGGCATAAGGTAAAATAGTTTCTATGCATAGTAATGGGGGTGAATCTACAGTGAAACAAAATTCAGCATTTGTCATATTCCTACATGTTGATAGAAAAAAAAAAAAAGAGAGAGTGGCAGTTATGAGAAAATTACCTTAAGGGGCTGTTTATGGTCTCAGCTATGGAAATTGTATTAAAAACCTACAAGTTGCATTGCTTGCCATGTCCTCATTCCCTTTGATGCTATGTCAATTAGCAGAACCAGTGGTCTGAACATGCAACACTGCAGTCACATTAACACAATAATGTTACATTTGGCTTACACCAGAATAACTGATGATAGCTTAAAATTTCTAATATAGAATAATAATACACGTGACCCTTGATACTTGTCTCTCCGAAGACATATGAAAAAGTCAGTTTTGACACAAATAAAGAGGACCTTTTACATTGGTCTCTGTTGGTCTGTTTGCCAGCCTTAAGAATTGAACTTGGCTCTTCTAGCACGAACAAAACTGTAAGAAAACTATGCAGTAGACAGTCAAGTAAGACACCATAGTTTAACATATCAAACTACAGACTTGTGGTTGAAGTTCAAAAGTACATCAAAATCATAGAAAATCTGATATTTTCTCTGTATGTCTCAATTAATGACATGAAAACCAGTACTTAATTACAGAAAAAAATGAATGCTATTCATAACAACATTTACTTCATATAAGTGGCATGAGGAAGTATAAAAGCAAAGAAAAAAATTCCTTGAGATAATTCACTGAAGATAATATTTAAATGCTGCATTTGAGGTATGTGGAATATATGACGAAGGGAACAGGTGCTTTCTTACTTATTTTAGGAATGAGGATGCGAATCTTTTAGAGATTCAAAATTCTACTTCTGAATTTATTATAGCAGTTAATCCTCATTATTAGGTTTGAACTAGGGCTGTCAAGCAACAGTTTTCCACTGAGTGATTCACAAATGATAGGCAATTATAACTGACTCAACGGATTAATGAGTGCTTCCCCAAGTGGCTAAGAAAGGCTGCCCTCATCCTGGTGAAGGCTGGGGAACATTTGGGGTATGGAAAGCCAGAAAAAGGGATGTGTGCATAAAGAAAGAGAAGGTTTTTTTCTCCAGAATCTGTTGGGAAGGAAACATGTACACCTGTAGGGGTCGAGGAGTATGAAGCACCAGTGGCTTGGGAAGGAATAGACTGTTTGGAAAGGGAAGAACTGCCCAAATGAGGGGTTTAGTTTTGTCTGATAAGCACAAGATAAAAAAATAAAATTTTTAATTTCCTCTCAATTTTAAAATACGATTATCAGTTATAATTTAAAAAAAGAGCTTAAACTCAGAAATAGGGCAGAATCTCACAAGCACTCACATACCTTTAGACAATATTGCAAAGACTAAACACAAAGTCTCTTCTCCCAAGCCATCTGTAATCACCTTCACAGTGTATTTAGTGTGAAATAGAGGTAGATACTCCAAAAAACATTGTGTCTGTATAAAATTGTCGGGAATATCCAAATTGAATTAAATTAGATATGCTTCCTGGATAATAGGTATGTGTTTCATTTCACAGGCATACACAGCTGTGAATATTATTATTATAATCACTTTAAAGTACCTGTAAGGCCTTTGCATGTTGATCAAAAGTAAGTTCTAACTGAACTTTGAATACACACATTAATGGGATTATTCTGAGAGTAGGATACAACTCTGAATAAGCATGGCAAGTCTCTGACCTCAAGAAATTCCTCATGAAATCACTTAATACCACTTTACAGGTGAAGAAGTTGACACAGAAGAGCCAAGGAATTAATAGGATTTCACTTTTATGGTACTTTCTTTGATTCCCTTTACAATACAGACTTCTGTGTATCATCAGCTGTGGTGCTGGGTTTCTGTTAACCTCCAACCTCCATTTGTAGGTGATGTAGCTGAGATGAACAAAACTTTCCTAATTTATGTGACTGTTAGCCAGTAAAGAATGTAGTTACAATGCAGGTTTAAAGAATGATAAAAGACACAAACTTGCAAAAGGATGCCAGAGAAGGAAGTAGAATACCTAGCAGTTTCCCATTACAGATGAGAAACAAAATCTGGATAAACAGAATTAGAAATTTCTGTAATTCTTTATCTCAATACTCCAGGCTGCAGAGAAAAGCAAAATTTTCAACATAAAATACTGTTGTTAATAGTTTAGTTTATAACACACTTTTAAAAGGAGCTATGAAGAATTTTCTTTCAATTTTAACAAATTTCTGATCTTTTCACTTGAGTTGAAATCTTGCTTGCCTATTTGTTGCAGGTCAGTTTTTATGGCTAGAGTACAAAAAACTAAGGATACACATTTGGAACAAAAATATAGACAGAGGCTTACCATACTGATAACTGAATAGCCAACATGCTCCAAATATTGCCTTGCTGATGTTTATGACATTTGAGAGAAGTGTCAACTAGAGCTCTTTGGAAATGTTATCATACATTTCTGTACAACTGAATATATACTTGGTCTTGGTGGATGCACTGACACCTCTTGGAAGAGCAATTTAGAATGAAGCAATTTCCTAACTATGCAATTTGCAGGTAGCTCAGGAATACATTTATGTTGTTGTCTTCAAGGCCATCAGAGCAAGAAGTTCTGACATAGCCATTCATCTGCTGTAGTAGAAGTGAATATGGGGAAAAAAACACAGTCTGGAAGATAAAAGTTGTCTCTCCCAGATTCCCAGACATTGTTTCTACTGTGCCTCCTATCACTCGACAGGAACTGGATTTACCACATGGGCTTAACAGAACAGAGACCTTGAAAAGGACCTGGCATGATAGAGGTGAGACCAAGCTGTCCTAAAGATACCACAGAGCAACATTCATCATTACTGATATGACCTTTGTCGTGCTTTGAGAAAAAGAGCTCCATTAGGCATCCGAACCATTTCAGACTCTACATTCATGCAAAAGTAGTGAAGTTGCAGTGGGAAATCCATGAAAGAAGTAATATTAACACCCTGAAATCACCACTTCATCTTAAGCAACCTCGCTCTGTGCCTTGTCCACATGTGGGATCTATTGCTATTCCAGCATCAGCTGGTCATGAAAGCTGTACCCTGCACTCTCTGCAGCTCTTTTGGATGCTTGTGAGCTTATTTATAATCTGCTGCCTCTAGAAAAGGCCACCAACCCCTCCCCTTTGAAAGGCAGCTCTAAATCCTTTAAATTATCTCACAGAGCTTTTTTGTGTCCTTTTCTCATACAAGGCTGGAATTTCAAAAGGAGCCAAGAGGGGCCATCGGAACCAACATGAGCTTTGCTTCATTAGAGTGGAGAGTAAAGGAGAGCTTTCTTTTACCTCCTTCCACAAGTTAGATGAAAGCAAATAACTACTTCATTCCTCAGATTGTTCCCTGCAAGATCCAACTTTGCATGAAAATATTTATAAGAGATGAGAATTTTATTTGACTGCTCACTTCTAAAGTTTCTGCAACATCCAGCTGGAGAGATAAGCAGGCTGCCCAATAAATGTCAAACAACTTTAAAACATTAGAAGAATAGCAAAAACTTCTGACTTTACTGTGTTTGGCTATCAAACAGCAAGGGATGAAAACTAAATGTGGCAGAAAGTAGACTAGTGCTCACACATTTCAGGGATTGCTGTAGATACATTTAGCTCAAGGGGGATCTGTAATCCCCAAACTGAGAAAAGAATCCCCCAAACTGCAAGTCTATTTAGATTTTTTAGAAATTAATAAATTAGGTTTCATCCTGTTCTCACTCTTGAAATTGTTTGGTTGAAAAAGGGTCAAGGCACCTGTCCTTTGAGTTGCACGAATACACATGGATTTTTATTTGCAAACTATGCTCTACAGAATTCAGTCTTGAATATGTTTTTCTCTTTAAAGTGCAGAAACATTCAGAAAGCAACAGAGCTGGTCAGGGGACAGCTTATTGAAAGCTCTGAATGATTAAGCTATTAAATTAGTAAAGCTCTGTAGCCCCAGACAGTTACTTCCAGCATGTGTTACTGGATTTAGGATGAGCTTATTAATGAGGAGAGGCATGGGAAATGTGAGAAGTAAATTAGGTAATAATTTTAAGAATATGGAGACTGTAGTGGTACTGTGTATTTCTTGCTATAGCTGGAAGTTTGGTAAAAATTTAGGTAGTCACAGGTGACCTCAAGATCACAGATAGTGAGGGCATATGTAAGTTTAATCAGTTCAATTTTTACACAACTTTAAATACTCATTTAAGCAAAGACAGTTTCTTAAATTAGGAAGCTTTGGATCAACACACAGCCTAATTTCTTCCCTAGCAGTTAACTGGTACTTTCTTTTGATACCTTCCCAGAGAGAAAGAAACTAAATAAATAAACAAGAAGCTTAATTCCTTTTACAGACACTGAAAAGTGATGAGCACCCCTAAAGTCTCATTCAATCTGCCTAACCCAAGATTACCTCTCTGGAGGTACCTCTCCTTCCACTGATAGTGAAAAGAGCCTAATGTGGCTAACTATGTCAGTCACAAAGAAAAAGAGAGACACCACAGAGAACCTCCTGTGGTGTAGGAGAAAGGTTACTACACTCTTAAGATTTCTGATGTTCTCAACAGCTGTGGCCATCATTTTCTCTCTCGTACATTCAGACACTATCCCACTCAGAAAAAACAGGAAAAGTCAAGTAAAAGTACTATCCCCACAGTTATTCTTACTATCCACAGCTGTTACTGGAAGAGAGCAGGTAACCTATATGAAGGCTGTATGTGGGAGGACCCTGACCTTGCAGACATTCCTGAAGGGAGCTTTAATCCTGCAAGGGAAGGAATTTGCTGAATTGCCCACCAGCACCAGCACAACCCCAGCAGCAACTTTTACGTGTACCTTAATTAACAAGAGCACCAGAACAAGCTACAGAACTTCCATTTAAAAGTTTGACATAGAGCTCCCAGGGTCCACCCCACACATTTGCTTAAAAATAAGTGCGTGGGAGCCTGAAAACAATTTTACCCTTTTTAGCTTTCAAACAACTGGAAAATGTCACAACCATTGGACACCATTCAGAAGGATTTGTTTTCTTCTCAGTCACTTAGGCACTGCCTCAGGTGAAGATGTGATTTTACTTCAGATTGAACTGGGGTCAAGTCAGGCTCTAGCTGATGTAGAAAATGTTGAAAATATCGGAGCATCTTTGTATTACCGGTGCTTCCACTCCAGTGTTCCAGGTAGGCACAGGAGGGAAAAGTCTGTGAGCCAGAGGAAGTAAATAAAGAAGATGTCTCTCAGACAGCAGCTGTTGGCATTAAAGGTCATATGCGGAATCAGTGATTAAGCAAGTCAAAAGCATATTAAAAGGATCAAAATATAGCAATGCATTGAATTAAACCTGACAAAACACTTTCAAGAAAACAAATAATTTAATGGTTTCTTTTCAGGTGGGAACTCCATAGAAATGATTTTTGCGCACACGGAGGCTCACGCAGGAGAGATTATAATAAATAACCCATTTACAGTGTAACAACTTCCAAAGACCAGGTTTTTTACCTCAAATATTGTTTTGCTAAATGTTATGGAATAAGTACACACCTGAATAAACCCTAAGCAAACAGACAGGTACTTCAGTCTTGATCAAAAGCTTCAAGCACAGAAGTAAATTTTAAGGCAGACTTCGATTACCAGTAGTTCCACTGAGCTCAGTGAAACTATGGATATTTAAATTCCTCACTAGGTCAGGGTTTTAAAGATGTTGTAAAAAACAGTACAAGTAAGTGCTGCAACCTTGTACACAGCAAAAGAGTGGAGTTTCCATGGCTGTCAATACAGCACCTTACATGAATAATTCAGTCATTTGCAAACTGTACAGCACAAATAATTATAGAGAACTCCAGCTTCTCAGAAAAGGGAGGCTCTGTAATTCAAAAACCACTTTTTCCACGGGAATTAAATGGGAAAGTTGGAAACACAAAATGAGAATGTTGGGCTAGGTTTTCACCCTCCTTGTTCCAATTACACTGCCTGTCTGAGGCCCTAATTAGCTAGCTGAAAACTTCCCTATATAGGCAAGATCTGAGCTTAGGCACTTCCTTCATCAGCGTCTCCCTCTTGTCAGCCTGTGGGCTGTCAGATGCAGGCAGGGTAGTCCTACCACCATCCTAAGAGTTCCCAGGTGTTGTGAAGGCCCCAGTCAACCAATGATAGAAAGACCAACACACAGATCTTCTCTTAAAGACTCGTCCTTTTGGGGTGAAAAAAAATGGTGAAGAGGCTGTGGCTGCATCTGATATACTCACTGTCCCCCAGCCTCCTGCACTGACTGAACAGTAAGGTCTGAGAGTTCTGGAGCTGGGTAGAAATGTCAGAAACAGTAGAAGCCAAAGATGCAAATCTCCATTTTACTTTTCTTCACAGTCTTCTTCCTAAGTTGGGGCTGTCCTTCTCTCCCTTTCAGGCACATCAGAGAGGCTCTTCCCTCAGACAGTACTCTTACAACACAGTTTAAGCAAAGGTTTTTTAAGCAGATACTTTGAAATATGAGAGAAACTCCAATACTGGTCCCAACTTAAGAGAAACAGTCTCCCTTGCCAATATTTCTCTCCCCATTTCCTTCTCCTACTTTGCCCTGCTTTCCTAATATTTGAAGAGGTATTGAACTGTGAGTTATAGAGTTTGATGGAAAGGAGAAACCACAATCAAACCCACCGGCAGGTCATCAGCTACAACCAGACTGGGTCAACAAACTACAAGCCAGGTATCATATTTACATCAGTCTACGTACAGGTAATTCAGTGCAGTGCCATTCCTCCCTCATCACTGCACGTTGGACAGATTGAAACGGACACAAGTTTTGCAATTGCTTTCACTAGGGCCAGGATTTCATCCGGATAAAAAAATCCATCCTATAAAACTGTAAATCAACTGCACATCAAGGATGGAGTAGTTGTCAATATCACTGCAACTTTAAACAAGACACTTACATTTAACATGGCTTGAATTGGAGCCAGGGAGTAATACAGCTAAATCTGCGCGCAATGCTTTTCCACTTACTTTTTCTCAAGTAATATGTATCCAATTGAGCAACAATAACAGAGGAGAACCACACATGTACTCTTGCAAAACATACTTACAGCATTTAGTAATTTTCAATAGACAATTAAGACATGACAGATGGATTTGAGAAAGTTGGGTTCACAACTTTCATTTGGAGACAAAAATCAGGGTTGCCTTGGGAAAAAATCCGTAAATCAAGGAACTGTTAATGGAAACGCTCTCTTTCTTTGGGCTTAATTGTTTATATTTAAAGGTTACCATAGCTGGTTCCATCTCTGTTTGTGCTGTTACCCCTTCCATACTGAGGAGAGCAAAAGAAAATAGGAAACAATAAACGATACAAGAAATCCATCTGGAGTTCAGGCTATATTTATTGTTTTAAACTTTGCACACTCAACTTGATCACCATCTTTCTGAGAACTCTGCGCTCAGTAGAAGTTTCCTGAACAGAATCTGTGACCTAGTGACACAGTATAGAGACTTAAAACCGACATCAGAATTGAAGTCCATGAGATTAGAAAAAAAACCACAACAACAAAAAAAAAAAAGCAAAACCCAAGCCCCCTACATTCTTCAAAGGAAGATTCCTTTACTTTTGACATATCAACAATGACATTTCTTGTTACTTTACAATAAGGACACAGTCTTTGAAGGACACAAAAAGAAGAGCTCAGAGGTTGAAGAGCTCAACTGAGCTTTCGGGTTTATGGTTAGTTTTACCTCATTTAGGCTATGATCCAGAACTTACTGACTTCAATGAACTTTGGATCAGGCTTTTAATCATATTAATTACCTTTGACTGAAATAAGGAGATAAATATCATCTGAGTAAAACCTTTCCCATTCATGCACAAAGATGAAAATGCTCGGAAACTTTAAAAAGTACAGAGCAAAACCCTGAAGCTACTGAACAGGAGCTTCACCACAGATGTCAGCTGGACAAAGATTTCCCTAGTGATCTCCTCAAATTTTCTTTAATATGCCACCAAAATCACAGTGATGTAAACCAAATAACCAAAATTCTGTTTTGCAATAAACAAAAGGAACCTTTTCAGACCGCAGATGTGGTCCTAACATATGCATTTATACACTTTCTCTTCCTCTTCCTATCCATAACATGCCCCGTAGGATGCTTCTAATCTTCTGCAAGACTGAGTGACAAGGAGTTAAGAGGAAGCAAGAACAGGAGTTCACCAAAACTTCTGTCCAGCAACCTGGGAAACGGCAGAGCTAATACTGGGCCTTTGAAAACAAGTGACCATAGGAAATCAAGTCTGGCAGGGATTTAACCCTTCATGACTCATTTCACTAACTTTTAAAGCAAATGCCTGAGCTTTTTAACCATGTTTGACATCTAATTAGTCGAGACAAACAAGAAGTTAAAATACATCCTCGATTTTCTTTTGAAATAAAGCACCGACAATTAGCTTCAAGGTATTTGTTTAGGTAAAAAACAAGCACACATCTTAAAAGAAAGCACAATGACAGTCACAGAAAAGTGAAGTCACTTGAGTCATTCTTGTCAACCTGCATGGTTGGCGTTTTTTTTTTTTCAATATCATAAGTTTATTTTACTCAACCACATCTCTTCATGGAGATGAGGAACAGGTAAGTAGCTGGGTAGCTTCTTTTTCTACTTGCAAGCAGTTTAAATAGAGATGAATCACTTGATATCACATAGTCACACAGCTGTGAGGTATATCCAGAGAGATACATATTATCATGTGAGGCATTCTGTCAGTGCCTAAAAGACGTATTTTCAATACCCACAGCTTTTAAGATGTTCCTACGCACGGTGTTAACATTGATCTGTGCATTGAATACTTCGCTAGAAGCAAAATTTGTCTGGAAAAGCACCAGCTGACAAAGCCTAGTTTTCCCTGACTAACAATGACATCCCCATACTCAGTGATCAATGCAGCAGCACAAGCAACAAGCTCCTATTGACCTGGCCAAGCCTTTACACTGGTACTTAACATTAAGTATGTGAGTAGTCTGATCTGATTCTTAGAGTTACATGTTTGAAGTCAAACATGTGAATCAAAGGCCAGAGTGTGAATTTCTGTAAGTCTTCAGACTTTTAACTTCCTTTGGATTAACTATGCATTTACTATCTTTGCTAGATAGGCTTGCTCAGCACTTGAACTCATATTTGGTACACAGTGATCCACCACGTATAAAACAGATTCAATGTTCCTTTCAGTTTCCTGTTTTGCTCATATAGGACTGACCATATATCAAAATTTGACGTCTCATATATTTAAAAAATGAAAATTAGACCCATTATCCCAGCAAGAGCAGAATGGAAAACAACCAATCAGTAGAGTAGCAAAATACTGTTAAACTGCATAAGGATACAGCGCCAGCGGGGTGAAATTAGGAAAACAAAAAAGGAGAAAAAAAAGAAAAAAGGAAAAAGAAGAAAACCACTCTCAGTCACATCTGGTCACTTTTTGAAATCAGTTTCTGTGCATTTAGCCAATATGAGCAGGGGTAGCAGACTTGAGCCATGGATAAACTTTAAAAAGGTGAAAAAACCCACAATAGTTAATTAGCTATTAAACCCCTTTACAGTATGTTTTTATAGTATTTATGCTTCTATATAATAATCTGAGTTTCAGTATGATTGTAAAAGTTTGGAAGCAATTAAGAGGTTTTTAATGAGTTTTTTGACATGACATGTAGTTACAGTAGAAGCTTTCTTCAGATTCCATTACTCAAAATAATCAATTTTGTGTTAAATACAAATGTTTTTTCTCATTAAAATCAAATTAACAGACTCTGAATCTCTTAAAGTGTTCTTTTCATACATGTATTTTCAAGTTTAAATACTCACAAATATGCATATACACGTTCTTTAAGAAAACTCAGCACACGCATTTATTTCATGCAGCACATCCAAGTTTTGCAGGTGCTTAATTTTTTTTTCATCTGGAGTGTGAAAATGACGCCTGCCCTGTATCAGAGAGGACTTTCCCCTCTCTCATTTGCAGCACGAGAAAGATGAAAAAAAAATGGAAAACGTATTTCTACTGGCAAGAGATGTAGTGACACTATGTAAACTGAGATTCACATCTATGACCAGGCATGCACACACATGTTCTCTTTTTCCCTGCTGTAGAAGCAGTGTGTTACTTCTCCTCCCCCCTTTCAGAACCGTAGCTGCTGCTGCTGCTCCTTCTCTCAGCCTTCAATAATCTGAGAATTATGAGGAGGCAGCTCTTGAGAGAGATGTGTATATACACCTTGGTGTATCGCTCTCCTTTTTAGAAAAAATACTCTACAGCTCTTACATTTTAAACTTCTTTCCCAGTTGCACATTCTCTAGATTTGGTGAATTCTTCTGAAAATGTACTTAAGAGTAGAACTATGCTGATAAAGAGAAGAGCCTGTCTACTTCACTGTTCTCCTTTAATACTGGCACTACTATACAAAAGTTAATTACTGACAACTGCAGTGTGAGTGGCATTACACAATTTCAAACGTAAACGCAATCTCACAGCTCTCTTTCTTCAGTTACACCTTCCCTGTGATCTCTTATGACACACATCAGACTACACCGAAAACAACGCTGGTTCAAATAAATCGCACTGCATTAAACATCCATAGGCAGCGTTTTCTGGTGCCTAGCAGTCCTCTCCTCCTTTTCTGGACTGATCTGTTCTTTTCAGTTTATAGTTTCTTGGCAAACCCACCATCTACTGCTTATGTTAGGCATCTGATTGTCAGATTTGTACAAACTGAATATTCATGACTTGAAAATTAACCACTTCATGCCTAAAAAAATAAAATAAACACAAATCATCATCTATTCCATGCTGTTTAAAACAAATCTGGGATTGTGGCTGCACTGCATGCCCAGCACGGGGAAGATGAGCTGGGTAGCCAAACACGACTCATCGTTTTAAAGAGTAAAGTCCAATGAAATAGAGCAAGACTGAAAAATGCTCTAACAGGGATCAGCACGATCCGGAGTCCTCGTCTGCAAACGCAACTAACTCTTCTTTGTCTGGGTTTAAACTGCCTGGTGCCGACCGCAGCACGGAGGGGCTTTTCGAGTAAATTTTTTCAGAAATTTCTCCTAATGCCAATATCCCCTTCGGAAGATAAGGAAAAGCAGCGAGGAAGGTGGGGAGGGAGGGAGCGACGGGGCAAGGAGAAGGAGGGCTTGGAGGAAAACCGAGAATAAGAGAGAGAACAACAGACTTACCTTTATAGGATAATTTGAGCCTTGGCACGTTATTCTTCACATGCTGGCAGTTGACTCTTCCCGCTAGTAATACTCCCAAGGAAAGCAAGGCAATCCCCCTGAGCCAGCCCATGCTGCAGCAGCCACTGTAGGGTCCCCGCCAGCCGCAGCCGTGGCGCTCCCCGTCCTGCCGGGCGCGCGCCGGGGAACTTCAGGCAACCTGGGGAGCGGAGGTAACAGGTGATGGGGGTGGCTCCGCTGTCGCTGCCGCCCCGGCCCCCGCTCGCCACCGCCGCCGCCGCCGGGGCAACTTCAAGCCCCTCTCAACGCACACGCCGCGGGCCGGGAAAAGGAGGCAGCCCCCGGGCGGCGTGCGGGCGGGGGGGGCGGCATGATGCGGGCGGCGCGGCGGCGCGGGGCCGGGGGCAGGGGCCGGGCCGGGCCGGGCCGGGCCGGCCGGGCCGGCCCCGCCTCCGCGCCGCGCGGGCGGCGTCCCGGGCGGCGGGGGCGGCCCCGCGCTTCCCCGCGCACATGGAGAGGCGCGGGGGGACACCGGGCTCTGCCCGCGCTCCCGGGAGCGGCTGACAATGGGAGCGCCGGGAGGATCGACCCCCCCTCTACCCCCCCCTACCGCCCCTCCACCCGCTTCCCCTTCCCCGGCTGTCACAGCCCATGCAATGCAAAAAAAAAAAAAAAAAAAAAGAAAAGAAAAAAAAAAAAAAAGGAACACATCGCGGCAGAGATGAGAGAACAGAAACCTCCACCGAGCTTGGGGAAAGGCACGGAGCTAGACGTTTCACCAGCTGTTTCGTGTCATTGTCCAGGTTGTTGGGTTTGGGTTTTTTTGTTTGGTTTGGGGGTTTGTTTGTTTGTTTTATTTTTTCTTTTAAAATTTCATTTTACGGGTCTAATCAAAAGATGCGCGTCCCCCCTTCAAAAGCAACAGCGCAACACAACCCACAACGTTGCTACCCACATAAATAACAGCTCCTGCCCGTAGTGTAATCCTCTTCGGGTTGTTCCCAGTTAACAAGTAACAAAGTCTCTCCATCAGCATAACTTTACAACTGAAGCTTTTAAAGCCTTGTTAGGGAAGGTTGCTCTAACCCCTCCCGTCCTCTCCACCTCCTGCACTACTCCAATTCAGGAAAAGAAATTCCTAGTAAAGCCCACTTCAACAATCAGTTCAAGACATGGACAGGTCTAGAGGGGCTCATAAATTACACCGGCATATTCTCTGAAGTGTTCTTATGAGTTGAAAATGTTCCAAACCTCCCGATTTCTAGGACTGTGATTATTGTAATATATTTTTAGGCAATGAAACTAGATAGTGATTTTTGTTTGTTTGTTTAAACAATAGGATACACAAAATCCCCAGAGGTCTTTAAGGAGCTGTAAATATAAACATATAAGCAAACTTAAGCTCTCTCCTCCCACATATTCAAACAACCCCCTTCTAGTGAATGATAGTGTATTAAAATTTCCATGCTGTGCTGAATATCAACGTAATGTGCCTTTTGGAATGTAATGTCTTACACAGATATGTGCCCTGTATTACACTCCTAATGCTGTATTGACAAAAACGCTGGCAATCGACCTTTATAAAACATTGGCATCATCAAAGGAAGTGTGATGACCTCTATTTCATTCTATGGTTTTCCAGAAAACAGAGTATGTGAGTACTTTGTGGTGACAGAGGCTATGGCATTTCTGTGAGAGTCTCTTCCTTCCTTTTATCATTATTTACTGTGGTTTGAAAACCAGTTATCTAGTCCTACTGATGGTGACCACACTACAGCCTGAATTTTACAGAACACAGCATCTCAGAATTTCTGTGTTCAGACCTAGCTACTAAACCAGCATTTGGGAAATAGTTTTAAGTTTAAAACTGAAGTTCATAGTTGAAAAAGCGGGTGTCAGTATGGTTCTAATTAAAATGTAAAGACCCATGCAGAACAAGGCTTGATGCTATGGTAAAGCAAGGGCTAAAGTTCTGTCATTGCTGCTTTCATTGCTTAATATTCACACACCAGTGGAAAAGAAGGGGCTTTTCCCCCCTCTCCTTTTTAACAGATTCTTCTGCTTCCTGAGCTTAATTCATTAATCCCGTGGCATTGTATCTGCCAGATTCAGCAATTCTATTGATCAGCAGCATTGTTAAGAAAAGAAAATAAAAAAATAATGTTGATTTTGGTCATTCCCACACTTGTTATCCTGAACATTTTCATGCTCCAGGCAGTGGATTAGAGCTCCAAAATGACAAGAGACGTCTGTCTGTTTTCCATGGATTACTTGCTACAGACATTCACTCTGCAAAGGAATTCATGTCACTTTGAGATTATTTGGAGAATTGGCCTAATGAATTATCCTTTTGTATTGAGCAAACAATTAGAAACAAAACACAAAAGATGCACCATATTCAGGACTTGATAAAGCACATCATTTTACAATGATGTTGTTACACTCAATTTACTTCTAGTTGCATAAAGAAGGCACAGCTAATTTTTTTCTTATAAGGAAAAGATAATACAAAGCTAAAAGTCTGTCTTTCTCATGTGTGATGAATGTATAACACTCCAGACTATTTTATGTCAATCAAACAAGCAAATCACGTCCCCAGTCAATATATATTTTCCTCAGAAAAATGTGTGGATTAAATACAATGAATACTGATTTATCCAAGATTGCATCTGAGAGATATGATACAGCATTATTTGAGGAGAGATGAGACTTTTTCCATCCTTCATGTGAGAAACCACTCGCTTTTTGCCTTCCTCTGTGGGATACACCATCCTAAAGACACAGGGAAGGGTAAAACCTGATCCTCCTGCTATTTAGCTCTAAGTAGTGCTAATCAGCTAGTCAGGAGAGCATATGCTACACCCCCTTATAAGGAGAGGGGCAATGGCAGCACTTCAGTGGTGCTTGAAGAGGCTTTATATCTCAAAGGCACCCATTGCCATATGGTGCTTCTGCCAAGGCGAAACTGGGCTCTGCTTGGAAGGAATGATTTGGCCAACACTCCTACTGCAAGTGCCAGAAACATCAACTCTGGGAATTTAGGGTGGGCAACAACTCACTTTCAAGTAAAAATCTATTCACCTTTTTTCTTTGGTCTTTTAAAAGAGATCTAGCTGCTGAGTTTAGAGAGAGGCAAAAAGTAAAATCCAATTCTTCATATAATACCCTTATCCCCTGAAGAAATGAAGACCACAGTTACCAGCTTAATTAATTATTCCATTATTGTGCTGCAGGTTCACAAGGAATAACAATTCTTCTGCATCTTTTCCCATATTTGTTGCAGATTCTATTTTTATTTTATCCAATGGTATTTATATGACATTCTATATAGTGTTTTATGTTTCGAAACCCGGATAGATCCTTCTGGGTTCTGTTTAACATTTCTGCTCTCATGCTGTGTTGCATTATGATTTTTGAGTTTTTTTATACCACCTTCCAATACGTGCAGCAACTTCACATTGATAGATCCCACAAAAAAATTTTTTTTGATACTTCTGGGCTTTCCCTGTTAACTATCCATACAGAATTACTCTTTCAATCACTTACAAGTTGGTATCATTTTGGTGCATCATTCTCATTACTCAGAAATAGTATTACTTGACTCATGATTACTTCAAACCTTGCTGCTGCTGTGATTTTTATACTTAGAAGCTCTTGAAAGTTCAACTGTTTTAAGAAAGTCTTTAGTGTGCTTTAGAAATGTACTTATGTTTTCAGAATTGTTTCCTATGTTTTGGATGAGTCATTAGTTGTTTATATTCATGTCATCATGTCCTTCTCAGAATTACTCAGGAATTACCAGAATCCGTTTTTGACACTCACTACTAATCCAGTAATTTTTGAGGGAAAGATTTCTTGGGTTAAGTGTACAATTTCTGGTTAAAATCAGAGAAAGAAAACCTTCTCAGTCAGTATCTTATTGCTAAAAACCTCCCTAGAGAGCACACTCCTGCAGGAAATGTAAAATCTTAACTCTCTGTGATTTTCTTTCATAGCAGGTGAATTGCTTGATAAGCAGAATATTTACAGTTCTGCAAAAGGTCCCTTTGAAATTGCTTCAGTTCTACACATAATGATACTTGAAAAATGCTTTCAAATAACTCAGTAATTATTGGTCCAAAAGGAGGCTCAGTCTAGAAACCAATTATAAGTACAGTTGTCATGTGATGTGCGAGAGACCTAGAACACAGTGTCACAACATAGGGACTTCAGAAGCAAAATCTCGTTTAAGAATATCCAGGCATCATCTACCACATTTCCCTTTTCTGTCACTTCCTGCCACTCTCATTTCGGTCGCTACAGACTTTTTGTGGGGACATACTAGAAACATGGTGAAGAAGAATGTTTAAAACTAGTCCCTGTGGGCATATGAAAGGGGTTGTTTTTCATGCAGATGAGTGAATGCACCAGCTAATTGAGTAAAAAGGACCATCAAGTGGCATTGGGGAAAAGCAGCAATACAGAGGAACTTCAGGTGTTGGTCTTACTCCTGAAGGCAACATGTCATGAAGCTCTACCTTTAAATTCAAGTCCTTTGCCTATATCAGACAGGAATCTAAACCTGGAATCTATTTGACATAGAGCTTATTGCTGACACAGTTGTTCTTCTCTTTTTCTTGTGGAAGAAAAAAAAAAAAAAGAAGGAAACCAATAAAAGGCCTATACAAAGAAAAATGCTTCTGATAACCAGACCTGCTGAACTACATATCAGCTATTATTTTTACAATGCTGATGATTATCACATTAACTCGAGAGGTTTTAAATAGCTGCTTCCATCTGTTTTTTAAAGGATTTAAAATTCTGTGGAGCGGCACTTTTTGAGTTCTGAAACAATCACAGAGCAAATCTACTTAAAAATGTACCAGCAAAAAGAGATGTGAAGGTGTAGAGTTTAAAATTTTATCAAACTGGTGTTGTGAAAATCACAGGCTTGCATCTAGATCTGGAAATATCCTTGATGTTGGAAGTCTAGACATGTCTTTCCCCAGCACTCCCTTGGGCTATGTTGCATTTGGTAGCCTTATTCAAATCTCCTCAATCTGCATAAATCCGTAACATTTTTTATTTTTGTATGTGATTGGGTTGCTAACCAGACCAGTCAGTATCTGCATTCTCTCAATAACACTGCATCTTACCATCTTGTCACAATCAACTTTTCCTTCATTTCTCAGGACTAATGAGACTGTACTCTGTGTGATGCTTGTACTTTTGGCAGCATAATGGAATCTGTATCAGTATGATGTGTTTTATTCACAATGCTTTCGGGTCTATTAAACACCTCATCAAATTCTTCAAAAATTTTCTTTGCATCCTGTTCTGTAGACAGGTTATATGCCCGTCTGAACAGCAACATTTTCAGATTTCTCTTCAAACCTAAACAAACCTCTTCTATTCCCTTGGCCTCTGCTGCCTGATGTTCATCTCATACACAGATGTGTGGCAACTGTGATACTCAGAGCCATGGCAAGAAACCCACCTTAATATCTCATTGTTGGGCATGCGACTTTCATAAGAGTTACAAAAAGTTTATTTTCCACAATTCCTGATATGGGCCAGTAGCTTCTGTTTTCAATGGATTAACTCTAGTGTACTCATCCAAATTGAACAAAACTTCCAAGTCTTTTAACTTCCACATACAGAGACTTCCATCCCTCTAATTGCTTATGTTTATTGGCTCTTGGGCCTTCACTGAGGAAATACTGGACATATGGGGTTTTTTTACAGGAGATGAGGGAAATGCAAAGAAATATTTGATGTTCTAATTCTTCAGAGGAAAGCCAATTTAAGAAAAATCATTATAAAGAGAAAACCAAAGCAACAGCAGCCATGAAACTTTTGGCTCCTTGAATCCTATTCCAGGTCTGATGTGTTGAACTTTGTTGAGGGAAGTCTAATCAAGCTGGAAAGTCTCCCCCAAACAACCAGCTGCAGAAGCACTTGCTTCTCTAACCCAAAAGATTTTGTGGTTGGTGGATCTCTGAAAAGATGAATAATAAAGCAATTCTGCCCTCTTCCCCACTGCTGGATGGAGAGACAACTTACAAGGTGTGTTACACACAAACACATTACAGATTCAGCTACTTTGGCATCCAAATCCAGTTTGAGCTTTTATCACCCATGTTTTTTCTGAACTGGGACAACTGACAATGCATAAAATATTTTCCTGCAAAAAAAACAACAAACTACTATGATCAGAAAAATAAGGTATAGATAAATACAAAAATATGGTTTTCAAGATTTTCTGCTTGTCTTTGAAAGTCCTCTTGTATTCTGACTTGCATCTTTAGACCCCTGTATACCTTTCAAGACCTGAGCCCAAGGCCACACACTGAGACATGACAAGAAATTGATCCCGTGTTTCTCATGTATTGTGCCAACAGTCCCATCCTTACCTCTTCATTTGTCATAGTATGCAAGTCATTCCTGTCAACCCTAAAAGTCCCTCTCTATCGCTCCATATACAGAAAATCCCCAGTTCTATTGTATCTGGGATCCATCATGGCCAACCTTTTGCTTAGTAACCTTTACTACCAACTGTCAAAGACTTGAAAGACACAACACTATCTTCTGTGCCACCCATTCATCACAGGTTTTTAAATACTCCAGGTGAATTGCAGCACACCACAAACTGGAAGTGTATGTAACATCTTCTATGATCATTGTTCTTTTCTGGACCTTTCTTCTTCTCTCTCTGCTGTTTTTTTTTTTCTTCTTAATCTGAGTGGTTCATTAGTATATGAGAAAGATATAAGACCAATTAAACTGTAACCACCGACTGTCATCTTCATACATCTGCCCTATTTGACTTTCTAGACTGGAAAACTTTTTAATGAGGATTTTTTTTTTTCATGGACAAATTACAAGTCTGATTCTGTTGAACAGAGTGTGTGGGTGCAAATTGTTTTTGGAAGATCAAACAATATCACATAAAACATAGGGGCTAAACAGTCATTTTATGGCTTCTGATGCCAAAACTGATAGGTATTTAATCACTACTCAGATAGCCTGTGGAAACTGGGAATGGTAAGTAAACTGTGATAGCTTAGGAAAACTTGGTTGAGCTTTCAATAATTTGACCTCTGGGAATGCTATTAGAGTCAGCAATATGTAGAAGTGTGTGCTAGAAGAGGAGAGGGAGGGGAATTCAAAGAAAAACAAGCTCTAAGAAAGCATTAACTAAAACTCTTTCCCTTTCTGAGTCCTCAGGGAATAGGGATTTCAGCAGGGGAGGGGAAATTTATCCCTCCTCTAGACTGAATTTGTAACTATTTCAGAAAATCTTTACACTACACTATTTTTCTATTTGCCTCTCTGACATCAGAGTTCATGATATTTTAGGCAGGTAAATATAGACATAGAAAAGAAAGATTCCTTCTATCTCCTGAAGTGTTGAAATCCAAAACAAATTTGGGATGGAGTTGAACCAGTCAGTCATATAAATCTTGTTTGTGGAAATCCAAACATAGGTTGTACACATGCACACACATATATCATTAGAGCAATTCTCTAGGAAAATAACTGAAAACCCAGCTTGTTTTCTGTTACTCAGGCATTCTAGAAGTGCTTCAAATACTTTGACATTTGTATGTGCATACCAGAGAGAACGACTACAAGGAGCATCAGGTAATAAACATCCCTGACTCTACAATGAGGATTTTTACACCAGACCTTGGTCTTGGGTCAAACCCAAGTCTGAACAGTTGCAGTCAACCTTCTCTCTTTTCTCTCCAAACAGGGTATGAAGCTGCAGTTTCTGTGCTCAGATCTCCTTAGAGCACCTCACCCAGTCCCTGAGGACTAACAGCAGTGGTAGACGTGGTAAAAGTGGCAAAGATGGCGAGATGTGGGGAGGAGCACTGCACCAAGTCAGTTTGACAGCTCATTGGAGATCATATGATAATGGAGACCTGCTGACACTGCACAACATTTTTTTGCTCTCTCAGAGCCTGCCCTGTTCCCTGTAACTGGGTACTAGGACAGACAAAGATGCTGGTAATGCCAGTAAATATTTCCCACAACAATGGAAATTCTTAATTCTGGACCAGAATTAGCTACTTAACAACACCTTAGTGACTTGTGATCAGACTAGGAAGGAAAAAAATTATATACTATTAAACCAGGTTTTCTGTGTATGCAAAGTCGTTTAATTAAAACATATGTTATATTATCCCAAAATAGTAATGGAAAAAGGCCGGACTCATATATGCACACTATCTATATACACATAGAGACAATATATATTATATATTGATAGTATAACATAAAACTAGCATAATTAGGCATCTTCATTTCCCCTGGTATTTTACAATGTCTCACAGATGAATCCCTCAGGTTTTCTTTTTCATTGAGCGTTTTTTTGTTTTTGTTTTTTTTTTTCTTCTTTTTGTTTAAAACTTATATGCATCATGTCCCGGTTTCATGAATTTCTCAGCCAAATTCCTGAGTGTTTCTTAAAGCTTTACATAACAACCTTATAAACCGTAAATAGGTCTATTAAGGTTGCTTTTCTTCTTTCTTTTTTACTTATTTTTAAGTTCGTCTCTACCTTCAAGTGAAACAGAACGAGAATATGTTCATAAAAACAAAAAATTCCATTGTTTATACTGATCAGCACAGACTAGGCAGTGAGGGGGAAAAATCAAGGCATCTGTTGAATACAAATGAAGGCAGCAGGTTGGTGTGTGAGTAGTTAGGTTCTAAAGCTGCTTGTCATTCACTTCTAGCAACTGAAACCTCACTCGCTTCCTCTCCCCACTCTGCCATGGGACAAAGTTGAGGAAAACACTGTGACTCCAGGAAGGTGATTTTACATGAAATTGCAAAAGCTGATGGACACAAGCTCAGTCTTTACCCACTTGCAGCCGTGTTCCATCACAGACCTAAGTTTACCAGTTACATTTTTGTTCTAAACACACCCTTTTAGCTGCTGATAAAGAGCCTTGAAACTATTTGCGTGATGTTGCTAACGACAGGGAACAGTGTGCCTAAACCTAAAATTAGTGTCCTTAAAGGTTTTATTATGATGGCAAAACCAACTGTTAGGAGAGCTGCCTTGTGCCCAAAAGGTCTATATTGTGCTTCAGCAACAGGAGTTTTCACAATAAATTGTGAAAATTGGAAGGAGAAGAGGAAAAAAACAACACCCCAGACTTCAAATGAATCTTGCTCCCCATTTTTCTTCCAAAGTGTTGAACGATATATGACATCATATGATGTGCAGTAATTCCCCCTTCTCTATTTTGAAGGGAATAAACAGGTTCTATTTCTGAGAAAATGTACTAAAGCCAAATTTTACTGTCAGTTACCCTGATGTCAGTCCCAAGTAAAAACAGTTCAAATGCAATTCCTCTGGATTCACGCTGATGTAACGGAGAACAGAATGTGGTGCTTGAAAAAGCAGCTGTCACCTTATGGAAAACTTTATGAAATATCTTATTTGGAAACAAGTGTTTTTCTGTGCAGTGTATTTCCCCGTACTTCTTTTCCTTCGTTCTTTCTTTCTGAGGACAGTGTTTTAAAACAGAATCACTGTTGTTTCCTAAGAATTTATCTACTTCTGCACTTATTCCCCACCTGACATCATAATCCTCTGTTTGTGACATAATAATAATTTTTACAATGACCAATTGTGATACTACAAGCTGGGCTTAAAATCTGATCCAAAAAATGCCTTTTACTCTGATATCTTACATAACGTCATATCAACTTTCAGCTCAAGAGATAATAATTTCAACCAAGTGACATCAATTAAGGGAGTGGTACACTTGATAGAACTCCCTAGAGATAAATCCCTCCATAGTTTACATTTTTATGATTTGACCTCTAAAAACATTTCCACTTTCTACCCAATGCTCGTTTATACAAGTTTAATGATTTTGCTGAAGAAAACATTACGTATACTGTTCAGTTCAGTCTCCCACAGGAGTTAAAAGTCACAACAAACAGGAGCTTAAGAAAAGGAAAATCAAATGCAAATATATTTCTCATGAATTGTTCAATGAATTTCAGATACCATAGTGATTTATATGAATAACTTGCAAAGCAACATCCTTCTTGACGAGCGCTGAGTGAGTACCCTTCCAAAGTTTGCAGTCTTATGTTTGAGGATACAGTTTCATCCTGTATTTTTCCTCTGAAATTCAGTGGTTTCCCTGTTCATCCTACCATCTTTGGCAGCTTTAACTGGAGTTATTCATGGGTTTCAAATTATGCACATGCTTTTCTGGATCTGTGCCCAATGTGTGTTGAAATTTTGTAAAGACTAGGAGAGACAGCACAATCCAGAATCAGAGAGAGCCAATTTTTTGCTCTTTAGTGCACTTTAAACTTTAGGGAAGGACCTCCAGGAAAAATAGTTATCTAGGCAAACAGGTTATCAGATCTGCATAACCTAAACCTTACCTTCTTGACAGGTGAAAATACTTGAAAATCAAAGACTGCGCCCAGATTTAAGCCTGATGACTAACCCAGCCAGATGCAGGACCAAGATTTCTAGAATTTCAAAGTTTCATGTTTATGGTAGACCATTATACAGATCTGTAAATTATTTTTAACAAATATTAAACTCTGGATTGTTTAAATGACTGGATTTCAACGTGTTTCCTCCTATAACATATTTCTAAGGAAATTGCTTCCTCAATTTAAATAATTTTGCTTTTTGTAAGGCACTAAGCATAAAAACCAACAGGTGAAAGAAATAAACTAATATTCTGTTAATAGTCTCTACTGCAATTGTTATTTTAAAGTTGCTGTATCTCATTAAAGATCCCAGAAGTTCCGACACTTCCACAAGTTTTGTCTTCCTAAGTCAAGAGATCTCTCAATTGTGAGAGAATTATTTTCTTCTTGGTAAAAATATATGGTAAAAATGTATGGTAAAATGTTCTGTCTGGAGAGCCCAGCTATAGAACTGTAAAAGTATATTTCTCTGTGCTATCATCTCCGTGAAAGCCATGTGCACACAAGATGAGTCTCATACACCATAAGATGGATCTCTGATGACATGAATTAGTATATAGCATGTGTTGCTTTGGAAAACTTTGTTTCATATTGAACACTAGTTGATGATACTCTCCAGTAATATCACATTACAAAACTGATTATAAAAATACCGCAACCACATTATGGATAAAGTTATTATCCATTCTGTTTGCCACACCAATGCCTTACCATGCAAATCCATCCTAGATTTATTGACCACAAATTATTGTAGATGTGAAATAAATTAGTTGGAGAAAGAAGGATATCTTTATGGCTTTCAGCACATCTCCAGTGGAATCAGCATGAAAAACGCAAAACCTATTTCAGTAATCTTTTCCAACGTTTTGTATATGCAACAGCCACTGCCTCAAAAGCCGTGCTTCTTCACTGATCATGTTTTCAAGACTCCTAAACCAAAACTTTCAGTTTATGATAGAGATTATTAAGTTGTTTGCTTGCTTATGTGTTTTGTTTTTTAACATATTATATAGTTCAATTACTGGAAAGGAGAAGTTTGAGATGGTTCCTGTTGCTATTGCATGAAATTGGTCTGGGCTCCAGCCAAACTCAAGTCTCATTCTCATTAAGATGGAGACATTCAGATGAAAATTAAGACCCTTCTAATGAAATAGAAGTGGCAGGACACATTACCTTATTTATCTAGTTGTGCTTGCATGATTTGCTAGACCAGCAGTTATGACAAATGTTCTTTACACAATCTATTTTCAAGACTATTTCCATTAAAAGTAACATGATTGAGTACAGTGCTTTGCTCATTGTTGAGATATGCTCCAATGTTTATATCAAACCAATTAAACTGTGTTGTTTTAAAGCAATAAAAATGGTTCTGTAATTGCCACATGTTCCTCTCTGCCATTTTCAAGTCTGGAGACTAGGAAATAGTTTGCAAGCTTTCTGTGCACACTATTTTATCCTCACACATTTGACCTTTTAATTTTATCTTGTGTTGATTTGTGATAAAACGTTCTAGATCTTTTGTGTGTGTGTGTGACTGTAGTTCTTCCTTATCTTTTTTAACATTTAGAATAAAGATACCTAAAGTAATACTGTTATTATTGCTGTTACTATTATTTCAAACTTTTTCCTTGCTTGCACGTTATCGTGATTGTACCTACCACGCTACAAGTAAAAATCACTGAGCAGCTATGGTAAAGCAATGTCATTGCACACAATCACATCATTAACATACTCTTGCTGGCAGTTGAGAAATGTATTACATAGCTCACTTTGACACATCTGCTTTTGTGCAATATGTACCGTCATCCTCACAAGCATGTATTAATTCTGAGTGCCTCCATCTGAACCAAATTAAAAGAGCCTGAATTTGAAATAACGGGTGTCCTAAAAAATGTTTTTCATAGAATGCTATATTTGGAGGCAATTAAAGTTAGCTACCAGTTCTGGAAGCCTCTTGGAAAGCATTATTTGTGTGTTTAAATTTGGGGCATTACACTATTTAGAATTCTGTGCAATGTGATCTGTGTATGCAAGCAGATAATTAAGGAAGTGTCTCCTTTTCAATACCTGAAATTACAAGAACATATTTCTTTATGGACTTCTGGTATCTTCTGTGGAACACTTTCCTTTGCATTCATATGTTTCCTTATGTGGTGTTTGTGAGAGTCCCACCTGCAACCAGCTGTGGGTTCCTCAGCCCAGGAAGGACATAGACCTGTTGGAGTGGATTCAGAGAAGGGCCATGAAGCTGATTCCTCTCAGCTATGAGGAAAGGCTGAGAGAATTGGGATTGTTCAGCCTGCAAAAGTGAAAACTCCAGGGAGACCTAATTGCAGCCTTCCAGTACCTAAAGGTGACTACAAGAGAGCTGGAGAGGGACTTTTCACAAGGACATGTAGTGATAGGACAAGGGGGAATGGCTTCAAGCTGAAAGATAGTAGGTTTAGATTATAAATTAGGAAGAAATTCTTGACTGTGAGAATGGTGAGGCACTGGAACAGGTTTCTCAGAGAACTTGTGGATGCCCCATCCCTGAAAGTTGGATGTTAAGGTTGGATGGTGCTTTGAGCAACCTGGTCTAGTGGAAACTGTCCCTGCCTACACCAGAGGGGTTGGAACTGGATGATCTTTTTGGTCCCTTCCAACCCAAACCATTCTGTGATTCTATAATTCATGCAAGCTAGAGCAACAAAGGCCCATTCAAAGCTAATCTGGGGTAAAAGCAAGACATAGAAGGACTTAGGGCATAGAGTTACCTACAAGGCCACCAGGAGTATTTGTTCACTCTAAGTGGCATGTATCAAGCTCCTTTGATCATCAGGCTTTAATGGTACTTATATTACCTGCCTAGGAACAGCTCTGGATGTATGGAAACAGGTAGGAGAACATGTAGCTTATCATTTGGATAGTTATATATATGTAGGTTTTTTCTGCAATATGGAACATCTTAAGACCACTCAACAGGCTGTGTGTTTTGAGGCTTAGGCTGTAGGGCTGAGATACAACACTGTGTGACTGTGAGCTGTTATGCATCATCTGATTGTGTGAACACAGCCTGTTGCTAGTTCATGGTAAAAATGTGTGAGCTCATACCTCTGCCACCAATGCAAAAAGCACGTGTCCCTTCTTATGCCCCCACTGCACAGTAACTATTCACTGCTGAAGCCTTACTGCTGTCAATGCAGCACAGCACAGAAGCAATTTACCCATCACTGAGAATTCTAGTTGGAAATCTCATCAAAGGCAGGAGGGAAAAGAGTGCAGAAAAGAATTGGTAAAAATCCCCAAAACCTAGTGAAGTTTTCTGAGTTCAGAGGCTAAGTGGTGGGGAGAGAAATTGAAGCTCTTTCTGGAGAATGTTATGGTTAGTAACAGCATCAAGCTGATATTTGTACTATATCCTTTATATTCTTTAAGAGAAAAAAAGCCCGAAAAAGCCAAATGATGGGAGAAACAGAGATACGAAGATGACAAAATTTTCCCATAAGATGTTATAAGCTCAAACCAACGTGAATATTACATACATTGGACCAGCCTGTGTCTCTGAGAGCTTTCAAATTAATGGTGGAAAGCACAATGTCAGGACTCATATCTGTAAAGGAGAGGGCTGCTGCTGATACTGTGCTCCGTATACACTTAGACAGTGAGAAAAAAATAGGAAGAGGGCATACATTTTTATCAGCTGCCATATTATTTTGCGAACAAACTATATTCATGGGCCATGCTGGACTGCAAACTCCATGTCTGTCCCTGTGAAGAAGTGCCCAGCTTTAGCCAGGGAAGACCTGACAGCAGATATCTACAATCATATAGCAGTAAATTGAAGGCTTTGAACTCATCTGCTTGCATGAGATAAATAACTTTAAGAGACATAGTTAATGCCACAGTTATCTTCTCCACAAGTGGAAGAGTTGGCTGTGATCCACTTCCGACTTTGAATTTTTACTACCACAGTTAATATCAGATAAAAGCTCTTTTCAGGAATTAAGAAAATTGTGTTAGAGAGAGCAGGAGTGTTCTGCCTTCTTTGCAGCAGCTGGGAGTTAGTGGACGTGCTGTAATTTAATTTCTGCAATATTTGCTGGGACAAGTCTCATTCCAGAAGGAAGCCTTTGTTATGCACATGTAAACCAGAATATCAGCAGTGTCTGGAACAGGACAGGGTAATGTTATAATAGTGATAAAGAAGTAACACAAACTTCAGCTCAGAACAGCCAATAATATGGGTTGCAGATCGTCGGTCAGCTAAGGAATCTAGCCAAGGCAGATGGAGTTTATAATTTAAAGGATTTTCTTGTACTTTTTCTGTGACAACAATTCACACTACAAAAAAAATCTGTCATAACAGTGATTGTCAAAGGAGAAACAAAAACTGCACAACCATAAAGACTGTCTTATGCTGTATTACCAGAAGGTGATGCATCCACAACACACTTAGTAAATGGGACAAGATTTACTGTATACACTGCTATCTATGTCTGTGCTGCTTCTTTCTATGTATTTAAAAGGATTCTTCAGTGAGTAATAAATTCCCTGTCAAAAACTAGCTTAACTTCACTGAATTTGTTTTTATGAAGAACATTTCACACACTCCATTTCACCTATTTTTCAAAACTAAAAATATTTCGTGAATGTCTCTGGAACATGAAGAGTCACTTCAGGAGAAAAGAAAATCATATCTAGATTCTCTTTTCCTGCTATGTTTCCACAGTTTCTTTATTTCTACTCTGTGTTTCTACTGTTCACAGGTGAACAGCCTCCAGTGCTGGGGAGGCAGATAGTTAAAAAAATCAAAAATAAATAAATATCTCTGTCTTCTACCCTTTGGAACACGGGCTGTTTCACAACAAATAAAGTTCTTTGAGTAATTATAGGAAATTAATCACTATTTTTGTTAGAGTTTTGTATGAATTTCAACCTTTAGTTACTTTTATTTAAAATGTGTATGATATATTCTCTGTAACATTTTTTTTAGAAGCAAAGAAAAAAGCTGTATGAACTGTTTACTGATACTATGGAAATGTAAAAAAATGGAATACTACTGTCAGGTGATATCACCTTAATGTAATGAATAATAGTAGTTCATAACGTATATCATGGAAATCTGATTGCTTGAGTAAAAAATGTCTTACAGTTTTACTTTGAAAAACAAGTGGACACTCTGTTCATTTGCTTGTGGAGATGGCTCTGAGATATGAACATAAAACATATCAGGATTAGAAGGTTGATCCTATTTACACTCAGGAGAAATAGTGCACCTGCCATTTGCAAGAGCAGTAGACACAGTAGGAGACTGAGATACCTGAAGAGAAGACCAAAAACGTCAGAAAAATTATCAAAGTTGTGATAAATAGTGCCATCAATACCTGACAGCCCCATCCAATCACCTCTAATTTCAGAGGGTTGAGGTAGAGGCCTCCTCCCAGCCACCATGAAGCTTCTGAGGCTACCCTGAATAATCTGTGTATTGCATTTACTAATACCCCAAATCACATGACCAGAAAGGAATCACGTGCAGTACTTGAGCCAAAGAAATCTGGAATAACTACGAGCAGTACAGCAACAAAAGCTGAATAAGTGGGTAAACTTAGGAAGGAAGAGTTCTTAAATTGGCTTCACATTAAATGTTCTTGCTCTACACAGTGAGACTCACGAGTCATTTGAACATGTATAGCTGAGCAAGAGCACAAAAGTTTTTAAGTGAGGGAAGATTTTTCAAAATAAACATAGAAGAAAATCAATGTTTTTAACTTTGGCAGAATAATCAGCAGTGATATCAGAGTTCATATAGTTTGTTTACCCAAAGCTTGGCTAAATTTTTCCTCCCAACAATGTCTTGGGATCGTAAAGATTAGTAAGTAAAGATTAGTAAGTAAAGTTTTTAGTGAGAGTGATTCCACTATCACCCTTGTGAGAATAACTCCAAGCAAAGTATGTTTTTCGAGAAGGTGGCATTCATGGAGCCGTCTGCCTGCTTTCCCTTCTGTCTTCTTGGATATATCTGAATATATGTCCCTGTCACCACTGAGCTGATGCAGCACCAGCTCCTAGAAGATGAGCAATGAGAGGCCTTGGTGTGCTATGCTCATTCTCCAGATATACTGTACACTCTCCCCAGGAATATCAGATTTATTATGCTAGCACAGAACCAAAGCACAGTGCACCCTCATTAAAACTGGCCTTCCTGACAAAAATGGATTTACAGACCACTTCTAAAATAATAATTACATTCATTATGCATATATTAAATGACATGACAGAGAGAATGACTTAAAACATTCTTGGGGAAGATAGAGATCTGGATCAGTGCATCGTCTGGGAATCCTTCTGCCTTACAAACGAGAAAACATTTAAAGGGGCCAGGGACTAAATGATATATTTCTTTAAGCTGTACATAGCTGGTTTATATAACATAAGTTGCACATCTGCACTTAGGACCTGCCCAAGTAATGTTTGCTTTAGAAAAAAAAATAAAACATTAGATAGCCATGATCAACAGCTCTGAGCTGTTGGAGTTTTGAAAAGAAACAGGGATTGTGACCCAAATCTGAATAGCCATAATGCAGGCTCTATGTAGATATAACATATCCAGTGGAGATCCTAATACGATTAGGTATATGTGCAGTTTATAATAAAGCTGAGGTCATCACTAAAATGCCTGATGCAACAAAAAGTTTCCCAAGTTCTCAATACTAAATCATTTTTGATAAATGTTCCTTCCTGAGTTAAACCGTGCAAAGAAAACCTAATGGCTATCAAAGAGAAAGAGATTCTAAAACTGATGGGTTTGTTAAAAGACACAGTAATGCATAGTTACCATGCCAGAAAGCAGAATTAATTTTTTCTTTGAAAGTTCTAAGAAGGGCTCTGGCAGAGTCTACTAACAGTAGTGTGATTGAAAATGATCGGCACTGGTTCATGTATCACACTAACCACACTAACCACTAACCAAAAATGAGCTTCAGTCTGCTCAAAAGGAGGCACTGACCTTAAGCAATGGAAATAAGAAGCTTCAATTCGTTCTTTCTAACTCTTAATGCCCTTTTAAAATGAAATTGGTCAGACATTATTTATTGCTATCAAAAGGGGATCTGACAAACCGTTCCAATGTTTGAGGACCTGGAAATGATTAGTTTTTCAGATACAAAACTACATATTAAAACTGATAAAAAAGGGGGAAAGATTTAATAACTACAGTAACACTGTCTGGGCGAACATGAAGTGTAACAATGTCTATAACTAGGTTATGGAGTTGTCAACACATGAGCAAACTCCTCAGGTCTGGGATAGGTGAGGACTGAAATTGCCAGAGTTATATCTGAGATAGAACTGGGGAAAGTTATCAGTCACCAGTATGGGATGATAGGATCAGAATTTTCCAAGAGCTTTTCAAGGCAGCCTATTCAGTCCTGGATGGGATTCTGGTTAAAGGAAACAACCTGGCAATTGCTAAAGTGTTACATGAGTATGTATTCAAAAGGATACATAAAAGTCATCTTCTGGTCCAAAAACACCTTAGAAAAAGGGCAAAAATATTTTATAACAACCCACAATGAACAGTGAAATGAAGAACATTGGCAGGAATTACTACATGAGCCAAAAGTAAGTGAAAGAGTGATAAATTCGTGCTAGAGATAAAGGAAAAATCAGCACTGTGATGGAAAGCACACATAGATGATATTGCTTAAATTGGCAAGGACAAATATACTTGTGTTAGAATATAATGCTGGCTTGCTAGAGATGACTTTTACAGAAAATACTGTAGCTGAACATGTAGCCATATGTACTAAATCATTTTTTGCTAAACCAGCTCTGTGTCTAATAGAAACCTATTACACAGTAAATTCTGCCAGAATTTAGCTTGTGTTGTTTTAAGCAGTTTCAGTACAGGTATAGAATGTAACCCTTAAATGATATTATGCCTAATGCTATAGGTAAGCAAGAAAATGGTGCCAAAAAACCCCAAACCCAACCCAAAACACAAAACCCACCAAACTAATAAAAAAACCTGTTGAGTCATGCTTTTAATGATGCTAAGCATGACTAACTTGTGAAGTGCTACAATGAATCTGCCATGAGGTACTATTTGTTCCAGAGAGAATAGAAAACATGACCCAACATTGTCAGACTCAACACTAAAAGTAAAGAGACAAGAAAAATAAAAACTTACTTGGTGCCACTAAGAGAAATGACGATTTTATTAAAATGAAGAGAGAATTTGTTGTGAGAATAAGAGGTCACCAGTGTCATACTTTGGATGAAATTGTCCATCCAAACTGACACAAACTTTAAAGAAAGAGTAATGTCTTTACAATTCTTGGAGAAACATTTGAAAAGGTTTTTTTCCCTAAGGAATTGTCACTTGAGTAAGAGTTTCAGCAAATTGACATAGTGAAACCTGTGGGCATGGCATAGCCAAAAATAAATGGGACTGATAGTCCCAACAGGAAAGCATAAAAATTTCTGGGACAGCATGTCAGAGGCTACTGGTCAGTTCAGAGCATTTACAACTAATGAATAATATATAAATAAAACAAAGATTATATATATTTGAAATTCCGTATTAAGTTAGTGATGATTCTGAATTTTTTTGATGTTTTGCTGTGAAAAGAAGACATGAGATTCTATGTTTTTAATAAGTCTTTTCACATACCTGTTGAGCTAGTGCTAAATTTATATGGTGTCTCATATAAGTAGTACTACTCAATTCAAAAACTCAGAAACTAAATGGTTCACAGTGTACTCAAATGTCTGAACTCTGGGCAACTCTGAAGAAATACAGCAACAACAAAGAGCTGGGGAAATATCCTTATTTCCCATCTCTTCCCCATCTGAGAGTTTTAAGAAAAGCAGAAAAAGTGGGTGAACAGACTCAAATTTATGGTTGAAACATCAGCAATAGAGGAACAGGGCCAACATGAAAATAAAAATATCCAAGTGTCACCTAGACAACCCATTTAATCTTATCTAAATAATTTTCCCACACCTTTGACAATTTTAGAAATATTTAGTGCTGGTGCAGAAAACATTTGAAAAATGTTACTCTGACTTGCCTTTCAATCTCTTTCTATACTTTGTTTTCCCAGTTACCTTTCTGTAGCATTAACATGACCAGGATAAGCTACTTTGTGTAGCAGCTTGAAGAATCAGTTTCTGCTGCTTTAAATCTGACTGACAGGTATTACTACTCATAAGTAGAGTAGATTTGATGGGCTCTTGCCTCTGATATTCCTGAGAATGAATCTTCAAGTCACTAACTTTATAAAGAAACATATTACTTACAGGCCTTTCATTCACTCTCGTATCAGACTATGTCTTATCATCTAAAAAATGTGGGGTTTAGCCCAAGAGTCTAAAATATATTATTATGCTACTTCCATCACCATCGTCATCATATGAGCTGTGTTGTAAACACACCAAATATACTTGATCTGGTTGTAGCTTCTGCAGTTCACATAGTTTACGGCTTTTATTCTGTTGTGAAAAATCACTGATGATCTCTTATCTTTGCTTCCTTAAATCATTAATAAAAAATTCTACCCTTTCCTGGTTTTGACTGGGGTAGTGTTAATTTTCTTCATAGTAGCTGGTACAGTGTTGTGTTTTGGATTCAGTATGGGAATAAATGTTGATAACACACTGATGTTTTAGTTGTTGCTAAGTGATTCTTACTCTAAACCAAGGACTTTTTGTTTTCCCATGCTTTGCCAGTGAGCAGATGCATAAGAAACTGGTAGGGGGAGGGAGCGTGGCCAGTACAGCTGAGCTGAACTGGCCAAAGGGATGTTCCATACCACAGAATGTCACGGCCAGTATAGAAACTGGGGGGAGTTGTCCAGGAGCCTCCAGTCACTGCTTTGGGGTGGTCAATGGGTGGTAAGCATTTGTATTGTGCATCACTCACTTGTTTCAGGTTTTATTTCTCTCTTTCCTTTTCTTTATAATTATTATTATTATTGTTACTGTTGTTGTTAATACTACCACAGAAGCAGCCACATGGTACTTAGTTGCTGGCTGGGGTTAGACCATGACATCCCTACTTTTCTGTTGTATAACCAGAATTTCAAAAGTGTATTTGAAGATGATCTGGTTACAGTTTAATGTGTGTATGTTTGATAATGATACAGCAACTAGTATAGTGAAGATGATACCAATTGCATTTCATCTATAGCATGGCACCTTACTCATCTATTTCTATGTGGAGACAATAAAATCCCACTACAGTGACGGAATAGCATTTTTTTTTAGAGTTGTGGCACACTTGAAGACTTCCTGCCCTGACAGTTGTGTTTTATCAATTCACCTGTATTGATTTCTTACTCATTTTCAGCTGGGAATTCCATATTTCCTTGGAGAATAAATTTAAAACCATAAAACCTTTATTGTGATTCTTTCTTTGCTATTTTCACACTAATATGATACTTTGGAAAGGGAATATTGACAGAGCTAACTAATGTATTAAAAGAATCTCCATGTAAAGACAGCTTCAAAGAATTGTTCAATGACTAAGCTGCAAATCCTCATTTTCTTTTATTAATCTTCCAGACAGACATAGAATTTGCTGTAGTGTGAAATTAAGGTGATGCCTTAAATTTTAAATGCTCCTATTTATGTTAAAATCTTTTTAATGTCTACTGTATGACCTAGGAGTTTGTTTAATCCTATTTATGACAGGTAAATGTCTATTTAGAGAGAGGTAAAACAGACTGGGTATATTGGGTGGATAAAATCTGAATCAAGGATTTTAAACCTCTCATGCAATCCTTATCAACATTATTAATCCTAAGCAACTGACTTCACAAATCTCATATCAAGGCAAAATTTTCACAGATGGATAAGGAGAGTGTTTTACTTCGTGGAGGGGGGCAATGGGTACTACTGTGATACTGACAGTTTTTCCCCATCACTTTGGCTAGTGTGAACATTTCCAGTTGCCACCAGTAACACAAACAAACAAACGAACAAACAACCCCACGAGCCAAAAATGTTATCCAACTCCTGTTGTTCTGACTACAGAAGTTTCAACAGACTTCTTGTTCACTCAAATTATCATGAAAAGAATGTTCTTGTATAGCACTAGAAGACAAAAATAAAATCAGCGTGGTTCATACAAATTCATGTTTCTTGCATTACATCAAGTTGAAAAACTGTCTGCTTTTGATTGCTGTGTTTTGCTATCAGTTGTATATTTGCTTTGGAACATAAGCTTTACAATGCCTTTGATGCCAAATGTATGGCAGGTGTATGCATGTGCTCTGCACAAACAGCGAGCAAACTAGGAACCTTGTTTAACAAAATAAGCAGATTAGTATTTAGGTAGTGATGAGGCAGTGTTTGAATTCTCACAGTGCCTTTGAAGAAGCTGGTGCATGTTGCCTCACAAGCTTTAGTGTGAAATGTAGGGTGGCTCTGCCATGGGGTCTAAGAAGGCTGGTGACACTATTCCCTACCTCCTTGTTCTCCATGCACTCAAAACCAAGACTGTGCTTGCTCCTTTCTAGGACAGCTAAGGAAAGAGATTGAATGTTACTCTAATGGGTATCAAGATAACCTCTTTCTGCCCGTGTTTGTAAATCTGATATTATGTACATCTTAATGGAATTCTCAAACAAGCAAAAGGACCACACAATTTATGCTCTTATGAGGTATCTGATTGCAAAGCACAGATACAGGCCATGTCTGCCATAGCTGATTCAGTATTCACTGCCCTTATGTACTTTTCCTGTTCTGAAAACTCCAAGATTACTTGACATTAAATCTAACCTTAGCTCTTTCTTCCCTGCTTTTAACTTGTGCTGGCTCAACCATAAAAAAGGACAAAAGCTAAATTTGGATAAGCAGAAACTCATGATTCTCTAACAGGGCCAATCTATGATGCTGATACAAAGCTCCTCTCATGTCAGCTATTGGGGTCACCTGTGTGCTCGGAGATAATGTTGAATCATGGAGAAAGAAGTGGTGAAGTGATATGCTGTGTTGAAAATGGCTCAGCAGGTAATCTAATTATGTTATCAGCTTTGCTCCAAAATGACATGAAGATAAGCAGAGTGCCCAGGTGGACTTAGGATCAAGAGTGCTACTCCCCAGGGGGATTTTCACAGTCAAACTTGCTTGACACAAAGGTATAAGTGTAATGAAGACCCTCCACTTCGCAGTGCTGAGGATAAAAGCCATCCTTTCCCCATGTAACTTAATGAGGGTTGCCCTTCTCACATATTTCAACCACAATAAAAAAAAACCCAGGCAAATAAACAGGTATATTTTGACTTAAGAAATTCTAATTGCAAAACTTCCATAGACTTCTGAAGCATAGATGAAATAAGACTTTGCATATTCTCTTGCAACTCACTAGAAGGTATAGTAAGTGGCTGGTTATTCAGGGATGTAGAAGCCTATGGAGTCCAAGAAGAATCCATGGACCATGCCTGGCATTCAGGGATACTGAGCTGATCAACTCTCCAGGAAACTTCCAAAGTTAGAAATAAGTCCTTAAGATGTACTAAAAAAAAGTTCTCCATGACCTATGAGTCATGACACAAATGTGCTTTATGCCTTGATATTTCATTCTACAATGGTTTTTGTTACGGAGCAATGGAACAAGTCATGACCAAAACTTTAGTCATTAACTCTTTTCTGATCTGCTACCATTTTGGAAAGTGGTGACCACATGATTCATATATATAATGCCAAAACAGGAGCTGCATGAATGTTAAATTATTTACCATGTTCACAGACTCAGATGGGGCAGATAGCCAGCTTTTCGAAATAATCGCAAAGACATCGGCACAGCTGTATCATATTTTCAGCTTGTACTCCTTTACTACTGCAACCAACATCCAGTTTTCTCAACCAATGCTCTTTTTGATGAACATGGGTTTCAATTCATATTTCTTCTCGCTATAAATGAAAGGAGAGGAAAAAAAAGTGTGACTGGCTAGTCTGATCTGTAGTTTCCTCTGAAGCAATATTGTAAAAATGTCCTGTTTGCAAAGCAGAAATAAATGAAGAAGGTGATAAACAACAAGAACAGAAGTGCTACATGGATGACACAAATATATGAAGGGCGTAAAGTAATCGTGAGAAATAAGAAAAATGAATTAGAGTAACAACACATAAACAAATTGTCTTTTCAGTGTTTTCTATCTCATTTCTGCTAAGTGTGTTGAGCTCATGATTGTCTATCATTAAAGGATTTAATGCCTTTATTGTAGCCAAACTGCTTCAGTTGCTATTTATCAATCTGTTTAATTAATAAACCAATTGCTGGCCCCATTGTCTTGGAAATGCTACAAAGTATTCCCAGATTATAAGGTAAGAAAGCGCATTGGCAAAGATATTACAGCTTAACACAATGCAATTATGTTACTGATAATATAGAAAACAAATCTATCACTATAACTGTTCCACCACCCACACACCCCAATAAGGAACAAGCTCTGTGCAAAGCTCTATGAGACACCCTGCCTCAGAGAGCTGACAGTCTGAGGGTGTGTCAGGAAACAAGTGGATACGGGCAAACAGATGGGCAAATAGAAGCTAACAGTGAAATGGTTATGATTAGTGTAATAGTTTCTGAATATTTGATTGTGAGCCTGCCACAGGGCCAAAGAAAAAAAATCTGTATTTTATTCTTCCATAAAAGGATGGATGTTAATAAGATAATTAGGGTAATTATGTAATTAAATTGAAGCTGGAGTCCCAAAAGATACAGTTTATAATATGGGTGAGGAATAATATCCCATATTATGTTTTAAAATTCAACACAGTCTGGCTTTGAGAGATGTCACAAATGCTTTAAGAAAGATTAAAAAATGCCATCTTCCAGAGGCAGAATTGGGCTGTTCCTTAAATTAATATTGTAGGAAGAAGCAGCGGGTAGAGAGAACATTTTATCCAGTTTGCAAGGACAAACCACCTAACTGTTCCTAAAGGGGCACTTGGCATACTCTAGAGGTCAGGGAGAGGCAGTTAGGGAGTGGATTCAAGCTGGAGAATTCTCCCTTCCGGAGCACTTTGGCTGCATTGATGGAAGCATGCTGCAATTGGTACGATGGGATAGCAGTGCTCACCCTTTCCATTCAGCAGCCCAGCACAGCATTAGCAGGCTTTTTGGAAGGAAAAATACACCTCAGTTCTCCCAGCTCCAGCAGAAGGGAGAGCTGTGTTAAAATAAATCAGTCAAGCACTTAATAAGAATGACCTGTGAACTCCCTTCCCGTTAGAAATGGCCTTATTGTCAGAAAACTGTTGTAAGTGAGAATATTTGCTCCTCAAGATTTATTTTTTCATGATTGCCTAAACTAACTACCCTTTCTATTCCTCAGGGTAATACAAAGAGTGTGCTGATATGTTATAAAATGGTTTTGTTTGCTAGAACTCTTTGACCGCTGAGGGTTTCTGAGTGTTCGCATTGACTGGAATTCATTGGCCTCTACAATGTCCTCAGAATCAATATGTTACATCCATAACATAGCAGGAAAAAAACCCCAAAAGCAGCACACACAATAAATAAAAATATCCTTACTTCAAAAGGATAATTAATCAAGTTTCTGCAATATTGAGATAACTTTGAGGTATCTCTTCTTCCTGTAAAACTCTGTCTTAATATACTAGATTACACAGTCACAGATTTGCACTCTGTATGTTTTAACTCTGATAGCATCCCCTCTATAGACAGCTTAAGTCAACAGAAAGACTGTCACCTACTCAGAGGGCTTTGGATCAGCTTTGGGAGCTCAAAGTTTTCCTAAAACCTGACAATTTAAGCACAACTACACCTATTCAGAGATAAGATTAAAACTGCTTGAAAAATGGTACTTTTTCCTGTCATACTTCACAGGGGAAAAAAAAAATTGATTTTTGGCTACAATCTAGTAAAAAAACCTTTGACTTACAGCTCTTCTTTCAAATAAATGGGCCTGAGAAAAAAATTACAAAGATTAGAAGAGCAAGGAAATGTTATTGCTCTATTTCTTTAGTTGATTATGTATTTCTTTTCTTAAGAGAAAAACAAATATAAATATAAAAAAGTGTTTCTTAGGTTACTCCAAGACTTTTTGCATAAATAAGCTAAACTGAACAAAAATTTTATGCTAAATTCCAACACAGCCCCAACAAAAAAAAACGCAAAAAAACACAGCCTCAACCTTGCCATTATGATTTTCTAAATTGTGTTCTTTCTGCACTTGGAATTAGAAAACCCATTTAAAGAGATAGCGTGAGATTTTTTTCAATGTACCATTTCATTTAAATTTCTAATTTTTATCCAGTTTCCAAAAATAAGCACAATCCCACATGAGGAGGGAGAGATCCAAACCTCTTTTTTTTCCTGATTCAAGAACAAAGGTTAAAAACAGGAGCCCAATCATCACAATCTACAGTATTCTTTGAATGCATTTTTTCTACATTTCTCACACAGACCGTCTTTCGTTTTGCATAAAATACTTCAATATTTATTGAGCCAGCAAGAGAGCGTGAAAATGACTGTATAAGACAGTGAGTAGACCCATCCCAGGGGATGTGAGACACCTGGGTTCCTGTTCCCAGTCCAATGAATTTTTAATTGTATTCTAAAAAGTGGAACAGCCTTAAGAGGAGAGACAAAGCCTGATTCAACTTCCCAGAAAGCAGATGACCTTTGTTCGAAGCCCTAATGTTAATCAAGCATACTGTAAACCCCTTTTCCTATGTTTGTATGACTACCCTGATAGCTGGGCTGTAGGATTTAATGAGATATGATTATAATAGTACATCTCTCTGGTTTGCAAGGGAAGGTAATTTGGGCATTTGACTGCTTTCGATTTCAATACAGGTAAACAGGAAACAAATAACTTTTCAAATGTCCAAATTTCACAAAGTTAATATTTCAATTCCTGACAAAATATGGCTCAGATGAAGAGTCAGCCATTTTCACAGATTATGGAGAAATATTTCATTTTACCATTTCTCAAAACAGTAACTGATTTGCCTTTTTGTCCTGGTTTTTTTCCTTTAAAGAAATCGTTCTTCATAGAAAGGAAATACAGAATTTTGTTCAAAAGAAAGACGCAGCTTTTGCCTCTTGCAAAATCTTTTTCTACAAATAAACATCCAATTAGAAAGGATTTTGATTCCTACTTTCCCGATTCCTACGGTTGCATACATCAATACCGTGACGGGATATGAAATGAATTAAATTCAGCACATGTAACACTAGTGAAAGGCAGTGAACTTTACATCAGTAAGGAACTGGATTCATGCTATATATATGAGGAATCAAACGGCCTTCAAGTCTGAGTTTCATGAGACACCAGAGGTATGCACCTTTTTCATTATAATTGAATGTAAGTGCTTGTATGGTTTTTAACAACCAGTGATTGCTCTTGTGGTTTTATGGCCTGGTCATATGCCCACTGAAATCAACAGAATGAACTGTGAAAGGCTTCTGAGCTTGCTTAAAAGTGCAGCTCAGTGACACAGAACAACCCAGCTGCCTTATCAACAGAAAGGATTTGGACAAAATGATGAAAAATAAATTAAGAAAAAAATTACTAAAGCAAAGGTGATTGCTTACAGAGTTTACAATTTTTAGATCTACATGGTTTATACTTTCCCATGCTCCTTTTCCCATCAATAATCCAACCATTCATCTTCTGTGAAATCTAAACCTTCTGTGCTTCATGTTTTATTCATCCTAAGGTGCTTAATTTATACCAAAGGACAGCAGAGGGGCTAAGAGTAGCCTGTGTAAGGGGAGATGCCTTTAAGGCTATTATTCATGCCCTTTGATCTCAAGTTTTCACTCAGGAAACTTTGGTTCTGTGGGTAATTAGAGGCTGCCACTGACTTTTACTCTATAAATTACAATAAATCTGAAGAAAGCCACAGATCTTTGAGACTGTAGCCATGTTTCAAAATCTACAATACTCAGAACAATTATAAATATGTTCTAAAACACCAAAGTTAATTCTAATTCAAGGCCAGTTGTTTTCTTTTAAAATCTATTTTTCATAATATAATAGATCAATATTACCAAATCCAAAAGTATTTATGAGTGTTTATTTTATACACTACTTGTTATTTTATACACTACTTTGTTAACACCTAACAAACTACAGTATGATGGATGAAGATTGACACAAAACTTAAACTTTCCCTTGGAAATATATGTTATGAACTGTACACAATCAATTATTTCAGACAAAGCCCATGCTATTTCCTCTTCTCCTAAGACACTGCTACATATTTAGGTTTTCAGCTTGAAAGCCCATTTTGGCACCACTAATGAAATAAATTATGTTTCTTGTCAGATCTCCCACTGGGTGGCGTGTGGTACCTCATGTATGTTCATTTGTCACCCTCAAATAGAATAATACTTCCTGCAGGTTCCCAGAGTAGATAACTGCCCAAGTGGAAGTTAATTAAGTCATTGGTTCACTTTGCTCCAGAGGATGTTAAACCACCGATGCTAAATGAGATACTTAAAGTTTCACACTGGAGACACATCCAATTAAAACACCAGAAGAATTCAAATGTATACAGATCTGTCTTCGCAGATTATGAGGAAGAGAGGACTAATAGATAGTAAGTCATTTAGAAGGAAAAACAGATCCAGAAATTAGTTTTAAAGGCAGCAGAAAACATCTTTCCTGAAAAATCTAGATGGAAAAATCTGCTAAAAAGTTGCACTTTCTCCTATTTTCACATTTGAAGCTGGACATGACATTTCATTGTGTCGTGTTTTCACTAGTTATTTTTCATTTATCTACAGTAGATAATAACAGAATACATTTTTCTAACTGCAGGTTCATCCAAGCCCAAGGAGTTGGTTTATTTCCTTAAATATAGGCTTAAGGAAATTACTACAATTTATTAAATACTGAAGATTTGCTGTCAACAGTGATAGAATCCTTTTTCTATTTTTTTTTTTCCCATGGAAGAGGAGAATACTTCTGTTGCTTCAACAGTTAAGGAAAAAAGTTTTATTTCTGCAAAGGAGCATGAAACAGTAGCCACATAGCCCAGACTGATCTTCTAGGCAGAACACAAAGTTCATCAATAGTTTTGTCTCTCTAGTAACTGTGAGCACAAGGCTTCTACCCATTACCAATTTGATCAGCTCCCATTACAACAACAAAACCTGGCAGTCAATAAAATTTGACATTTTGCTTTATATTTTACTATAATCTTTTTTTCCTCTTGGCAGAGGAAAACTAATTGAAGACCAGTGAATGGCTAAGAACAATAGAAATTATAATCCTTCTGCTTCTGGATTTCCAGTTCAAAATCATATTCCACTTCCAAATGGAAACTCTTCTTTGGGCTAGAGGGGGCCTTCAGTGGCCCACTGGAATAAGTCTGGTGATGTTTATCAACCACTCAGAGGCATATTGCAAAACCATAATAGCAGGAATAGAGTACTTAGTTACCTCTATACATAATGAAGTCTCTGTGAGGAACTGCCAATGCTATAAGGCGAGGAGACACTGTCCTCAAGACTACCAGATGGGCAAAACTCACACATGAAGAAAAATGAAAAAAAAAGAAAAGCAAAGTATCTGTCTGTGTAATTTAGCATATGAAAGAATAATGGACCAATTTTGCTGTGTTTGGAGATATTTTCTGCTCCATGTATGAGAAGTAAGTAAGGCTATACATGAGATTTTCCATTTCCCATTTCTATGAGAGAACCATGTTCAGCCAACTTTGTTAATTTTGCATTACACCAGCTTAGCGAGTAGTTTTCCGGCAACAAATAGGCTTATAAAGAGAACCTGGTCTGGGGTTCGATCAGGGTAATGTTGTATGTAGATAGTTGTATGTAACATGAAAGAGCTCTTTCAGGGTCTACTGCACATGAGAGCTTGTCCTATCAAAGGGCACAGGGCCTTTCCATGCCAGATTCTCCCTCACAGACAAAACTACTCCCCAGAGTAGAGAGTACACACGTACTGTGTGTATAGACCTTCAGGAAGAAACATGTTCTAGGCCCAGAACAGTTTAAAGTCATAAATATGAGCATGGGTTAGGACCTGTCAGGCAGTAATGACTCCAGGTAACGCTTCCTGCAAGTACAAGGAAGTGAAACAACTCTAAATTGTTACCTGAGACTGTGAAGTGCTCTACTGTCTGCAAGAAGGGTCTGTATCTATTAAAGGCAACCCAGTTTAGAGACAAAACTGGTGCATACTGGAGGCACTGGCCAACTTACTTATTCTGTATGACATTGAACAAACAAAGCTATTATTAAAGTCCAGATTTTAATTTCTTTGGCTTCTCTAAGAAGAATGGCAAATATGCAGTGTGCAAATTGAAAACTATTTGTGACAGATATCTTGCTGCTGTTTGCTAAATTCTCCTCTGCTCGGTGGGTTCGGTTCCCTTTCACCTGGAAACAAAAGTGTAGGTGGCTGGTGCAAATGCAGGCTTTGCCCCAGAATGGATGAGGGACGAGTGGACAAACAGCCCTATTGCCAAGATTTTAGATTTTCATTGTAGATTCAGCCCTGATGTCTCTAAAACCTGTCTGTAGTGTGTACACAGGATTTCCTGTTTGTCTTGTTCATGTAGCCTGGAAACTTTTTCAGGTATTGACTGTACATCCCTAAGTACAGTGCCTGACTCAATGGAACTGGCCAAAGCTGGAACCTTCCTGCAAGAAAAGTGATCACAATGCGATGTAACTTCTCAAAATGATAATAACAAACACATTACTAGATCTCCAGAAATGAAATACACATTTATAGTGAATGCCTCCAGATAGTTTCAAAACTTTTCCAAGAAGAGTTTCATAGAGATTGTTATTACTTAATGGAAGGGCATTTATAGACATGAGGTTATAATGAAATTAAATTAAATCCAAACAAATAGAGGAGGGATATATATTTCCAAGGACACCACATCCTTAACAAAGACTTCAGTGCTTTTATCCTCAGCACTAGGAGTTGAGGATTGCACATAAGCTTTGATCAGCCGTAATGAACTCTGGATAGGATCTGTGTCTGTGAATTGTTTATAGTATCTTGGCTGAAAGCAAGATGCTAACCAATATATTTAGAAAAAAAAAAAATCCCTAAAATAGAGTTTGACTTACTGGATTAATGTGCCAGCTAGGTTGCAAAAAAAAAAAAAAAAAAGAAAAATTTAGTCTTAAATACACTGCTGATCCTCTTATAAAAAAAAAGAATTCCTTACAAATTAGGATGTATGACAGTGTTGCCCATATGTAGTATTTCTGTTGGAAAACTTGATGAGAAGTCCTTGGTATTGCTCTGTGGCTGGGCTATGCCCTGCAGCTGTGCCTGGAGCAGAGTGTCAAACATTGAGGCTCCAGTTGTTTTGAGAAGCCAGCTGGGTGTCAGTGGGTGGTTTCGCAGCTGGCATCTTCTCATGACTTTTGCCCAAGAGTCCTTCTGGCTGGTCTGGCAGCTGAAAAGTTGAACGTGTGGCTGGGATAATATCATCTCACTGCTGTGCTCAGCTGACCTTCACAGTGTTTTTGTTTTGACTCATATTTGCTCGTATGGAATTTGCTTTTTCTGTCATTATATAAATACACAGACAGATTCAGGCCAAATCCTGAATCCTTTGCTTTTCAGGCTTCAAGCCCAGCCACAAATCTGAGCCCTGGCTGGGATCTGCACCACACAGCATTAGACAAATACAGTGGCTATGTGGCTCGTATGTAGCCAGTCCTGACACCTCTGCAAGAAAAGCTACCGCACCGAAGGTACCTGCCCTGATCCTCCTTCAGAAATATTCATGGGGTTCACTGACAGCTGGCAAAAAAGAATTAGGCCAGCCAGATCCCCTTCTCTCAACACCCAGCATGACCAACCACTCTCAGCAAGCTGTGAGAAATCACCACAGTGGCTCCGATAGTTTTGTGATTATTCAATGCCAGCAACATCCACCTACCCAGAAGGGTTAGATTCCTTCTTATGGGGAATTCACAACTCCATTCATCCACGACAAGGCACGGCATAGGCTTGGAGGAAAGAGAGAGCTTCAGACAAACTGAAAGCAGGTACCAAACAAGAAGAAAGTGTAGGTTTCTGAAAGTGCTGAAGCCAAAGGCCAAGATCTGTATTAGTCATGACTGTGTTTGTTCTCTCACTCTCACACATTACTGCAGGTATCAGTGAAGTCATAACAGTGTTACAGAAGTAAATCCAGAAAATACTTCTTTAGTCAAAGCTTTTTGCACCTCTTAGGCAGGAGCAGTTCCAGTGGCTGATCTTACCTGCTAGAATCAAGTCCTGGGATTAGCTTTGCTCAACGATTTTGAAACGGTGGTTCCCCAAAGTCCTGGCAAATCATCCGTATGAGGTCTCTGGTCTATTAAACAGCATGATCTCATCAACCCTAAATAGCTGAGCTAAATTCTATGAGAAACTTTGAGAGCTGACAACAGACTTAGAACCAAACTGTGGGCGTCACTGTCCTCCACAGTACTGTCATTAAAGCAGGCTGTGGGTGGAAGCTTGGAATCACCACTACTGAAGACAGAAAAAACATGCTATGGCAATATCTACATTAAAATTTCCCTGGACTGGAACTCTGGGCTCTATCTTGTTGAGCCCACTGGGTTGGATGTGTTATGAAGGCAGACAGACACCCTAGTGAGCCGTGGGAGATGATGGTCCCAGCTACTGACACTCTTATCTCTGAAAATGTTCCTGCTGGGCTCCAAAGATCTTAGAATGTGGAAGGTTTGACTTTAAGCACTAATGTGCATCAGTTTGTCTCTTCCCTCTGTAAGAGCACTCAGCAGCACTGCCCTTAGCTTACAGCATGAGGTGGGTCTGGAGTCTGTGGTGCTCTCACCTGAGCAGGTCCTGCACTGCTGCTTCTACTTCTGCTTCTTAAAAACTTTCTCTGGCCCTCAAGCCCTGGAAGGTTCAAAGATGTGATCTATGGAGCTCCAATTTCTGCTTCACAGTTTACCAAAGTGTATTAGGACAAAATAATATGCCATAGTCAAGACTAAAGACAAAGACATGGAAGGAATCATTGAAGCAGAATCGATGTAAATATTTTTTTTTTTTAATAGAAAATGTTCAATTTTTTGTTTGCTGCTAGTGCCCCTGACATGCAGCAATAATTGAAGTTTAACTTTAGCCCCAATATAATCAATGGTCTAGTGTAAAATATTTCCTCTTTTTTATGGAACATTTTCATGAATACACTTATTAAAAGAAATCAGATGTCTGAGAAAACAAATAAACACAAGTAATTCAAACTATGCAAAGACAGAAGAAAAAACCCACAAGAGACTGAAAAAATATAATTTTAATTACTTCATTTGAAAAATAATTTTGGAAGAAGGTTGCCTTTGCAGATAGTTGGAACACTTTCACCCAAAGAGAATTTAATCAATATATGCTAACCTATTTAAACTAAAATATTCCATAGAAACATCTCTATATTAATGATATTTTTAAAACAGAAGGTTTCTGAGGTCACTTTTGGATGAGAGAAGTAAAAAAGAAGAAGAGAAAAAAAGTACTGAAAAGCAGACAGTTATGATAGAAAAACATGTTTTACATGTTTTACAGTAAACAACTCTGGGGGTATGGAGGGGTCTTTTGCTTTTATTCTTATTTTTTCTCTTTGTAATGCACACCAGAACCACTCTCAAGCTGTTTTCAGGAATAGAGGTTGTCCATTACATCTCTCTGATCATCTCCAGCTCATTATAATGTGACCTGTGGGCCTGTGTGGTGCTCTGCCCTGAAGTCTTAGTGCTCTGAACACCTTAACTAGGGACTTGTTGGGACATGCAGACTGGATGGGACCTGCAGCAATTTTCTTTTGTGGGAAACCCAGAGCATAGACAGGGGGACCGGAGGCGCCTACTGTACCACACAGTCTCCCTCGCCAGAGAGTTGGGCTGGTCCCAAGTGTCTCCATCTGAAATGCAACCTCCATTTGCTATTTCCCCCCCAGCTTTATTTCAATTTGCATACACCTATGCTGGAAGAATAGATGTACTGTGCATAAATGTCCTAACTGGCACACAAACAAAGATGTTTATACATAAGCAAATTCATCCTTTGTTGGCTATTAGAGTCATTAGTCTCTTTCAAACACTTGAGTCATTCCATTCATGGAGCAGAAAGAGTACTACTGACCTCAGTGACCCATCGCAGACAAACCAGTGAGCAGTCAGTGATGGATACAGAAAACAAATTGTCACTTAAAAAAAAAAATAAAAAAAAATAAATTTGTTTGTGTAAACTGTTCAAAGAATCGTAACTCAGCTTAGAGAGGAAACTCATTAAAAAAAAAATTTACAATGGAGAGTGAAGATCAAGGTCTTGGTCTGAAGCTCATTGTAGTCAATGGAAAGAATCATGATTTAATGGGTTTTGTGAATGCTTCCTACTTCCGTGTGTGTTTGAAAAACCACAATTTCCAACCCTTTCAACTGTGCAAGGACATGTACCATCTTTCCAAAACACATATATTCAATATCGAAAGACAAGGAAAAGTCAGTTTGAAGAGGTATGTCAGCACATGAAGGGAAAGGGGGTGTGTGGGGAAATGAAGGAAAAATAAGACATTATTTTTTCCGTGTCCCTGCAGAGTGGGATGCAGGACAGAGAACATAAATTTAGGCCTGTGCTGCTGGGAACAGGAGAGGTGTCAGAAATCACACATTTTGCAGTGTGTTCCTCCACAAGAAAGTCCTTTGAGAGAAAAGCCTCTAAGTGTGTGAGCAGAACCCATAAAATTTTACACCCACCCCCCAAAAAAGGAAGAATCGAGAGTCCAAACCTGCCACAGAAACCTCGACCCTTTGTTTAAATTTGTCTGCAATGCTTTTACAAGACATAGCTTGAAAAAGGCTGTGTGCTTGCAGTAAAAAAGTTACATCTATAACTTTTCATTGTAGCAAGCTGTTCTTGCCAGTGCCAACATATTATTTTTTACACTCACAACAGCATGTATATATGGTTTTAAAATTCTGCACGGTAGTTTCATACCAAACTCTTCATTGTTTATACAATTTTTCATGTCAAAATGCACTGTGGTCCAGAAAAAAATTGATTATGTCATATTTTAATCATTTTGCATGAATTGTGAGTGTTTAGTAAGTGTTTCGAAAAAGCCTTTTCCTCCCAACTACCAGTCTGATTGAAAACAATTATGCTTCTGGCACAAGACTCTGAACAATATTCAGCACAAATTACATTTCATCCTATTATTAATAGATGTGATATGTGAGAAATGAAGATATATGACTACTTGTTTCTGCTTATAATTATAGCAATGCCATTCCTATTTTCCCTCTTTTATATATGTTTCTTAGAATCTTTGAGTTGGATATCTATGTGTTTGTGATCTCTTATCCAAAGGGCAAAATGACAATGAAAATAAGAGCAGCTATCCTGTTACAAGATTAATTTGGGAATGATAAATGAGTGTTTTTAGAATGAATTGCATAGGTTACCACTTAAACAGGTCTTGGCAACAAACCAGCCCTCTTCTTCAACAAAAAGGGGGAAAAAAATGTAGAGAATGTATAAATGAGTTGATTGCCCCAGGATGTCTCTCTCAAGAAGGATTAGAGAAACCTACTGGGGCATTTTCTATCCCCACAAAAGCACTATTTGTGCTACAAAAGTTCACCCTGATAATCATGTTACTACAGAAAGAAAGAAAAAAAAAAGATTTTCTGCTCCTGTATAACCTCTTGTAAGACATTTGAAGTCATAGGTGCCCCTAAGTCATCTGTATACTGCAGGTTTAGCCTATCCAAAGAGTGGGAGTTGGAATAAGCTCTCTCAAATACTTTACAGCAAAGACAGGAAACCAAACAATATATTTTCCTGCTACTCTTGAAAAAGGTACAGTGAAATCAAACTCCACAGTCCAGGCACTGGACTGTTAAAACTGCAGGTTTTAACTTCAGGTTTTAACTGTACTCTGTCATTAAGATCAGGCTATGGTTGGTCCTGTGTGCATTCTTTGTAAGAAAAAAACCAGAAGTAGTATTTGAAGGGCAGGTCCCGGTCACGCACATTCTTGTTCCTAAAGCTGCTTCTTCCAATTGAGGCACAGAGATTTCTGAAATGCCCAATCAGTTATGAGTAAGACTCCAGCATGGCTTAAGGCCAGTCATGATATACATTTGATGAGATGGGACATCTGTGTTTCAGTTTGGTCTCTTTATAAGAAATTTATTGGCAGGAATAAGTCTAAACCCTTGTCCGGGTATTACTTCTTCTATGTGAAAAGACAACTGGAATATTTATTGGTCGAGCCTTGTCATTTTTTTCCCTTTGTTTTGCTTTTCTTGCAATATTTCTTCCTATAGATACTTAATGAAGATGGAATATCTTCCTCACCTTGACCATTGCATTTTTTCCTCTAATCTTTCTTCACTTAAAACTTTTAAAGCTGCCATAGCTTTAAGAGCCCAGGTCCTATCTGTGGAAGATATCAGTAGACATTTATGGAAATAATGTAAGAAAAATGAAATGAATGAAGGGAACCATCCTCTCAGCATAGCGTAATCAGATCTTTTGAGGGCACAGCTGGTGGGCCTCTCCTTCATTCCATGGGAGTCTTTTCAGCCCAGTTTCACTTCATTATTTGTCTCAAAATTCAGTAGCATTTGGCTTCAAATTATAATTTTTTTGTTGTGCAAAAAGATACCTCATTAAAAAATTGCATATTAGCTGGTAATTTTGTTGTAGTCTCTTAAACCCTAGGTTATGGGAAATGATGACTAGGCTTTGATTTTTTTCTATACCCTTTTATTTTTAAAAGTTTGAACTAGACATGGCAGGAAAAGGCCAAACAGTGAAAAAAGATACAACAAAAAGTAGGGAAAAAAGAGAATTGTCAAAAATATGATTAGCAAAAACAAAGATGAGGGAAAGACTGATGATGGGCATATGCTTAGAACTGAATGAAGAGATTTACCAAAGGGGAGAGAACTTGAAATGGGATCTGAATAACCTGAACTCCCTCTCAGTCACTGGTCTGTATTGTCTCCAGATATTTTATTCATACTAGACTGCTCTGTTCATTAAAATTTGTACATCTACAAACAAGCAAAACAAAAAGCCCAAACCAGCTAAACAAAACAATCAAATGTTGATGCATAACAACAAAAAACCCGAAAGATTGCCTCCCTGGCCCCAGCTGTTCATATTTATATTCACTTGGCAAACACTTGAAAGAGTTTCTATCTGATGTATTCATGAATGTCTGAGGGGGAAAAATGGATCCTGGATAGATTCATACCGAGATATTGTTATATTTCGTGACAATCACAACCATCTTGACGACATTTTATGCTTTGGTTGTTCTCTGTGTGAGTTGCACTATGAGTTTACAGGATGGAAAGGACAAGCATGTGGTTTTCAGAAGCTGTTTATTCCAGGATGACCTGTGCAAAGGATTGCCATCAGGCCATGGTGCATGTTCATATCAGAAGGCCATAAGGAAGGATACAGCTATTTTATAAGCAGGAGAATGATATGCTGGTATCCAGATGAGGCGCTACAGGAACACTTTTGTTAAATATGAATGGAAACATGGCCTCACGGACCAATCTTTGGGTAGCAAAACAGAAGATCAGCTACTTTGTTCCACTTGCCCCTGGCACAGTATTTGCATATGAATGAACTGTCTTGAATTTAAATATGAACCATCCAAAAGAGCTGGTGCTCAATCCAAACAAAATAAATAATTTCCCTGAGATGTGAAGAAAAGGTAAATTTATTCATAAAATTATGACTGTGAACTGTGATTCTGCCACTTACATTTGAGTGTTGAAGACAGCAGTCAAACTTCCCACTGTGACACAAACTGCTATTGACAACAGAGAAATGTGTCTATGTGCAAAGCTCTCTGACACTTATGCTGTCATAAAATTTACAGCTGACTTTAAGACAAAGAACATTGAGATTACAGGCACTTCTTGGAAAGGGTGGGTGAAAAAAATTAATTCTAATTGTATTTTGCATTTCAGGGAGTAAGACAGCTGCATCCAAAGCCCAGTTAAGCAAAATATTATAGTCCAATTGTTTTCACTGAAAATTGGAATCCAGGGTCCTCAGAGACTCATATGTTACACGCACCAAGTAAGACATAATGCCTGCCCCAAATAATTTGCGGTATAAACCTCTGAACCATTAGTGCATAACTGAGACCTGGTCTTAGACCTACAGATATCAATGAAAATAGCTGCTTATGCCTGAAAGCTGGAGATAGTAGCAGCATTTGGAATCAGAAAAGACAAACAAAAAATATCCTCCCAGTCCGGCTAAGATGCAGGTGTTGATGCTGTCACCCTAAAATATATCTTAAATTCTACTTTGAATAGTCTGAGTTCCCTAATTTTGTTTTCATAGAACCATAGGATGATTTGGGTTGGAATGGATCTTTAAAGATGATTTAGTCCAAACCTTGAATGTTGGGGCTGTGCCTAGCCACCCTTACCAAGAGAGGGAGTTTTAAAGAGACATATCCTCAGGGAGACACTGGGCAATTGTGAAGGGACATGAAGAGTGTGTCACATTGCTTAATGTGTTATAGCTCCAATATCCATATAGTTTTGGATGGAGATAGGAAGACAGACCTGGTGTCAAAGGGTGTGTATGTCTGGATATACAACGTACTTCCAAGTGCCAATATTTAACAGTTAGGTTGGTGGCACTGCTGGTTACAAGTTGTTCTGTTCAAAAGATTAAGAGCTATGCAATCAAAAAATACTCAAGAAGTCCTGTTAAAAACATTGCAAATGTATTCCTGATTTTGCTTTTTATGGTTTATACCTCATGGTGCAAGTGGTGTATATCATATAGACAGCAAGCACTTGCAAAGAAATGTCACATACGCTGCTGTCCATTCAAAGCAATTTTTCTTTCTTCATTTGCTTTTTTCTCTTTCTCTCTTTTTTTTTTTATTTAAGAACTATTCTTCCTCTTTTAATGCTATGTCTGACAACTAATACCAAGGCACCTCAGTCGCCAGAAAACAAGTGGTTCTGGTTTTTCTCCATTGTTAGTTAGACTTTTGTGGTTTTCCAGCCCTAGTTGTTAAAGTTCTTTCAAAAGCAGCCCAAGGTAAACATCCAAAGGTTGTTTTTATATTCACCCATTTTTAACGTTGTCTCCTCTCTCAGTAGAAATTTTTATTCCAGGCCTGAAGGGACTGAAACACATTGTGGTCATCTCTGTGTGCTTCAAGAGACACAAGAGGGGTATGTGAAGTATCAGTAATGAGAAGGAGGGAATCCTCAGCTCTCCAAAGGACTGTGAACTAACTTACCCATTGATCACAGCAAGCTACACTGTTGTATTCGAAAAGCAGTGGTTGCAGAGGGCACACACATGCTTAGCACAGGCAGAGGTTGTGACACCTGCTTTGGGACCCCAAACATCCATCAGTTATTCATGTCTTTATCACCTTGGAACTGAATTATTGCTCAGCTCTCCGTTTCTGACTGTACCTATAGACCCCCTCTGAAACTGCTGCTAATGCAGAGGTACAAGAAATATTTATTACAGAAACAGCTTTGTCTTTGATATTCATGAAGTACAAACTGGGGCATTCCAGACTAAATTTGTATATGATATTTTTGACCTTATGTAATGCCAGTTGTTGGAGAAGCCTGGCCATTTGCACAGTGCTCTCCTGCAAGAAACAGAAGAACGTATGGAGATTCAAAACAAATAGACATACTTTCTTTGTAATGTGTGTCAATAGCTCTGTTATTGAAGCTCAAAAAGCCATAATACACAAACAATTACATTAACAGATTTCACTGATTAAACAAAAAATCTGAATATGGGGATTTATATAAATAAATAGAAAAACTATTCTGTGGTTCAAACATTTGAAAACAGAGATAAAGTCTATTGAACTTTGGAAGTATGTGACTGAAATTATCACTTGAAGAAAGGACATTTATTTTCACTTAAACTGTCATTGAATTTGGGCAGCAAAAGCCTAATCCTCATGTCTATCCAATATTTCCTCTCATAAAATCGTTTCCAGCAGTTAAACTGAGTCTTTTTTTACAGCCCTTTTCACTAACTTTGGTCAAGGTACTTATTTATACACCAATCCAACAGAAGGATCTTGGAGATCCCTATAGATAATGGGAAAACCAAAAATCTCCCTTTCAGCTCTATCCTGTGATACTTGTATCCAGTGGCAGAGCTGAACACACATACTCCAAATCTTTAGAAAAAATTGTGCCACCGGCTCAGCAATGCTAATGATGCCAGGGCAACCATTTTACTCAGCTTGTTGCCATCACCTGTTAGAAATCAAATTTTTTAGCACTGTTTTCAGCTCAGATAACTAGATTAGACAGAAGAGAATTGCTATTTCTAACATGGTTTGGGTGTATTGGACAGCCGCTCAAAGCCAGGGACTGGAGTTCTTCAAGGAAAGAAGAAAGTAAACCCCACAGTAATTAATTATCAGGAAACACACACTTTTTTTACTCATTAAAAAGATCCAGCTTTGCCGACTCAAGTGACTTGATTTCCTTTAATTCATATTTCTTAGACATGGGTGGAAATCCATTGACTTAGTGAGATGACTTGTGTGTGTTAAGGGATGGTGAGAATATAGCCCCTGTTATTGCTGCTATGGGTTTTATATGGCCTGCTCTCGTACCTATTACACTTCTGAATTTGCTTCTCAGCCCACAGAACACACACAAGTTTTAGTGTCTGTATATTGAGAAAACATGTAGATACAGAAGGAGAAAAGCTATCAAAAAAGCTGTTAAGAGTGAATAAAAATTACCGGCAAGATCTTACAAGAAGCAAATCTCTTTTGGACCAGACTTCGTGCGGTGAGTACTAAGAAACATATAATTGGACCAACAGTTTGCTGGGGTTATTTTCCAGCATCTGGTTGTCACTTGAACCACAATGCAGCTCCAATTATATTTTATAGGGAGCAATTTTATTTTTATAGTTTAAGAATCCTTTGGAATTGGTTTGTGAAAGGAAATAAAATATATAAAAAAAAAAGAAGAAAAAGAAAAAGAAAAAGATCAGCTTGCTTCAGAGCTTCTGAAGAGAGAGTGAGATCAGAAATCATAACTCAGACTGGTTGTTTACAATGCTTGCTACTGAAGCCTTTAATTCAGAGCAGTGCCCTGAAAATATCTATCAATCTTATCCTCTCTGCCCATTTAAGGGGAAAGAATGAAATCCCAAGTAATTATTGGGGCATAGTCCAAAAGCCTCATCTCTTCTCTCTGCACAAGCCAGTATGCATCAGGAATAAAGACCTGAAATGAAAAAATTACTACTTTTTCTTTTTCTCTGCTAAATAAGTCTGCCTTCTGAGTGCTAGAATCAAGGACAAAAGTGCTGCCTCTCATCCTGAGTGCAGCATACCACTCAGGTCTTTTGCTTAAAGAAGGTGGACGTCCAACTTGTGCAGAGTAGGAAAATCAGTGACACTCAGTGTCAGTGTTTTCTGAGAGTAACTTGGTTTGGCAGCATCAGACATCCAACAGCCATCCTCAGTGAAAGTTTGAGAAATTTCTTCTTTGGGAGACTCGATATCCACGTGCATTCCTCAGAGATGCTCTTTGCCTCCATAAGTGATTCCTGCTGGTAGCTTTATCCTGTGCAACAGCATTTTCTGCTGCATCCTATTCTGACTTAAGTTTATTTTATATAGCACAGTGATTTACAGTGACCTCTTACCTGGGCAAGGCAGCTGCTGGCAGCTGGGTTGAGCAGGAGGTGGTGCAGCAGTGACAGGAAGATGCAGGCCAGTTCAGTTGCTCTTTTCCTGCTACCAGCAGTGAGGCAGTGACAATAAGTTACAGCCTGAACATCATTAAACACCACTGACCCCTGACAGACTAAAATACCTTCCAGGCTAGCCTTCAGTTATGTTCAGGATAATATAATTTTTATTTTAGGACTGTACAAGGAAAAAAGCATTGATAGAAATGTGATATAACGATCTTGTGCCAGGTGTGATTAAACAAGCTGCTGAACCTGAACTTGTGCAGGTTTCCCTAACTCAGGCACAGCTTCACACATCCTTTGGAGGATCCTGCTTTTGGAGGCCAAAGGAATAAGACTCTCCTCTATGCTACACTGACATGACTGAAGAACAAGGATCTTGACGTCATAATCATTATATGATAGAAACATTGCCTATTTCTGTTCTCGTATCTAGTTGTCTGCTTGCCTATAAAACAGTACCTGCACTATTACATTTATGTCCTTCCATCTAAGTAGCCAGTATTAGAGGATACATAAAACATGCCATGGTCCAGTAATCTACTCGTCTGGAGGAAGGAAAGGAAACTTAAATTTAAGTGAGTGGTATACTACACTACCGTTACATGGTCAACTGGCATTTTTGTATTGACTATTCAGATTCGAATGCTTCTGAGTTGTAACAGAAAGCACATTTCCACTAGGTCTTCATGCTATCTTCTCTCAGACAAATGAGAAAAAAATTTAGACTGTCATCTTTAACATATAAGCTGGGGCAGGTGCCAGTCTTTTCCTCCATCCATTCAGAACCTCAGTCAAATAAGTGCCTTTTTACATGACTTTACCTGTATTTTTGTCTATAACTTCGACAATTTCAAAGCAGTTCCTCACAAATGATAAGCCCTGTTCTAATAACACACTTCAACTTTAGAGATTTAAATGAAGAATAGTCTCATTGAATCTGACAGATTTTCATTGCTTTAAATCTGAAGTAAGACAGAGCAAAATATGCTCCTTCATGTGCTAGCTGTGGTTAATTATCAGAGATGCACAGATATTTGCCTAAGAATATTATTTACTCTTTGCCATTTACAGTAATGTTTTAAGAAGTAAGAGCCTGATTAATCCCTGTGCAACCTCCTTCTCTTACTAGGACTCTACTAAATTTTTTGTACTTGAACATTTTGGCTCCATTGACAAGCTGTTTTAATTACTTTCTCTGTATTAAAAAAAGGTTGGGTTTTTTTCTTCTTTTTTTTTTTTTTTTTAATTGCAAGCTCTTTTACAAATTGTAAATGCAGGCTTTTCCTTAAGCCTAGTAACAAGTTCAAACAAGATAAACACTTCACAGGATACAGAGAACTCTTTGAAAAAGAGTCACTTCGTGTTTGGAGGTGTGACACCAGATCACAGAAATATTTCAGCATTAACTTTGCAAAGATTCACATCAGTAAAGAAGCAATTTCAGTAACACTCCAGGGTACAGAGGAACCATTTTGCAAGTGTCTTACATAATGATAAAATTAGGTATGCAATTCTTCATTTGGGTTATCTGTAGAAGCCCTCGTCCCCTTTCAGAATGGCAAGTTTCAATAAACACTGTGTCAAGGCCTTCTTATAGAACTAAAACTTTTTTCCTATACTTTCTTTAAGCACATCAGATTTCTAGGACTCTTTGATGTGTTTTTCTGCTTAACAGCAATGGAACTTCAGGGAATTCCATAAAGACTCCGTTTAGCCCCATAATACAGTAGTGCTGACACTGTAAGTGAAATTTGTTTACACTATACTTTCCATATTTGAGGAACAGAAAAAAGCAAAACTAGTGAGGGGCAGATCTCATCCCAGCACACAATGCAGGTCACTGGAAGGCCAAGTTTGACAATTCAGCTATGATATAACCTTGAATGGAGTAGAAGAGTCAAATCCCCATCTTGCAATTTAAAATTTGGAATGGGCCAAATCTGCATTCCTCATCACACTGTTCTTCCATAGAGCCTTGTCTTTTCCTGCCAAGTCATTAAGTAGAAAAAAGCTAAGGCATAACTTTTACAGGCACATCTCCAGCACTGTGTAAGTCCTGTCCTGCACAACAGCTTGCAAAGTGATGACAATGCTGCAAAGATCAGATGAACAGGGGCTGCATTGGGAACTGTGAAGAAGCTGATAATGTTTAAAGCAGTGACATTCCCCCGAAGATTTAGGTGAAGAAGCTTTACATGAACTTAAATAGGCAGAGGTTTTTAATGATTGTGAAGAGTCAGAGAATCTTTTTCTTATAGTACCTTTTTTGTCAGTGAGGGTTAAAGCAAACTGTCCTCCATGATCCCACTGTGTAATTGCTTCCATTTTGTTTAGGCAGTTTAACCTTCCTTTAACCCCTCTGACTACTGTTCAAGATGAAACAAAATGACTTTGATGATCTTAGGCCAGCAATAATAATAAACTCCTCTGGTGTTGTAAACCTCTTTGTGTGAAGGACAGAGAGACTGATTACTTCTTCAAACTGTTTGTACTGCGTGATTGATAATGACCAGTTGAAATTCCCCTTGCTTCTCCCTGTGTAGCTCCATACAAGAGTTATTTAATCCACTGGCACTTGGGAGGAGTTTACCTCAAGGCATGGTGAGGGTTCAAAGGCGCAGTGAAGAATGGCTTTCTGTAGACGAGTTTTGGGGGCAGAGCCTTCCGCAACCTGCAGTCTCCTCACTTGTATAACAGTCTGGGAGCTAGATCCTTGGCTAGCATAAATAACTTCAGTTAAGATGAATTACTTTTATTGCCAAGGTATATTAATTGGCCTGGTATATGAGCTTGGTCTGCAGTACTGTTAGCCATTCAAAGACAAAGTTGTCCCATTCAAATTATCTCATCACTTTAGGTCGCTGACAGATCCAAGGCATCTCCAGACCACTCAAGCTCCATCAGTGCTCAAACTATCCATACCTGCAGTTCCAGCACGACAGCATGCACTGCAATTACCACAAAGTGCAGGAGTCGAGGAGAAAGACATGCTGTGGTAAGAAGTGTCTTAAAAATATGCAGAGTAAACAAAATGCTGAGTAAATTGGCCTGATTTGCATTCATAAATGAGGGTAGAGTGAGTGTAATTATATTGTGGCCATGGACTAAAGGTCAAATGCCATGTTTTTTAATTATAAACACTCTACCAGCAAAACAGTAATGATGCATGGATCTGGGAGGCCATTCATTTAGTAAAGTTTTAAAATCCTCAGACTCCCAGGTTTTAAAATCCTCAAACTCCCAAAGAGGTATCGACATTGTAGAGAGAAAAAAACAGGACTGAGAGAGTCCACTCTCCTTAAAGTCTGTGTTTTGTCAAGTTTGCTGTCTTTGGAAATACATTATTAAACACATTGGTGTGGTGAAAATGAAGTTTCCAAAGTAAATTCCCATTAAGTTAATTTTAGTGCTACAGGTTACCCAAATTCTTATTTCAAACACATTTCAAAACCAGAAACAGGTAAGTTTCTTCTCAAAGGTTTCTGCTATTCTGACTCCTTGGCTGCTGCTGCAGCCAGTACTTTCAGGTACGAATGGTGGAAATTTTGAGATGAAAGGAACATGTAAGAATATTTTAACCATAAAAGAAAAAAAAAATTCATGTTCAACCATGTAACTTCAGTTATTAGCGTATCTAGTAAGCTGACGTACCAACAAATAAATCATTCAAAATGATGTGGAGAAATGCTTCTACTCTCACTGCTGATGGATCCACATTGCCCCTACAACACTGCTGAGTGTTGGGTTCTGGAATCAGTCTACACTGGGCTAAGCTATGTTGGTTTTTGGGGCTTTAACTCTGCACATCTGCTTCTGCTGAATTGTTTTAACCCTACATGGACTGTAGTGATCACCTAAAAATATTATCAGAGACAGAAGACTCATTAAACCAAGCATGGTTTTTTTTGTTTTGTTTTATTTGTTTAGTTTTTTGTTTTTGTTTTTTTTTGTTGTTGTTGTTTGTTTGTTTGTGGTTTTGTTGTTGGTTTTTTTTTTTGTTTGGTTGCTTTGGTTTGTTTTTTTAAACTATTATTATTTTTCTCTCAAGGAAACTCTAGAAAAGGTTTTAGGTTTACATTTTCTTCCTTGTTTTGGGGTTATTAGATTTTAGAAAGATAAAAAGTCTGAAATTTAAAAACATATGTTCCTCAACAACTGGGACTTCACCAGCTCATAGGAAGAACGAGGAAAAAAAGTAAATTGCCAACATATATGACTCAATAATGACCATATCTGAAGTATGAAATCCCAGCACAAGAGGAATTCTAGACCAATCTTTTGAGTACATCTGGCTGTGTACTCTGTTTATTTGGGGCAGACTGTTCCCTAAATTTTCACCTTCCATGTAGATTCAGCAAGCTATGAACTTTAGTGTCAGTATTATGCCTGGGGACAATCCTACCATGTACTGAGGACAGAGTAAGGTCCCATACATATTTCACTGCAAAATGAGATCAATTAATTATTTGAATTAGTGTTCCCACAGCTGTAACATTCTTTACCTGCAGTTCACACAGGTACATAATTCTTCCCTGCCTTTGAAAACCATCAAAGGTTTTTACTTTTGGCATTTGCTTTTAAAACTGTAGACCTCATTGATCACTACAGAAAAGGTTAAAAGCAATAGCACACTAAGGAGTGAAAGATATGAAGAGCATGATGTTAATTTACAGCAACAAGGACCACCTCGGTAAGAAGGTGCCTCAGCAGACTCTTGATTTCAGTGTTCTTTTTGCAATATCAGATTCATTAAACAGGGTCCTCCATGGTCCAGATCTGACTTCTATACTGAAGTGACTTTAGAAAGATCATCTTTCAGGTGTGAAGGAGATTTCTGTACTTTGGCCATCTTTGTGATGATTTCTCACACCACTTCACACATGTGTCATAAGCCTCTCTGATAAAGTTTTCATACAGGTGGAAAAGATGTTTTCAAGCAAATTCCATTCTCAATATGAACATCTATTTAAATGCAAGCAGATTTTTCCCCCAAAAAAACACCTAACAAATTAAAACATCTGCTTCAAGAGAATCACAAGTTTATTGCTGTCATAACAACCTGACTTTTGACATGCTGTACTTGGCTGAATTAAAGACACAGTACACCACACTCCAGAGAAGCAATGCTGGGTTAATAGTTTGCTGTAACATCTGCAGAGTGGAAAATGCATGTTAACTCTCAAGTTCAAAGAGCTCTTGTAACTATATTCCCTAAAAACACAAACTGGAAGATGGCATCTGGTTAGCTCCTCTTTTTATTTATGAAGTTGTTTGTGAGATATAAATATCCTTAATTCTGAAACCTAGAAATCTGCCCCTAAACAGAAACACTATCAAGCTAGGCCAAGTGAATGATTGTTCCTATAATATTGTTCTCAGGGGAAAAAAAGTGTGTTGGGGGAAAAGGGAAAGATAAGCACCTCCTGAAGTTTTCTCCCAAATAGGACTTTACTGATGCACCAAGGAAGAATTTAATGTATTGCTCTGTTTATGGCTTACTTGGATGATCTGCTCTGAAGTTTAGTTCCAGTTTCCTGTTTGCAAAACGGAGACCATAGTAACTGTCTTCCAGAAATGGCTCTCTGAATTTGTTATGTGAATTGTCAGATGCTGTGGTGCTGCAGGAGTGGAGGCCATGTAAACATAGAGACAGAGGGATGGAGGCAAAAACATATAGAGGGCAACCTACCCTATTACTTTCTTTGCACATAATATTTCTCAGAGCGGGACAAAAGAGTAGAAAGATTTAAATGTTACTACTTTCTTCTCACTCTGGTATCTCCATCATTTTTCATGAATCAAGGAGTAATAAGGAAATATCATTTACCACTTATGAGCTTATGCCTGATGTTAACCTCAGAAGCTAGTAGTCAAGTCATCCTAAATCACCAAACTATTTCTAACAGAATAACCTAAAGGAACTAATAAATGTGAAGCACACATCCAAATCTGGCTAAGTTTAGAGAACTTTTTTTTATAAGGCTGTTCTGGAATTCTTTGAAATTTTTACTTTACAGTGAACAATCCCTATGCAATTCAATTCGATTGTATATTGATTTAGTGTATTGTTTGATCAAAAGTGTACCTAGTTGACTCAGGGATTAGTTAAGTAGGGTCTTTGTAATGTGGGGAGAGAACTTTCTCAAGGATTTCTCAAAATATTTTATTTTAAATTCCTGTAAATTTTCATTTGGCCAATATTATAAATTTAGCTTTAGGAATGGACTGTAACGTTTATGTTCTTGGTAAAGTATATACATGGAGTCAACTACATTCTGCTTTATGGTCACTCATTTTTGGAAAAGTATGAAGCACTTGAATGGGAAGAGAAATCCCTTCAAGGGATGGCTGAAAGCCTTCTGCTAAGATAGAAAACACTGAATGTTGAGTAGTTTGCACTAATCAGTTACATGTGTTGTGTACGTGGTTGACTCCTCTGAAATAGAACAGAAAAGCAAAAAATAAAAGCAGAAAAGGAGGGAGCAACCAAATTTTAAAAACAGTACAAAAAAGGCATTAATTCAGCAGCCTGATGCTGAGTCAGAACACTCAGTAGCTCTGTCTCTTCTAACCAGCCCTGGAAATACTTGAAGAACTGGCAAGCTCAAAAAGAGTAATATGGTAGTGACAGCATGTTACATGGAAAACAGAGCGCAGACAAAAGCAAACAGGTTGACAAAGCCCAAGGAAGATTTATGTTCATATTGTGGATAGAACATTTTGACGGTGCCCATTGCGTCTTTTCTTTGGATCAACTACAGGCAGCATTGCATGCTGTGTTGTGACTTGGCTGACATGGCAGGAACAGCAACTACTTTAACGCTGATGCAAGATAAGGGGAGCAGCTGCTCCCATCTAGACCCACAGATACATTCCTTTTCTTTCTTCCTTTCAAAAGTCACTCTCTACCTCTGTTCTGTCAACACTCCCCTTCTAAGGGTCAGGGAAGAATTTATTCCACCTCTTTTATCACATACATTCATATGTAGCACTTCATTTACTGAGGTATTTTTTGTGGGAGATGATAACTCTTAACTCCTAAAGGTTTGGAAGACTGGGTCTTCTGATCATAAGTTCTGGCTCCTAAAGGTCAGATGCTGCTTGCTTAGTTATGTCAATTTTATTACAGTCACCTCACTTTCCATGTACAATGGGCATTTGATGATTGATGTTTCGTAATGGGACATTCCTACTGAACTCTTTAAGAAATTCTTTCCCTCCATTCAAGAGTTCAAAGGAAAGAGAAAAATTGAAACAGCAATTGCAGGAGATTTATGTACTGTACAGTGAGAAGCCAAATACTCTCCTGTTGAACACAGTTATCTAATAGCAATTGGGAACAGCATGTGGAAGCTGACTTCAGGTATTCTTGGCTTGAAATTACAGTCCATTTTTATAAAACAATGGAAGATAAGGGGAATCAAAAAACCCCAGACTATAGAACCTTCTAGTTCAAAAGTATAATCTAATTATGCTGTTTGAAACAACGCCATAACAAGATATATTTATGTCTACAATGGAGTTCTTTTAGAGTACCAAATATGAAGCTCGTGACAAATAATTTCTATTTTCTACTCATTGAAGTTATTTCTTTCCATCTGGTTATGGCTGCTAAGAACTGCATTCACAAAGCCAGCCTTTCTATCTACACCATTTCTGGAAATAGTAAAAATTAGTATAATTCATTTATATATTCAGTAGAACAGATATTGTAATCTCATCTGACCACTTGCATTTTCTGCTATAAATGGAAATTCATGAAAAGATCGGAACTAATTGAGATACATAAGAACAGAGGAAAATTGTCCCACTGAGTCATTCCTCATGGAAATTTGGTTCTTTCAGTTGCTGTAAATAAGGTGTTGTATTTCCCCTTTTTAAATGAAGAGCTAATTGTGAGTGTGTGATCTTCAGACCACCAGTGTCTCGGTGCTGTTATAAGCGGTGTCTTTGAAGTTTTTAAAAGAGGCTCATAAGTGAAGTTTGATCAAGTGTATTATTTATTTAGGTGCACATAAAGTTAGATTCTTTTTTGGTACACATGGTAAGAGTTTTGTCAGTGCCATCCCACCTGCCCTCATGAAATACTGCTTTATTTTTCAGCATAACTCACTGTAATGCCTGCAATGTTTAAAATTACTGTTTTTGAACTATACATAGAGAGACCATGATTTATATGCTCTCATTCCATATATTCCATAAACACTTTAGCAATGTGAATTTCATTTCCAGGACAAGTGCTGCCACTTAGTTGCAAGCAGACTATTTTATTCCCAGGCATTTTAAAACAGCTAGTAAAAAGTTGAATGAGAAATTGCTTAAAAATACTTATTTAAAGAGGAAAAAGAATCTGTGTATGGGGATCATTTGAGAATACAGAAAGTTTAGATCTTTCCAACTTTTGAAAACTTAGTCACATACCTTCAAATTAAATCTCCTTAAAAAGCGGGAGGTTGACAATGGTTTTTAGGGTCTGATTGCAGTGTAAAGTAAAACAGAAAAACAAACATAATCAAAATTATCCAGCTGTCAAAGCAAGTTACAAAGGCTTAGAAACTCTGCTATAATCTGCCTAGGCTCTTGACACCCTTATCATTACAGTAACCTAGTCTCTCTCCAAATAGCATCAGGCAATATGACAGACACCTGTCAGGGATGACTTCTCCCTACCTTCTCCTCAGAACTGTCTGTGCTGTGTTGTGTGTTGCTTTGTTAGAGTATTAAATGCCCACACTGTTAAGAACCTATGGAGGAAGGCAGGGAGAAGGAATATTGCCAGAATAGAAAGGAGGGAGATTTCTCATGGTTTCTGTGTGTGTGTGTATGTAATTTACACTCTGATATTAATCTAGAACAGAACTCAGCTTCTTGGCTCCAGCAAAGATGGAAGAAAAAGGTGGTATCTAATAGCAACAGGCAAAGTGTAAAATTACCTAACCCTCCTACAAAATAAATAAATATTCTCGATTTAAGCTTCTATGTCCCTAACACAACATGATGAACATGTGCAATTCTCTTTTGTGAGAATTGGCTGATCAAAAAACACCCCATGACCTCAAGTTACTTCATCTTCTTAGGAACTCCCATCCCTGAAAACTCTTTCCTGTATATATCCAACTGTGAAACTAACAATTGAAAAGCATTTACTAAATAAAACCAAATAAATATTAGGAAGATTGAAAGTCCTGATTTCCTCGAAGGTCTAATGGCTTAAAGACAGACTTCAAGAAATTCTATTAATAAAACAGTGTTTCAGTTCCATATCCTTCTCTTTAGCAATTTATTCTGGATGATGTCAACATATTGATGGAATAACAACAAAAAACCATGTTTAACAAAACTGTATTGTTGTAAAAAAATATAAAAAATCCCCATAAAATCAAGGTCAGTACTTTATTTTCAGTCCCTTAAAGACCATTTTTTGAGAAGAAGCATTATGTTCTCAAACTTTGAATATTCACACTTTCAGGACTTTAACAAGGACTTTAGATATAACTTCAGTGTAGCCTTTATTTTTCAAAAATGCAAAAATAAAAAGAAAGATATAGAAATGTATTGTGTTTACATAACAAGGTTCTGGTGGTGGGAGTGGGCTACAGGGGTGGCTTCTCTGAAGAGGTGCTGGAAGCTTCCCCCCTGTCCAGCAGAGCCATTGCCAGCTGGCTCTAAGATGCACCCACCACTGGCCAGGGCTGAGCCCACCAGCAGTGTCAGTAACAGCTCTGTGATAACATTTTTAAGAAGGCGGAAAAAAATTACTGTAAAGAAGTAATTGTAGCAGAGAAGAGAGGATTGAGAATATGTGAGAGAAATAGTTATGCAGGCACCGAGGTCAGTGAAGAAGAAGGGGAAGTAAGTGCTCCAGGCACAGGAGCAGAGATTCCCCTGCAGCCTGTGGTGCAGACCATGGTGAGGCAGCTGTGCCCCTGCAGGTCCACAGGGACAGAAAGAAAGCAGAAATACACCTGCAGCCAGTGAAGGACCCCACACTGGAGCAGGTGGATGCCCAAAAGATGGCTGTGACCCCGTGGGAAGCCACTACTGGAGCAGATTTCTGGTAGGACCTGTGGACCATGGGGAGAAGAACCCACACTGGAGAAAATTTTCTAGCAGGATTTGTGACCCTGTGGGAGACCCAGGCTGGAGCAGCCTATTCCTGAAGGACTGCACCCCATGGAAAAAAAAATAAGGGACCCACATTGGAGCAGTTCAGGAAGAATTGCAGGGTAGGACTTATATTGGAGAATTTTATGGAGGACTATCTCCTGTGGGAGGGAACCCACACTGGAACAGGTGAAGGACTCCTCTCTCTGAGCAGTGGCAGAAACATCATGAGATGAAGTGACCGTAACCCCCATTTCCCATCTCCCTACACTGCTGGGGTAGAGGAGGGAGAGAACTGGGAATGAATTTAAGCCTGGGAAGGAAGGAGGGGTGGGGCAAGGTGTTTTTTAAGATTTGTTTTACCTCTCATTATTCTGCTCTGATTTTGGTTGTGAATAAATTCAACTTATTTTCCCCAAGTCAAGTCTGTTTTGCCTGTGATGGTAATCAATGAGTGATCTCTCCTTGCCCTTTTCAACTCATGAACATTTCATTATATTTTCTCTCTTGTCTGTTTGAGGAGGGGAATGATACAGCGGCTTTGATGGGCACTTGGCATCCATCCAGTGTCAAAACACCACAAGAAAATGAGAAGGGAAAGATACAAACCAGCACTGAGAGTGTTGTTTTCCTACCAGAGTGATTTCTACCATGTTATGCTGACCTTGGTCACAGCAGAAAATGCCTCAGAAGCACAAGAGCTGTTAGCAAAGAAAATTTGTCTTTGACTGAATCAATGAATAGCCCCAAGACTATCTCTTCTTCATCTGTGTATGTGTGATTGTTTGAGTTTCTGAAGCTTGTTCATCCTATAAGGACTGGATTATTCTGTAAGGGTTGATGCTGTGTACCAGCTCTCCTCTATTCATCATGAAAGCACTGACATACTATTGTCACAAACATAAAAGGACCTACTTAATCCAACTAGCACTGAATTCCCCAGCAATTAATTTCGGGTGAGTCTCAAGATCAGAACAAAAAATCAAGAGTCAAGCAGATGCTGGAACTGAGTTTGAACTGAGGCATTCAGTCACTGGATGACCTCGTGAACAGTCTCTTGACCTCTGGGTGCCTCAGCAATCCAACAGTACCACTGGGGAAAAGACGGGACCTCACTGCACGCCAGATGCCGTGTCCAAGCCTTTCAGGCTAAGGTAGAAAACAGCAAAATAAGCATGCTAATACAGAAATATTTCCTAAATGATTCAACTGTCCCCTTTGACTTCTTCCTCAAAGGCTGAGAATGACCAGGAAGTAAGTGAGGAACAAGGATGATTTCACTTGTTCTTGCTGGGTGGGCTCCACTCACTTTTTAGCTGCAGGACATCCGAGTGCGATTGCCAAAAATCCCAACTGTCCTTGAGAAAATACAATGCCAATGTTGGCAAGACAGAAAGTACAGGCAGAATCACCTGTGTGGCTGCTGAGCACAGCTGTACATGGACTACTGTAGAAGTTCCCATGGTGTACCTGCCAGAGTGCTGCCAAGCTGAGCATGTCAGGCTGGGAAAGAAGGCAAAGGCAGCAAAATGCAGCAAGGGTCAAATCAACAGAAGACAAGCACCTCTCGCTGTTCTGCACAGTCATCTTCTCTCTGAAAGTGCCTACTATCCCTTGTTTTCTGTCAGTCCTATTGGCTCTGCACACCTCCACAGTTGTTCATGCAACTCATGATCTGACTTTCCCTGAGGAAAGAGCTGTCCCCCTGTAAGATATTACTGTCCCCATCAGTTTGTAGGTAACGTGAGCCACTGGCACTGGGACAGAGCACATAAGTGCTGTGCATCCTCTTCAGACCAAAATCACTCAGGTCAGTTTAACAAGCCCTGTGTTATCAAATGAAAACTACTTGTTAGATTAGATATGATTAGATAGTTTACATAAATTATTTCACATTTTACATCACTAGGTTGAAAAAAAAAGAATAATGTAGGTAATGAGGAGTAGACTTTACCACAGGAACAGGACTCCACTTCCCAACTGAGTGTTCTGATTTCTAGATAGGGGCACCTGTGAATCCTCAATCCTCTGTTCCTGCATTGCTGGAAATAGTTTGTCAGTATAGATGAAAAATCCCTTCATCCAGAACACAGCACAAAAGAGAGCGACTGAAGGCCACTGTAGTGTGGAAACAAGGAGTCCTGTCTTTCCTGAAGCAATACTGTAACCATAACTATATCAAAAGTAACAGTAACTATATCAAAAGGTATGCCAATACGGCTTTAAATTAATTTAGTGCAGTTCAAGTTAGATGTGATCTAAGGGTGTCTAACAAGTCAAGTCCATGAGTAGACTTCCTTTAGGGCACGTGGTTTCTGAACCCCTAACAGTATAGTTCAGCTGAGCAAAGGCAAGAAAGTTAATGAAAATGCTCGACAGCACAACTAATCTCTTTCCTAAAGATTTTATAAAAAACTTTTAAATGCTTTGAAGTTTTACAATACCGCCACTTTTAACAAAACAACACGTTCTTCCCAAACAAGTTTTGTGTCTGTTGAGAAAACACTCAGGCAAAATACAGAAAATAAAACTAAAAACATTCATCATGTAGAGATCTCTCTATCAAAGCAAGTTCATAGAGAAAGACTCACATTTTAATTGCTAGGTACAATAAAACTGAAACCATGTTTGATAGTTCTCTCAATAGTAGGGAAATGTCCCGTAGTTTCACCAGAATCACAACTGAATACTGGCTTGGACTGAATGTAATTTTTCCTTCCATCTTTAACTTCTTCACTTTTCTGTATCACAAACTGTAACAACTGAAAAAGCTTGCTTCAAGAATTTATTTATATTAAAAAAATGCTAGGCCATTCTACAGAAGTGAAGCTTGTACTCAATGTGATACATTTAGCAATGTCCTTGAGTTACCTATATTTGGGGTGTAACCTAAAACCACAGCTCTTGACCACTTTTATAGCTGTGAATGGTCCCCTGGCTCCTTTCACTTGAGCAGTGGTGTTAACCCCAGTGTCCTGGCTTACTTCCAGCTTACGTAATGACATTATATTTGCTTAAATTCTCCAAGAGGTCCCAATTGGAGAAGCTATTCTTCACTTTCTCTTTCTTTAGAATCACTGCTAGCAGAAAACATCTACTAATCTTTGTTTGAGAGCTGACTGAATTCCCATATTGGAGGAAATGGTCCCTATTTATAGGTATACAAACTTGTACAGACATACACTTATATGTGTCTGTTTGTTTGTACTCATTACTTGGGCATATGGATAAATGCATACGCATATACTTAGAGTTGTCCTGGAACAGTCTTAGCAGAAGGAAATATTTTTCAGCTTGATCTAGTTAGAGCATTTTCTAAAGAATTGTGTAACAGGTAAAGAAGAAAAGAACAAAACCTGGGAGGATTTAATTAAGTGACATGAGATGCCTATGGCAGAAGTGGGAACTTAACCCAGGTCTCAAGATTTCAGTTTTCAAAATGACATCATTTCTTTCCCTGAAGAAACACTGTGTAATATAGTGCAGAATATATAACAAATGTATAGATGTATGTAATATAATGAAGAATATATAGCATAACAAAGAAGTATAGTGATCTAATCTCATCTCTGAAAAGAAATTTTTCTGTGGGGGGAAAAGGACATTGTGGGGTAGGTATCAACAGAATATTTTGTTTATTATCTGTTGAGCAGGTCATGTTGAGGAGTCATCCAATAGTGATAAACTAGATACCTCAACCTTCACTCAGTTTCTGCCCTTCAGTTGCCCATTTCCACTTTATTCACCCTGCTGAGTCTAAGGCTAAAGTTGACATACGTTCGTAAGGGACCCTTTACTGCATTAAAGAAGACTACCTCACTGTCTATATTGAAACCATAGAATGATGTGCTCAATTTTTACCATTGAAACTGATTTCCATATATTTCATCAGCTATATTATTTGCATGTTGGTGATGTAACAATGTAGCAATATGTGCCTGTGGTTTTTCTTAGAGAGGGAGCATCACTCATGGTTTGACATGTTTCTACTCTCTCTCCATACAAATTACTTTGCAAATATGTTGGCAGAAGGCAAGCGAGGAGGGATGGTGCATTTGTTAGTATTTTTCATGACCAGGCATAGGCACTTTGAAAAATCTGTGGCCTAATGATTTTTCTGTCACAGACTTTCTACATCTCCCTGTTTTTTCCATCTACAGAACTGCAATAATATTTAACGAACTCATAAAAGTATTGTGAGGTTAAACATAGCATAGTGCATGGTTTGTAAACTACCTGGAGATTTTTGGCTAAAAGGTACTGTAAAAGTGCAAAGAAGTTAATTGAAATTACAGGAGTCAATTCCTAATGTGTATCTCTGTGTTTATGAGCAGATTTTTCACCTCGTCCTTGTGGAATTTGAAGATATAAAAAGTACACTCAGATGCAAAGAACTTAAAATCCCAACAGAAAGTACAGATTAAAAGGCAGAAGAAGTTTAAAATTGTCATCCCCATTTTACAGAGGGAGAACTCAAACATGAACAACTTCATTTTTTTTTCAGGATGCATAGCAGAAAAAGAGCAGCAGATGCAGGGATGTGAAGGCAGATCTGAAGCCCATCCCAACTGCTTCATATAGAGGATATTCTAGTTAACACAATCCCTCTGCAGTCTTTCCACTGCCCTGCCATTAAGTCTAATTACTGATTTCTACTGGTGTTAAAAAGGTAAGAAGCAGTCCTTTAAAAACCTACTTCTACCTTGGAAACCAAATACAGCAGCATGCTTTGTTTTATCACCCTCTTGTTTAGTTAACTCCTTTATTTTTTCTCCCCTTTTCTTTTTGTTGTCACATGGAGTTCATGAAACTCCTTGGGTTTGATAGTGTTTTTTATTATGAGTGTTTCTTAAGGTAGCTGAAGTGGCTGAGAGCAGGGCTTGCTGAGGAAGTGCTCAGCCATGGCCCACTGGTTGATGTCAAAAGGCCAGCATCTGGTACCATTCTCCTGGTGCTCAATTGCTTCTTTCTTTCAGCTCTTTTCAGACCAAGGTACAACTTGAGAAGTGCACTTTGTGTTATAAAAGCCCTAATAGAATGGCAGCTTTATGTGCATAAATCTGTTCTCACTGCCAACACCCCAACTTAGCCAAATAGCAACTGCAGCCACAATACCAGGAGGCCAAAGTTTTCTGAGACTAAATCTGTCACCTTGTCTCTTGCAACTAGCTGCCTACAGCCCTGAATATGACCTTAAATTTGATTTTCCCATTGTACACAACCTACAGAGAAAATTACAAAGTGTTGATTTATTGTTCTATAGATTTCTCCCTTTTTCTTTACACTTTTTCTGTATGTTCTTAACAAAGTTCCTTTAAACATTAAGGAAAAAAGTCAACCAAAATAATGACAGAGCCATGGTTCACTGTCATCAAATCTATGTAAAACCTGATTGTCACAACTTACTAATCTGAACAAGGGGAATTTCATTTTAATTTTATTGAAATATAAAATTTCCTCAAATTAAAAGCAAATGAATACATCTTTATAGTCAAACTGAGACTCTACAAAAGCAGAAAGCATCAAATGCTAGTTCACACAGTGGGGTCAGCACTCTTTCTTCACTGCATTTGCCAATGTTTATGTTTTTTTCTAATCAGGAGAAAATCAAAGCCATGTGGACACCTACAGGAAAAACAGAAGGTCTCAAAATGTTGTTGGCAGGGTGAAATTTGTGATTCTCCCATGGTACTTCATTTTTTTGTCAACTTAGTTTTAGTTACATTTTCATGTTAATTTCTTCTATTTTTTAAAGTCATTTGGGCTGGAAACAAATTTTCTCATATTTTTATAGAATTGTAGGGCAACCGTTCCCAGCTGAAACTCCTATAAAGAAAAGCTTTATTTTAATCCACAAGCCTAAATCAAATATATAACCTCTCCATTGTTACAAGGCATAGGTTAAAGCAGCAGGTGTTTCAAGTTCCTGGGAGATGCATTAAACAGACAAATTTAAATCATGATTAATATTTTTTTTTTCATTTGGAAGGGGAGGAGAATATGAAATTGCAGTCAGGTATATACTGTAAATATACCTTTAAAATACAAATAACCCTCATAACACCTGCATGTGGGGAAACAAAGTAATATTCTAGAATGTGTTTAATAGAGCAAGGCAAAAGCCCCCACTATTAAACGAAATATTGAAATGCAAGTGCATAGCAGTCATAATTTTTAAAACAGGGACCCAAAATAATGAACAAACAGCCAATAACTAGAAAATCACCTGAAGGATTGAATTCAAAGGGCTTATTAAAAATATCAAATTTACCTTTTAAAAGACCTCTGTAATTACACGCGTCATGGTAAAGAGTGCAGGGCACACAAGGCAAGGATGTGCTGTAAAGGGCTGAACAACCTGTGGCTGTATGTGTGCAGAAAACACAGCAGGTTCCCAAGCACATGGATGCATAAATGTTCAGGAGAGCAGGCCTGAAGGCAGTTTGCCATGCTCCATTACGGATCCAAGTGGCTTGGAAAGTTTTCCCTGTCTTACAGTTTGTCAGCAGAGGACCTGAACAGATGAAGGGTTAACAGGACAGGCTATGCATTAAACCCAGTTGGCAGATTGCTCCAAACAAAGCTACTGGACTGTGGAATAGGAATCCTGTCTTTGCTGGTTATCAAACCTCTTTCTTAGGCACTAAAAAAAGAAGATACACACTTTTGTCCTCCAGTCTTGGAGACTCGTGTTAAACACAGCTACGGCAGGCCTGAGGGAGCAGACCAGAACTCTGATTCATTAGTTTGAATGAAAAAAATACGATCTCGGCAGAAAGATAAAGGATTACTGTTACATTTCTTTTAAGTCAAAAGAGCTAAACTGAGGGTAGATTCCAGAGTTTATTCATGAGAAAACCACTGTATAAACAATCTGAGGATCTCTGGCTGTATTATGTGTGCTTAGACTGAGTACTGGGAGTGGTGTGTTTATCCTTTCTATACATGATGGGATGCTAATTTAGTAGTTATAGATTGGATGTCCAGTTAATATCTAATCTTGATGTGTACATCTTTTGAATGGTTAAGCATGCTGGAAAGAGACTGCGTTCTAGATTCCTGTAAGTCCCTTTTGAATCCAGTTGGTGGTTATTTAACATCTTGCTTTCTCATCCCCCTTAGTCTACTGTCAATACTATCTGTCAGTCAGAGAATAAATCACGGTGAGTCATTATTTACAAAGAAAAGAGTGTGGCTGTCCAAGGAAACCAATGATTACAAGCCAAATCCCCAAGCAAACTTTGTGAAGTTACCAAAGGAAAGCAATCAAGAGTAAAAACAATAACTGTGGGTTCTTTAGAGGTAAAGGAGGTTATAAGTAGTGTATGAACATTCCAAGCAATTTTGGCTTTCCTTCAAATAATGGAAACATCTAACAAGATGGTAACAGAAAGAGTTTAAGGCAGCTGGTGTCAGTGAAATGTCTCTACCCTTTGCCTTCTGAAGCCCAATAGGCTCTTCTCCCTTTAAGACAGAGGAGACTTGTAACTGCTTAAAAAGTGTCTACTAGTCAATATGCATTTCTCTTGACCCTATAAGATCTGTGATCCAATAGGACACAACAAAACTCAGTTGTGTTTTTTCTCCACTGGTACTTTTTAACATGAATAAGACATGCTTTTTTTTCATGTAAGTTGTGTTAAATAGCTGAAAAATTATTTGTGGATGTTGGATTAGATATGGGGAAGTAAGTTATGGTTCATAATTTAATACACATAGTGGGTTTGAAATGATCTCTAAAGAAGCTCAGAGGAAAACTCATATACAAATGCTTATTGGTTTGCTTTAGATTCATGTTCATACAGAGAAACCAAGAAGCGTACTTAACAAGAACTTGGTGTTTCTCCAGCTATCTAAACCAGTATTTAATTTTAAATATTTCCATGTGTTTATGAAGCTGAAATATTTTTTATGCAAACAGCCATGATATATTCCCTCTTTGAAGTTACTTGGCACAATAAATAAAAAACCCCACCAGAACAATAACATTGATACTTTAACTGCAGAATGTCTTAGGAAAAAGACTTATACCTTCAGGGTGGTTAGGTGGTGGGAAGGTATCGCAGAGCAGGCACAGCAATGACATATGTTCTCATCCCTCCCATAACATTTTGAGTCAGTAGAAGTTTAATGACCAGTCTCCATGAAATATGGTGATACTCATTTACAATTAAAATGACAAAAGTGCCAATCTGATTTACAGAGTGCGTTACACGCATTCTTTGAGAACCTGTGAGGCAGGAGACACTCAGGTTGGCTGGAACTTCGTTCATTTTGAAACTTCAACATATACCACATATAGTACATGGGTAGATATTGGCCTAATTCTTATTTTTTCCTACCTCTGGTAAGTCCAAAAGACCAGAAGTGCAATGTAAACACCACAGACAACGTGCTGGTGCTATAGATAATCATACCTCCATATACCTCTATGGGGCCACGTCAGCTTAAGCAGACTGGACATCTTCATTTCTGCTCTGCAAAATGGCTCAGGGAGCACATGTATTTAATTTTACATCCTGACTGTGGATCTGTCTCCAGTACATCCAACAACACTTTTGAAAAGTTAAACTTTTGGTGAATCACAGTTAAGTTACAGAACAAGTATCCCAAAGCCCCCCTGTCTAGAAGGAGGATTGAGAAAGACACAATGCCTGTTTGTAGAGAGTAATAAAGCCTCAGCTGATTATGTGGGAGATGGATGTTCCCATTCCAGTGTTGCTGATGGCTCCATTCTGCAAGATGTCAGCAAAGTACTTGAGCATTTGTGACTTTCATGAGCAAAGGACAACGGGATTTCTCATCTGCTAATATGCTTTATGTTAAAAAGGTAAAGTCAATTTGGCTTAAGTCTACTGCAAAGATCTTTCATTCTGTGCATAGACAGGTTTGGCACATTGAACTTCAGCAAGGATTTTTGAAGGTAATTTTAGGAAATACAGAAAATTTTGTTTTCAAACTTAGAAAAACTTTGGTGTTACTCTTATGTGATCAATGGATCAATTGTAGGAGTGAATTTTACTTGGCATGTTTAGCCAACACTTCATCAAAAACTAATTTCCCTACATCTAATCACCCAACCATCCTCTTTCACCTTATAGAGTCCAAAAATATGGGAGCTGGTGTCACTGACATTATAGATTTTCTTCTGCAGAAAAAGCAGGAAATTTCACCTCACTTCTACTTTGCTAAGCAATAAAGACAATATGTCACTTTGTTTATTAAAAAGATGTTGGCATACAATTGCAGTATGAAAATGACTCTACAGTCCAATCATGGCAATCACTGGCAGGTTAGATTTGGTATAAATAATTCCCCTTCCTGTGATGAAAACAGGTGTAGCCCCATTCAATTCCCAAACTCAGCACCCTGCTGCCAAAGGTGAGCAGAAAGCTGCACCAGTGTGACAACAGATGGGCAAGAGACTTTCTAAGTGATACTATCAGTTATTAAGAAAAAGACAAGAGCTACGGGGTTTTGGTTGTTTCACAGGAGCATTTGTGAAACCTTTGTGAAGCCAGCTCTGGAAAGAGCAAATAATACTTACTTCCAAAATAAAAAAAAGGATTTTGTTTCCAAATCTTACAGTTCTTTTTACAATTATCATACATGAAAAATTTATGAAGAAATAGTAACATGGGAAAAGAAGTGTATTTGTTGGTGTGAAGATGCAGAAAGGCACAGCTAGGTACAAAGCACCAGAGAAATCCTGATTTTCAACATCTACGTTGTTGCTGTTGCAGTCATTGACTTCATACAATTCTCTTAGAAACTAATATGAATTTACATTAAAATTAGTCGGATTTTTGTCCCCTAATATTTGATTACCATTTTTTCTTCATCATTCTGTTTGGTACTTTGTTTCTGTTGTTTTGATGGCAAATTCCAAGCAAAGCAAACGAAGTCAAGATATTACTACTAATTTTTCTGAGTTTTCAGAGTGTGTCATGGAATAGCTGTCAGGTTTCTGAAACTTGATATTATCATTAATTTAATAGGTAAAAATTATCATCATCATGGCTGGGCTTCGTGAATGAAGATCTGGGAAGGGCTGTACCCACATTTGCTACAAACGCGTTGGTGGCTAAAAAGGTCAATATGAGACAGGCATGTCCAGTTGCAAAAGGCACAGCAGAAAGACTCCTCAGGTGGTATATTCTACAAGGCACTATTCTTTCTGCGTTGTCTTTTCTCCTCAAGAGTGATCCTGTGTGCTTTCTCAAAAGCATCAGCAGTGATAAAGATGGTGTGTCTCCAGACCTCCCGATTGGAGGCCAGAGTACACCAGTTATGTTGATCAATATGGCCAAGGCTGAGATGTTGTTTCAGGGAGTCCTTGTATCTAGTAGGTAAAAATACATTGAAAACAATGGAACTACATATTTTCATAATTATCTGAAACATTTGCTCTGAGATTCTATGAAATATCAAATTTGCTGCATCAAAGGGAAGTAGAACTTTGGACAGCATAAGAGACAATTTCTAAGCACATATATGCAGTTCCTTGGCACTCTAATTCCTCAGCTGTCTACTAAACAAGACACAGTAGAGCACACCATGACTCTGCACTGTTCCAGGAGGATGTGCTTCCTTTCCAAGGCAAGCATGGCAAGGAAGGAAGTGCACATGAGTGTCACCTTTATATGGCTCTGACAGCTTTTACAGGGACCATATTAACTCTGTTTTTTCCAGATTTTGTTTCTTTTTTTTTTTTTCTTTTCTTAATACCCAGTAAAATTGTAGTAGGCATCTAAGCCACTTTTCAGATTAAATTTCACTTTTAAAAATGGCTTGGTCATGTGGGGTCGCACTCTAGCAATAGAATAGTTGTCTGTTTACCCTTAAAAAAGATGGTAATCAGATAACTTCTTAAGAATTTAATGTCTGACAATAGAAATATTTCATTCCTAAGGACTCCATTTGAAGAGTCCTTCAAATTTTATCTTAAGATTTCTATTACATCTTTCTGAGTAATGCTTTGACAAAAGAAGTGTTAGCAACTGTATCTAAATGTCTGAAGTCTGAATATGATTCGTTGCTGTATGCAAGGTTGTGGCATTCACACAACCACAAATGTCTGAGTAAACAGTCTCAGTTTTAGAAGTCTTAATTCTTTGTATTTGAATTGTGTCTGATTATTCCACTGTAAAAGGTAACCATAAATTGCACATGCCCTAGGAGTAGGGTGTGAAGTTTAATATTTTATCTACTTTAATTATTCATCCATTTTTTTCTTTCAAATTTATATTGGCATTACAGCTCAGTAACTAGGTGATCATCATGTTTTGTCTTTATGGTTTAGAAATGTCAGCTTGTTAAAAGTCTTCGTCAGAAAACAACTAAGTAATTTTTATAGACTTTCATTTTAAGTCTTGGAATTGTTGGTTTTTCATATTTTTAAGTGAAAGATTCCCTCTCTTTTCTCAAGATCAATTTTCATTTCACAATCTAGTTTTCTACAGCTAGCCACCCATCCTGTAAACATTTTAAGAAGTCAAAATTGATTTCAAAGAAACACTGTAAAAGTATCACAACAACTATGTTTCAGTTATCCAACTGGATTTCCAATATGAAATTCTAAATATATTAGCCCAAAGCTTTTGACCACATTTAGAGCAGAAATTTCTCAAAAATCCTAAAATTCTCACTGCAAGAGAACTATATTCCTCCAAACTTATTAATTCAGCCTGATCTTGAACTACAGAGTTCTCACCACTGGTAGCATGCAAAACTCTTTCAGATGTTTCACCCCAGGAGGATCTTAACTCTGACTTTCAATCTTGTCCCAACAAAGCTTACTTGAACCATACACCTGCGTGCTTCCAGACCATCACTGGTCACTGTTGCTGGATTGGTGGCAATTAGCACATTCAGGGAATCCAGCTGGACTGAGCTTGCATGACTTGGAAAAGAAGGTGGGGGCCCACAAAGGATAGATGGGGCAATAGAGCTGTATCAATTTTCAGGAGGCAAAGCTGTTCAAAAACAGAATTGGTATTAAAAGTCTTGGGAAAAGGGAGGACAGGGTACGAGACAGGGTCTTTCTCCTCCTATGCGCACACGCAGCCCCCAAAATCTGACCAGACTCAGGTCCTCCCATCACTGTAAATGCCAGAAACTCCTGTATTAGTCTCTACTGTGTTGCTGTAGAATCCTGCATTCACATAGCAGATTCAGTCTTTTCTAAGAAAAGGGTGTGCTAACTAATCCTTCTTGTTTGCTGCTACTGATCTCAGACTGAAAAGCTCATTCTCAGGAGAGGGGGAAACAGTTCCACGTGCTCTAATTCTCCTAAACTGTTTATTCCCTTAAGCAAAATAATCAGCTAACACACCTGTGGAACAGAGTGTGGAGCAGAGGAAACCCAGCAGGGAAACTCCCTGCAGCCACTGTCACTGAAGTGTGCCCAGTGTGTAATGGCACATTAGGTAGGCATTGATCTCAGCCACTTTATGAGGTCTGTTACAGAATTGAATCACTTGCTGCTGAATCCCATGGAGCAGAAATTGCTACTTCCTAAGCTAATCCATTTTCAAATTAGCTTCCAATTGTGACTGATGACCTCACTGCAAATCAGTTTACCTAATTGCTAACACTCACTAAGGGAAGAGAAATCAATCTTTATATCTCTTTCTTTGCCCTATTTTTTTTTTAATATTTCTCACAGCTTCCTTTCACACTGCTCCAGCTGGGAAGACAGGCTTTATGAGAAAACCAAGATTGCTTAATTGTCTACTCCAAATCAGAAGTCAAGAGGGGTAAAGAGAATCAATGACTGCCACTGTTTCACTGGCTTTGGAGTTGAGAATGTGTATTCATTTATTGGTGTAGCTTTCCTAAATAGTTACTTAACATCTATATCAGACCAAGATACAGAGACTTCTGCATAAATAGACTGTCTTTCTTGATCATTGTGCATAATTATAGACAGTTCATTTCCCAGTTTGTCATTGTAAAGACAAGTCTTAACAAGAGAAAGGGCACAAAAGCTGATGGAAAGGGAAGCCCGTGTAACTTTTAAAAGCGGATAGAAAAAGCAATCACAGGTTGCCTCATAAATCTGTTCTAAACAACTTTCATTATGAGAGGTGGAGGTGGTTTTTTGTATTCCGAGGAAGGCTATATGTAGAGATGAAAATGCATAAAGAATACCCTGTAGAAGAATACTAAAACCTGAAGAAAAGACAAAATCAAAACAAAGTACAGGTAAAAAAAAAAGCCCAAAGGTTTTAGTAGCTCTCTTTTTAAAAAGCTTCCTACATCTAATTACAGGTACATTTTTCTGGTACAAATGAGTATCTGAGTTTGAACTCTCCCTAATTTTGATGGTATTGAATTCCAAGCAGATACCACTTCAAAACAAAGTCACACACTTATATGTGATATGTATTCTACACAGTAAGATAAATTATATAGCAATTTGCAATATAAATAATCTCTATCTGAGTACCATGGAAATTTGTCAATATTTTTTATGGCATTATTAATCACATAAAATTAAGAAATGTACTAAAAGAATGAAAAAGGAAAAATTAGACAGTTAACACTAATTCAATAAAAAAGTCATACAGAACTATCCAAGCTGTCCCCTAAAGCAGTCAACACAAATTAAGTAACTATTATCTTCATCCTACACTCACTTTAAATAGCAGGCAGTGAGAATAGGATGTGTGTGCAGCTGAGTAAGGGACTGTCCAGATTTTCATTTTGCTATGTCAGCTGGCTCAGAAACAAATCTGCATTTCCTCCTGGGGAGATACAGATGTACTTTTTAAATAACAAAATAGCCAATATGTCTCTAAATATGATTATCATAACCACATATAACTTGTTGTACAACTATGCTCAGCTTCATAGGTAGGGCAGAAAGCCAGAAAATGTGGTGAGCATATCCTCTTCCTCAACCCCTTGACCTACGAGTGTGATGTTTATCTTCATGCTGACATTCCTAAAAATCTATATTTCCCCCTTGAATCAAGCTACCATATATTGAGAACAGAATAGCAACTAGTGTTCCTTTGCCATTTTAGAAACATTTCTTTTGTGGCACACATCACCTTGCTTTTGCTTTCCTTTTGGATGCCTCTGTCCCCATTGAGTCCACAGTTTATTTCTGACTGTGTGACTTTCTGCAGCCACTCCTGGTTACATGTTAAAAAAAATCTTGAGGAAACATTGTGGCTCGTGGTTTCGGATGTCAGTTTTACTATGTCCCTGAGGTTCAGACATGAATGACATGCTGACCTTTGAAGTAGCATTGTCCCGGGACATAGCTGAGATTTTCTATTAGTGTGAGGTTTGCCTTTAACAGAAGAGGAATGTTCAGATAGACTGATTGGTGCTTGGCCCCTGGCTAGGCTAAAAGTATAGCTTTCCCTCTCAGGCCTAATTCCTAGCACAGGAATGCAGAGACAAAAGGAAACACAATAGGGAGATAAATCTAGCAGAAGTTATTCCAAGCAACTTTATAGAAGTTTGAGCTATAAATTGGAAAACACTTCTTCTTTTGGTTGTTTCATCCATTTTTAACTGTACCTAATATATCATTAAAATACAGAATTCTACTCTGAAATTTAAATGGATTGATGAGTATGTTTTTCTTGGTGGAAATGTTTCATGAAAGCTCCAAAGTAATAGGATAAGGTATAGCTTATCTTCTTAGGAGGTCTCTAATCAGCATTCATATGCAACTACGATTCCAAAATATTTGGACCCCTGCTGAAACAAATAGAAGTGTTGTAGGAACAGAAATGCACTAGTGACCTCAGAGTAATTTTCAATATTCTTAAGTGTTGCTTCCAAGTGCTAAAACCTTTTCAAGTGGTGTCTAGCTATTTTTCTATGATATCTGGGGATAAACTTTATTCTTTATTTTTCTAAGCAGGGGTTCTCCTTCAGTGAATCTCATAATATTAAGGAAGCTAATTGAATTAAGTAATTGTAAAAGATACTCAAGACCAAACCCATGAAACCAAACTTATCTACTGTTCAGAATGTTCAATATCATTGTAATTTTCCCATCCCATTTCAAAATATCTTCAGAAATGAGATGTAGTCAATGTTCCTTTACATTTAGTTTTCAGATAGGAACTCCAAAAAAGTAACTAGATGTGGAAGGAGAGCTCCAATCAAGAAGTAGATGGATACAGTCAAAATATGGTAAATACATGTAGTTGCTTTCTGACAAGCACAAATGACTGTAATGGTACACAAGATAATGATCTGAAATATTAAATTATTAAATTATTAAAATTATCTCTTATTAGCATTTCTCTCTTCCATTTTCTAAATCCTAGGAACAACAAACAGCAAATAACATACTTAAGCCCAACATTGCAGCCCAGATATGTGACCTAAACAAACAGAAGAGCAAAAAGCAGTGAAGCTCACCTGGAAGAAGTAACAATGTAAGGAAAAGCAGCAGAAAAGACCCCTAAACTACTCCCCTCAGAGGCACTCTAGTTCGGAAACTCACATTGCACAGTCACATTCTTGATTACAAAAAAGGAAAAAAAAAAAAGGATGTGGTTAATTTTATAAATACCCATTTGAAAATTAGTTAGAGCATGCAAAGATGTGATATGTGTGATATGTATCTACATATATATATATTTACATATATATATATCTACATATAATCACAGCCTGTAACTTTTTCAGAGCACAGACAGTTGAGCCTTAGACTGCTAAAACTAGGAATTGATTTCTCAAGAGTTTGCCGCTCACTAACCAGACTAAATAATCCTCTGCCTTACATAAATATAAACTTTTTTTTTTTCTTTTTCATTTAGACCCATGTATGTTGGCTTATCAAAACCCCTGTACAGAAAAGAAAATTCTTCCAATGAACAGTGTGTGAAGACTGGTAGATACTTGCTAATACTTTGAAACCAGAGTATAAAGCATCAAAATTTGCTGAAATGGAAAAAATCTCAGAGACAGAGATTCTTCAATGTAAGAAAAACATTCAGTTGCCAGCATTTTCAATAAGCTCCAGGTTGAGCAACTGAGGCTTTGGTGTAAGAATACTTCCCTTTTAAAGACAAAGAAAATACAAACTTGCTTATAAAGGTAAACTTCACTGAAAGATAATGGCCCGTCACTAAATCCAGCAGCCCTGGCTCATCAATGCACGGTAGTATAAAGGAGGGTGATTCTGTGACCCTTTCTGACAACCTCCATGTCCTCTAAATTAATGTTCTTTCCTCCCCTTGCTTTCTAGTGGGAAATGTAATGGGAAAACTGAATATTTGAAAAGTAGAACTGAAAATGCCTCTTTGTCTATGAATGTAAAATAACCTGTGTTAGAGGACTCAGTTTTTAACATTAGGATTTTAAAATCAAAAAACCACTAACCAACAAATATTTTTACCCTCATCCATCACAGTAAACGGTACGAAAGCGGACATAATATATGCTAAATTTAAAGCTATTTTACCCTTTCATACTGATAGGAAATAAAATTGAAAATCAGACATGTTTTCATCTCTGTATAAACTGTCCATTAGAATAAAATATATTTTTGTTATGACTTCAGAACTAGGTTCATATCTGAGAGAATCTACAGAATGGATGTCAAGATTTTTTTCATTAGACATTTTCTGACTATTGACAGATTTCATAATCACATCATGATTCTTTCTGGAATCATGGAGTACAATCCTGCCAAGAAAAAGATGCATCTGCATAAAACATGGATTTTACATTGTAGCATTTGTAAAATGATAAATTATCTACTGCAGCTTATAGGAAAATACTAGTATGTAAAACTGAAAAAGTGCAACTGCTGCTTAGAACAGTTTGAAAGTAGTTGTTATTACTGGAGTTCAATGAGTGTCTCCTAAAGTTCTTGGAATTAAGTGTAGTATTGTACTAAGCATAGCAGAAACCATATGATGGTGAAATATCTATATTATCTTTTTTCCCATAAATTATCACTAACATACCAAAAAGATACGCATACAAGAGAACAGAAGGAGAAACACAGTATCTACTATGAAGCTGTCATGACTGACATTTTAATTGGCTCACAAGCCTATGGGGACTGCAGTATGTTTAGACTTAATTTCCACATGTACAGTACAGCCATTACAACTAGTCTCTTCTGCATCTGGGAATTAGTTTATAGCATTGCAACTGCTGCTCATCTGGTCTTCTGCTGTCTTTGCCATGAACATGAATCTTGACAGAGAAGCTGTAGATGGATAAAATAGCTAGCAGATATTAATGTAGTCCCCTTAGGTATATTAGTGGAGAACATACCTCCGTAAGCAGAGGGAAGTCACAGTGTTTAGAACTGGAGCTAAATAAAATAGGGACTGCAGGCTTTGAGTGCTACTTCTTGTGTCAGAAGGGGAAAGGCAGGGTGGGTGAAAGGTACTGTAGGTACAGCAGCACATACAAACAACAAGTGGTGCTGGAATCCATCTCATGAGGACTGCTGCAGTTCAACTGCAGCTTTCAGGGCACACACCCAGAGCAAAGACCATCTGCACTACAGCTGGATGGGACTTCTCCAGCAAAATCCCTTTCCTATACAAAAATTATGATTTGTTAGAACAATTTTTTTAAATTTAGTTTTAATGAAAATGAATAGTTTTCAAGAAGATTTGTGTTTGAAATTTTTCTCAGATAGATCCATCACAGACTATCCCAAAGGAGTACATTTGCCTTGACTGTACTTTTACTTAGACAAAACATGAGGACAGAGAATTAATGCATGTGTGTCATGGCCCAGTGAAGATAACTTTATATAAATATGCAACAACAATCAGAAAGACTGTATCTCTCCAAGGACAGAGAGTGCGCAGAGAGTGACATCCTTGAAGACACTTCACAAACAGGGCTTTGCCTCATTCACCTCTTGAGGGATCACCATGAACCAAAACAAGGGTGAGATTTGGGCTGCAGTCTCTCACATCCCTTGCGATATAAAACAATCCTCCACAGAAATTCCATTTTTATATCCCTATTAAACTCTCGTCCAATATTTAAGTGTTTGCACAAACTGAAACAATTGCAATAAAAACAATGAAAAGAGACTGATTTTATCCTGGGTTTTATTGGAGATGTGAGAGAAAAATTTTGTTTTGCTTTTTAATCATAGGTGATCCTCGTAACAATTGAGCTATTTTAGAGTATTCACATATCAGTATTGTTAGGAAAATAAGGCCATAGGTATTGGAGATTTTTTTCCCCTACCGTGGTTATCCTTCACACAATTTGATTTACCATGATGAAGAAAATAAAACAAACTTCTAAACCCTGAAATCTTTCAGAAGC